>NC_086153.1:98269703-98572734 GCF_035149785.1 Candoia aspera
ACTTGCCAGTTGATGAAATGGCTGCCATGGCAAACATGGCCTGTCACAGAACACTGCATACCGGAAACAAAACCAGTTGCCAGGATATGACAAACCAGCCTACTGCAAACATTTGGAGGTCCAATGGCATTGCATAATTTTAATTTGTAATTAAAAGAATATTTTTATACAACATAGGTGGCATAGGAAACCTTGTAGGCACCAAGGGAGGCATCTTGAGGAAATTTGGTTTCCCCAAGCACCAGGATGCCTACCCCTGCCTCAGTCTGAACAATTTTTATCTATTTGAATTGTATCCAACTTTATCTCCTGATAAAAATGGTTAAATTAAAAATGATTAATTAAATCTGAAAAGGCCTGTTTAAAAAGAAAAGACTAAAAGCAGAAACAAAGAAGGTTGTGAGCAACTCCTGAGTATGTTTATAATGCAACATTCTTCTCTTTCTACTTTTTGCAAATCATCGCTGCTTGCTGATGAAAGAACTTGCTGGTAAAGCTGGGTCTGGCCCCTCCTTGTTATAGCTGTAACATTTATTTAGGATTTTTAAAAGAATTTTTAGTTAGGTTTTAATAATTTTTATAGTCATGAATATTTGTCAGGTGCCTAGAGCCACCAGCATCTCTTTCTCTCTCTCACTTTTTAAGAGATTTGACAGTTTTATTTAAGTAGGAATTTAATGAAAATACAAAGGAATAATGGCCTTGGATTCAAAGAAAGTAAAAATATAGAGGAACAGAATCTGACTGAAGAGTCTGTATTTAGTTTTTCATAAAAGACCATAATTTATTGTAACAGCTATAGGCTTTATCTTTTACCACAGCAAGGAAGCATTCAGCAACTTTCACTTCAGATTAGCACAATTTAGCATGTTGTCCATATCCTGCTATACTTAAAGTTAACTAAAGTTATTTTCAATATGCCATCCTAAACTAAGATGAGTAATTGCCTTGATTAAAACAAACCATAGTTAAGATGAACCATGGCTTGTTGAGTTTGAGGGGCATAATAAACTAAGGTTATTATGAAACCATAAAATCAGAAGTAAATGCTTCTGAAGTCCTTGGGGTCATGCTCGAAGAAAGGAAAAAAGGAAGCCTTCATTCTGGATATAGACATGTTTTGGGAAAAGTGTTTTAAGTATGGAAAACAAATACATGTGGGATTAGGGCTAGGGTTAGAGAAATACATTTCAGTAAATAACATCATTGGGAATAAGAATCCATAATTGATACAAATAATTAATAAAATCAATAAAATAACAAATCAATAAAATATATTGGCAAACAGTCTTAGTTTGCACAACCTTAGTTGGGAAAGGGTTGAGTATAACAGGAACTTCTTAAAGTAAGCTGGCAGGGAAATATCCAAACTTCCAGGGGAATGGAATTTATAAAACTGGTGGTACCACTGAGAAGACTTGAGTCCTGGATGTTTCCAGACAAGCTGCCTTCTTGGACAACACCCTCAGTAAGCTCTTAGAAGATGATTGAAGCTCCTGGTTCACACTCTTTCTTTTAGGTAGGCAAGGCCTAATCTGTTTAGGGATTCCTGTGTTGACCCAAATGCCTTGAATTCAAATTTATCATAACATACTGCAGCTTTGCCAAAACATGTGTTGTATATTCCCACCAGGAAATTCCTAAGAAACCTGGCCACTGTATTCTGACCCTGCTGCATTTTTAAAATTTCTTTTAAGAATTCTATGTATAGCACATTACAATCATCTTATCAAGAAGTAACCAGTGCATGGCTAATGGTGGTCAGGTTGGATAGTTCCAGGAAGGGGCATGAAAAGAGTCACTCTTTGCCACCAAATCACATAATTGCTCAGGGACCATAAAAGATCTAAGAGGACCCCCAAACTGGACCAAGTCTCCCCCAGTCACCTTGTCTTGAATAGCATCAGTTTTAGCTTGTACCTCATCCAGCTCAAACAGAAGCCCACCAGAGAGCCCAGCATGCTTTGTGGAGACAAAGAAATTGACCAGAGTATTATCTGCATATAGATGGGATCCAGCCCCACACTCATTGACAATAACTCCCAGCAGGTTCATATGAATATTAAAGAGCATGACATACAAAATGCAACCCTGCAGGAAAACTGGAAATTAGCTACTGTAAATAGAAAGTATTTGTATTACTCATTGTATCCACATGCTTGAAGATTATTTTCCTATATATAGGAATCTATACATGGCCACAAATATTACGAAGGCTGCAATCTAAGCACATTTGCTGGAAAATGCCTTTGATTTCTCAATAAACGTGGTTTTGATGACACAATAAGTAGTCTTCACTACATTAATGATAAACAGCTGACATTTAAGAAAGGACAACAGTTCTCTTACAACCACTTACTCTGAAGATCTGCTGTGCAGACATTTTAGTAAGTTTGTGTGGCTTATTGAATTGGCTATATTTGTGTTTGATGTTGTTTTGATGCACTTTCTTGTATTGTTTATACTTTTAACTATATGCCACTCTAGAAATCAGGCTGAAGGGCAATTCACATTTTTCTACATAAACACAAGCCTTCTCCAGATTAGTCTCATGATGCAGATAGTTAGGCTCAATTTACAAAAATACTCCTTCGTGCTGTTCATACCATAGATTTTCTGCACTCAGATCTCATCACCAGTGATTCTACAGCACAAGATCACACCAACTGAACCCAAAGTCACTCTTTTGGGAATACAGATTCTCACTTAGTTTCGTTATGAAGTACCCAGTGTCATATGAACCCTACCTCCATGAGAGTACTGGCAAAGCTTTGTGATGTCACTAGTTCCTTCTCCATTGATCAGGCAGGACAGAATAGGTGGAGCCAGGGGAAATACTACTATACTGTATTCAACATGAGGCTCTTTTGAAGAGCATGTAGGGGTCCTCCTGAAATCAGACCAAAGTTCAATTTAGTCTTGCATTTGATGTCTCACAGTGGCCAGCCAGCTGACTTTCAAAAGCTCACAAGAGAAAGTAAAGAGGCAATTGAGTTGAGCTCAACTTCCAATGACTATATCTATGCAGTTTTCTTGGCAGAAAATTGGAAATGCTTTGCCATTGTTTACTACCAGGATATTTCTTTTAATGTCTCAAATCTAGTAAACAGTTCTGAAATTCTTGGGTGATCTCCCATCTAAATACTAACCAGAGCTTAACTTCCATGACCAGACATAATTCAAACAGTCACACTGTGATTAGCAGTCCCTTTGAGTTGAGCTTGAGTCCTGGAGATGGACATATCTATACAGCTTTCAGCAATTACAGTAACTAGCCATTGTCATCTTCTCTAGCCAGCTCAGCTAATGCTTAGAGATGGCCTCCATCCAAGTACTAGTAGATGTGACCCTGTTTAGCTTTTTAGATCAGCCAAGGATGGCTAGATGATGTCACCTAGTTGGATAGCTCATAAGTAGCTTATAAGCAGCTCATAAACTACTGAACTTGAGGCCTTTTATTGTTGTTATTTTGAGGAATGTAAGTCAATCATAATGTGAAAAGAACTGCAAAATGATTAGGGTTTCTATCTAAATGCATTGTAAGGAACTGCTATGTTTGCCATTTACCAACAAGAGAAAGTGATTTTAAAAGTGCTTTCATGCAGTGCTTTTTTTAACCATATTGCCCAATAAAAATAATCAGAAATAATACCTTCCAAATCAAAGTACCTGCTGCTGTGGGGAATAAGATGTGTTTGACTTGCCTGCAGTAATATTTTCATCACTGATGACTTCTGTGGAACTACAGCACAGTGAGAAAATCACTTAAAAGTCTCAGCAGGAAATCCCAAATCCGTGTTATGTGTTCTTCCTGCAAACAAAATAGACTTAGTATTTGAATGCTCATAAAATCATCCCATATCAAGTATCTTCTTGGTAAACAATGAACTGCTGCTTTTAAGACCTACAGCTGTTTCCTCAGTGATTCAACTATGTTGTTCTAGAGTGGTTAAGTATGTAAAAGAAGTATACCTTGGATTTCTTTTTCAGTAAAATGGAGCAATCCACTACTAGAAATTCCATCATAGCTCAGCATAGCTTAGATACTAGTAACATACAGATGTATTATCCATAGATTTTGGTTGAAAAATTCAGCACAAAAAATACATATCTGAGGAAACTTAGTACAAAAAAAATGTGTATATTTTGGAAAGTTGAGTACAAAAGAAGCATGTTGCTAAGAATTGCATATTAAAAATGAATATTAAAGTCAAGTCTCCTTTGAGTGAAGCTGAGTCCTGGTGACTTCTTAGAATGTCTGTGTAGTTGTCTTGGCAATAGTATAGAAGTTATTTGCCACTGCTTGCTTTCAGGATGTTTTCAACATCCTAGTCTATCTTACAGACCTGATACTTTCTGGTGTTCTTTTGTCCAAGCAGTAGCGAGATCTGACCCTGTTTAGCCTTTCAATATCAGCCACAGTCAGCTATTTATTACCCAAAGTTCTGTAAACATTTGTACAAGGTATTCAGGTTATTAAACTTTTCTTACAGTGAAGAAGTCATTGCTAGATCTGACAGTGCTAGATAACTTCTGGCTAGTCTCCAACCTTCTCTTTTAGAGAAATTTTGGAGAAGGTGGTTTGGTTGCAGTTTCAGAGAGCCCTGGAAGAAGCAGATTATCTGGACCCTTTTCAGTAAAGATGCTGGGTGAGATCAGCCAATAGTACAGGTCAGGTATCACCGATATCCTGATACTGAATTGTAAACCATGGCCAAATGATGTTGTCAAAGTTCTGCCAGTGTCTGGAGTCTGTTGGGGTCTGGACAGAGAGGAACAGGCTTAAGCTGAACTCAAGCAAGACTGTGGGTTCATGGAACAACCATTTATGGGAATTTTCTAATGTTAGTTCTGGATGGGATTGGATTTCCCTGGATGGAACTGGTGTGCATTTTGGGGGTTCATTTTATGGGATGCAGGAAGTGTTCCTTCTCTGTAGCTGTGTCTGCCCTGATCATGTGGATCTTTAGGAAGGCATTTAAACCTGGCTTTTCCCACAGGCATTGGATTAGGGATGATGTGCAAACCCACTAATTGTGATGTAGTGGGAGTTGCTTCTTCTCTCCAGTATGGTTATTTTTTCATTGTTGTTATTGTCTGTTTTACTTGTTCTTATCTCTGTAAGTTGCCTAGAGTCATTGGTGAGTGGGCAGCCTTAGAAACTAAGAAAAGAACAGAAAAGAAAAAGCAGATTTTCTTGTGATTTTTTAAAAAAAGCTAACAGATAATTAAAGGAAAATAATAAATGACTACAAGGATTCTGACACAGACCATATTTAGACTGATCTAAATATTTATACATTTCTGATGGTGGTGATTCCAATTATTTTTCTACAGTTAATATTTTCAGCCATAGTTTCCTTGTTTAATTTGGCACCCAAATAACTTAGAATTAGCACCACAGTGCACCTCCAGACAGAATGGCAGAGTATAAATTCCATCT
This sequence comes from Candoia aspera, assembly GCF_035149785.1. NCBI lineage: Eukaryota > Metazoa > Chordata > Lepidosauria > Squamata > Candoiidae > Candoia > Candoia aspera. The sequence goes on from NC_086153.1 coordinate 98,275,147, forward strand.
GTCATTTACATTGAGCACTATATCATGTATTGAAGACTTTAAATTACTGCAGGTAATACCTTTACTTGTCTGATACAGATTTTCTTTTTTTTCTTGCAAATGATTTTGGCTTCCTAAATTCACATTGCATTCTGTAGGAAGTTAAGTGATTTCTCTTAGATTATATTTCTTAGCTAATGTTCTTGTAGTGCCTTACATACAAAACTTAAATATTTAAAAATACAAATCAAAATATTAGATGGCAAGTAAATTGGCTAGTTCAGTGTATCCACAAATACAGTTATTAATAAAGGATGTGTCTGCTCTTCAGGAAAAAAAAGACACAACATCCTTTTTGTTTTTATTTGTATCTTTGATTCTTAAAATTCTCTTTCCCTGTTATTTTCAGTCTTACAAAAAGGTGATCACTTGTGAAAAATGTTAAGGACTTTTAATGCATGTAGAACTTCCCTCTTTTTTTCCCCCAAATTTTTCCCCAAAATGACACTGTCATTTTGTGCTAACCACCCATTCAAGAACCAACAGAAAGCAATTACAACATGAAATTTGCTGTCCCCATTCTGCCTCTGTTGCCAAACACTGCTAGTCAACTGACTTCATTCCAAGGTAGTGGGTGACTAACACAAATTGTTTATCTTGAATTCTTGGACACCATTGGAATAAGGAGGAATACTGTATGCAGCCAATAACAACTTAGGTCTGTTTCACTAATGGGCTGGGCTGAGATGAAGGGAAGGGAGGAAGTGCTGTTCTCAAGGAATGATTAAGTTGTGTTTCGGTGCAAGTGGGGACATGGACTAAAAGTCTCTTTGATTGGTACATGGGCTTAAAGTTGTTACAATTATACATTCTTCATGTTCACTGTAGTGTATGCTCATATATTAGCCAAGTAAAAATGCCTTCTGTGGAAAGAAGCTGTGCCAAACCTCTAAGAGAATGAAACACCTTTATGCTCTGAGAAATGGGATCTTTCAAATAGGTAAAATAGGCAGCTGAAGATACTGTTCTCATTTGTAATGAAAAGGAGAGGGAATGGGTAGCTGATAGTGATTCCCATCGCTATTTTATGAAGTGATTCTTTCACCTATTTATCTGCCTCCCATCCCTGCCCCACACCTCTTTTCTGGATTTTTATGCAGGAAGATATCAAGGCACTATAATTAAGATTTTTTTTTACAGCTTTAACATTAAATATGTCATGTGATATTAGCAAAGACATTGGTGTGAGATTTATCTGGTTGGTTAATATCAATCTGCTCTTATTGAAACAAAGTGTGTGCTTTTCAGTTCCATGTATTTTAACAGATAGTTGACCACTTTATATGTAGTGTAGCCATTTGCAGAGAGAACAGATTCCTCCAGTAGAACAAAGCTAAAATATCATTGAAGCTGAGAAGACATAACAGTGCTGTAACACCAGTTGATCAAAGCCTTTGTGTGATGTATTTCATTATAAGGATTTACTGCACACTCATTTCTAACACACTAGCATTTTCTTTGCATTTTAAACCTGGAAAATACTTTCCTGAGCTGAGTGTGGACATTTTCATAATTAGTCACTTCTGTGCTTTCCACATCTGGCTATACAGATCAGCCAAAAGTATAGAGAATCATATCTTGCCAAATGGTTTCTCAACAAGCTTTTAGTTTACAGGATATAAACGATTTAACTACAGTATAGGTGCTTTGTATCCTCATGTCACCAGCAAGGAAATGTATAAAATTGGTGATCTAAGAAGCTGTGGATTTTTTTTTCTTTTTTCTTTTTTTGCCCTATTTCCTTGTAGCTAATGAAAAAGAAGCAATGAAATACATTTTTAAATACACACTTGCCCACAATAATTTAATAAACTGTGGTGCCATCTCATGAAGAATCAGGGTAGTTGCCTTGGTAACAGAGATTATCCTTCCTACTGCAGGATTCTGGCAGTTTTCTAAAAATGAATTCATAATATTTTGGATTTATTAAAAATATGCCTTCTGATGGAGATAAATTGCATCCTTTCAGCTGGCCATGTAATGCGTCTATAAAAAATACAATTGCTTTAGCAACTCAGCAAAAAGATATGATGTGATTAGTTGAAAATTAAAGCACATGCTATTTTTAAAAAACTGAAAGGAAGCTTCAAAGAATGTGATTCATTCCACATTAAAATTTTAGCATTCCTTTAGGTTGCAGACTAACCTCCAAATAATTTTTGTAGGACCCAGAGTCTCCTTGTCAGCAGTGCTACATTTTGATAGCCTTGCATTATGGAGGAAGAAATCCACAAAAACTGTATATTAAACCTAAAATAGATTTAACAAAGTTTTTGTAAAACAAAACACTAGCCAGAAAGTAAATGCAATTCCACTCATTTTATATCACTTCTCCACCTACTGCTTCTGGCCAGGGCTGCAAGGGGGGGGGGGGCAAGCAGGGCATGTGCCCCAGGCTCCATGCTTGGGGGGCACCAAAATGAGTGCTGGGGGGCACCAAAATGAGTGCTGGGGGGGGTGCCAAAATGAGCACAGAATCCATTTTTGCCCCCGGTGACACAGACCCTAGTTGTGGGCCTGCTTCTGGCCACTAAAGGCTGTAATCCTGTTTTAGAGCACAAAGTTTTGAGCCATAACATTGACCATATTAACGAGCACAGATATGTATTCAGGGTTTGCAACAGGTAATTGGCTTAACCTCTGCCCTTTCTATTAGAATGCACCACCATGCCTAGGAATGGACAACCATGGATTAATCATTAAGTTAAATGGCCTGATGATTCACCCCCCTCCCCCATACCTTTTCAGGTGACCCATTAGCTACTTAATTTTCACAGAAAATTAAGAACCCAGCAAAATGAGCAGGTAGTATTCCTCTGTTCCCTTCATCTTGCCTTTGGAAGGAACTTGCTCCTTCTTTCATTGTGATTAGCCAATAACTGACTGCCAACTGAAAGCACAATAGCACTAATCTTGAAGAGTGTGCAAAGGGAAATGGGTCTTCAGAGTGAATGTGGGAGCACACAGGACACCTTTCAGCAGCTCCTTCAGCTAAATGTGTCTTTTCCTGTGCAGCCTCATGATTCAGAGAAAAGACACAACTGTTTTAAAGAGTTGCTGACAAACACTACATGAGGCAGCACAGGAAAAAGCCTTATATGTAAGACCCTGCATCCTATTCAGTGGGAACTATTGGTCAAGAGCCTCTGAAATCTTAACATCTTGCTGGTACACATAGAGGCAAACCATTATATACCAACTCTTGGGGTGGAAGAAAAATTCTATTGGTTCACATTTTAAAGAGAACTTGCTTAATTCATACTTTCTGAACCACTACAGAAATCACAACATAGTTATTATTTTCCAAATTTTTGATACCTGTTTCTGACCAACAATCTACAGTATGTATACAAAAGGTATTGTATTACGGAAAATGTGTTGCAGAATACATCTATTGTGAGAATTACAGTATACATGAGAATCTACGTGCCAGCTTCTCCCATCAAGAGTTATCATACAGGACAGCCAAAAAATGTCTAAAACCAAACATGGAATCCAATTGAACTGGAACAGTAAAATCAGTTCTGTTGCAATCTGATTAGACCCAGACCTACTTGAGCACCTTACCCCAGATTTGAAGAACATTTTCCTTGGGTATCTTTTCAGGCAAAGCCACTGAAAGAAAGAACAAAATGTATCACTATCACTAGGAAAGTGGCTCAGAGCAGTTCCATTACATTTCTCTGAAAGCCAGTTCTGAACTGAATGTTGAGGTTTTACCTTAAGTGATTTTTTTTTGATGGAATACATTTTGAAAGCAGAAATCCTACCGAGAGCAAAGTATAAGGAATATCTCTATATTTCAAACATAATATTCCAGTCATTATGTGTCTGTAATGTTTTCTGTGTTTCCAGAGATCCAGGTAGACAAGCCTGAAAAAATAGAGACAGTAGAAAAGAAGGCACCACCAAAAGGTAATAATATATCTATTTGAGTATGTACAGTATATATTCTGTGCATTGGCAGACATGGTTAAGCAATCTCCTGTACAAACAAATGCAAAGGGGTTACATTGAGCTCATTGTTGATGTCAGCAAGCAGAAAATGCAAGCCTTGAAACCAATTCTATCAGAACATGCATTCTTTTTGTTGCCTAAGTTATCAAGCAGAACCAAATGCCTGTTCAACATGGTCTCCACTCATTTTTACTGGAAAATAATCCACAACAGCATACATGAGAAAACCTATTCTTTCTTCAAAAGAAAAAAAAAAGGAATTGTGGATACTTAGAATAGGACATGTCAAGAATGATGCCTTATGCATGGAGAGTATATTATTTATCAGAATTTCCTATATTTCAACTGTGAATTTGTCAGCTTTAATGTGTTTGCACTGGACTTCCTCATGGTGTTCAAACCATAACAGTTTCTCTTCCTCTAATTACTTGGTTCTTTCCTTCGCTTGCAGAAATTCAGATAGACAAGTCTGAACGGCAAGAGAAAATAGAAAAGAAACTACCACTCAAAGGTAATTAGTTTCATTTATTTTGTCATCCAAATGTTTATATATAAGAGGAACGTACAAAACTGCCCCAGACCTTGGAAAACTTACGCAATCACTATACTGCATAAAGCTAACTTTTTGCACAATAGGATTTCCCATGACAATATCATACTTCATAGATCTGTTCTGGAGGAGTAATGTGTTTTGTTGGTTGTTTCATCACCTTATAAATACCACTGGATATAACCAGTGCTTAAGATAATAATCAGACAACTAAAACCAGATGTAATCTTTAGGGTTAGCTTGGTGTGAAAACTTTTCACTCAGGTATGGTGGAGACATTCTTGTAACAAGGAGATCCGTCTTCAGTGGGAAAGACCATGCCATGGACTGATCTAGACGCATCTAGTTTAGTGGTTTATTCCTACAGAGGCTAATCAGATAGCATTTATTATTGCACAATACTGGAAAATTAAAGTGTGAGAAATCTCATTGACTGAAAAATTAATATCTTGGCTAAGTCTTTATGAATGCTTCGGTTAAAGATTTCTTTGTTAACATTTGCTGGGTATTTCAGCTATATTAATGCAGTATTCTTAATGTATTACCTTTGTCTATTCAAAGGTAGACCTTTTTGGGTAGGCCTATTTAATATGAGTGTTTAAAATCTTACATATAAAATTTTTTGTTCTCTTTTTCTTTTCTTATTAATTTCGTCATATTACACTCTGAACAATGGAATTATTGCACTGATCAGTAATGGGACTAAACCATGGTAGGACCTTCTGTATAGTACCACAAAGGAAAGTGGAAGAAATGAAAGCTGGCAGTATCATTTGAGTCTGCAATTGCTGAATTTTTTAGTCTTTTCACCTGGATTGCCATCAGCTGACCCATTTCTGCCAGGGCCACCTGCTGCTGTCTGCCATTTGCTAAACTGAGCCCAGATTAACTTTTGACATTTGATTGCAGCTGCTCCCAAAGCTGCAGGGGCTGCACTTAAGAGCTTCAAGTCTCTATTTAATGTGTAGTGGGCAGCAGTGGGCAACATGCAAATAATTCCTTGTGTGTCAAATTCATTCCAGGCTTGCCGAAAGGCAGCAAATTGGTTGCCACAGGCTCAAACTATGCAAATTAGTTCTTAATTATGGCTATTAGCAATATGGCCCTTCCTGGATTATCTCAGTCTTGAACAGAATAGTGGGGAATAAACCAAATTAGGAAAAGAAGAAATATGTTTTAATTTGTGCCAAGTTGTTAGACAGACAGATGTAGACTGACACCTTACCTATTAACAGATTATTGAAAACATATCATGTTACAAACATGCCAGCTTAAGATGGCAGATGTTTTGCTTTGGGTTTTTTTTAAAATGAAACTTACATCAGCTAGAACATTGATAAAAATCAGAAAAGGAAGAAAAAGAGAACAAAAAACCTTCTATGTAAACACTCAAATAGGTCTACCCCAAAATGTCTTTGAATAGCAAAGGTAATATATTAGGAATAATTTGTTAATATAGTTAAAAAATAGAGAGTGAATGTCAACAAAGCAATCTTTAACCAAGGTGTTTGTTAAGGCTTAGCCAATATATTATTTTTTCAGTCAATGCAATTTCTCATACTTTTGTTCTCCTGTATTTTGTAATAAATCTCACAGACATTAGAATTATTTAATTCTAGAAGGGTATAAATTGGATGCCAAGTTTTCAAAGCTAGATCTGTCTGTCTGTCTGTCTGTCTGTCTGTCATCCCTCCCTCCCTTTCCCATCCCCTTCTCACTTCTAAGGGTGGTATGTGTCTTCCTCAATCCCAGGTCCTCTACCCAAGGCCTGGGAGTTGAGGATTCTGTGCAGTATCTTAGCTTTTCCTAACACTGCACTCTTCTGGACAGAGAGCTTTGATGTTGTTCCTAGGATCTGTTAGAGCCACTCTCCCAGTTTAGGAGTCACAGCCCTGAGTGCTCCTACACCACTGGGACCACTTTGGCCTTCACTTTCCATATCCTCTCTAGTTCTTCCTTCAAGCCCTGGTACTTCTCCAGCTTCTGATACTCCTTCTTCCTGATGTTTCTTTCACTTGGCACTGCTACATCTATCACTACTGCTATCTTCTGGTCCTGGTCTATCACCACAATGTCTGGTTGATTGGCCAGTACCTGCCTGTCTGTCTGGATCTGGAAGACCCACTGGAACTTAGCCCTGTTATTCTCCATGAACTTCTGTAGAATCTCCCCTCTAGACTTGGGAGGTTCCAACCCAAACACTGTGCAGATGCTCCTGTACACAATGCCAGCTGTTTGGTTATGTCATTCAGTGTATGCTGTTCTTGCCTGCATCTTACACTCTGCCACTATGTGTTGGACAGTTTCTGAGGACTCTGCACATTCTGCACTTTGGGTCCTGTCTAGTGTGGTAGCCCCTGCTTCTATGGATCTTGTCCTTAGTGCCTGTTCTTGTGCTGCTATGATCAATGCCTCAGTGCTGTCTTTTAGTCCAGCCCTTTCCAGCCACTGGTAGGATTTCCCAATGTCAGCCATCTCAGCTACCTGTCGATTGTACATCCCATGCAGGGTCTTGTCTTGCTATGGCATTTCCTCTGCTTGATCATCCCTCCATGTCTGCTGCTGCCTTAGGCATTCTCTCAGCAGCTTATCTTTGGGTGCCATCTAACGCATGCAACTCCTGGATGCTCTGGGTTTTATCTAGGACAGTGGCTTTGACACTCACCAGACTCCGCATGCCCTCTTTCTGGCTGGTGTACAGTCTCTGGGTGTTGGACTTGGGGTGGAAACCTCTGTATATTGTGAGGAGCTTCCAGGTCTTCACTTCGGCAGCCTCCATGTCCTCCTTTGGTCAGCTCGCCATACCGTCAGGCTATCTGATGATTGTCCGGGCATACGTGCTGATGGCATGGATCTTGTTCTTCCCATTGAGCTGGCTCTTCTATGAGCAACTGGTGTTTTGAGCCTCTGGTCTTGTTCCCAATGCCTTTCTGAGCTGTGCTCATGTACTGGCCCTTAAGGTAGTGTAGCTTGGTGGCTATGATGCCTGAGAGGATTTTCCATATTTGTGGGGAGGCAGGTTATTGGCCATTAGTATGATGGTGCTGTTCCCTTATGGGGTCTTTCATGATCAGCATTGTCTTTCCTTGTGTTAGCCAGTCTGGGTGGGAGCCTGCTGCTAGCAGCTGGTTCATCTATGCTGCTAGGCATGCATGCACTGCTGTTAATTTCTTTAGCCAGTAGGTGCGGATCATGTCTGGGCCAGGTGCTGCCCCGCTCTTCATATTCCTGACCCACTGTTGGATGTCTGCTACTATGATGGCGAGTGGTTCCTGTTCTGGGAGATTGCTGTGGTCTGCTCTCATGTCCTGCAGCCACTTTGTGCTAGTGTTATGTGTCTTTCTATATTCTTCGGCACTGTTCAGTTTCTTCTGTTAGTGGCTCTGCATACACCTTGGATGGTTCTTTGGAGAAAAGCGCATTTATCTTCTTGGCCTCTGCTTCTCTAGTGTATCTCCTTAGTCTGGTAGCCAGTGCTGTGAGCCTTTGTTTAGCAGTCTCTAGGGCTTCAGATGGAGTAAGCCCCCTGTATTTTTTTGGTAGCCAAGTCTTATCCTTAATTTCTACACCCTTCTGTATTTCTCCCAGCTGGATAACTTCTCTCTGAGTTGCCTTGATCTTAACCTCCAAACTCATTTTCCAGGGGAGTATGTACTGCTATTCTTCTTGATCATGTAGCCAAGCATTTCCAGGATTACAGTGGCTGTAGCATATACCAGTTCATTGGTTTGAGTTATGGTGGTAGTAGAGATTGTTGTGAGGGCTCTATTGGCACCTTCTAGCATGCTATCTGATGGTACATCTCCACTGAGTCTTGGTAATAAGTCTTGAGGGTTGACTGTAACTATTTTATCCATGTTCTTATCCCTCATATCAGCTGCTGTGCTCTGTAATGGAGGGGGTGGCAATGACGTTCCAGCTTCAGGTGTTGGCTGCACCACCTGTTGTTCTTCTGGGTCTTCTTGAGTCTGTGTAGCTGGTCTCTCTCAAGTTGTGAGAGCAGCTTCCTCTTCACCATGTTGAAGCGTTGGGTAACTAGCTGTTTCTCAGTTAGCATGGATGCAGGTCTTCTATCCAGCCATAGTTCCCTCATACGTTTCATATATCCCCTCCCATTAGGTCTACTGTTGTAGTAGCATTCCATCAATTCCAGGTTCTCTTGTCTCATCCATGTATGGTTTGTTGCAGTAGCCCACTTATCATCAGATTGTCCTGGTTCCCCAACATCTGATGCGGACCTTGTTTATCTGGACGACGTCCAAGCCGGCATCACTTTCTTAGTTTGTGTCACTTTTGTATGCAAGGTAGGCAGGTAAAGCATTAGGGGGTCTTTGCCCAAGGACCCATACTGGTAAGGTAGATACCAGCTGGGATTTCAACCCCAGTCTCCCACATCATAGGGCGGCACTCTAACCACTACGCTACCCAGCCGCTCATATATATATTTTGTCTAAATGCTGCATTATTAAAACAGTGATATTGCTTTTGCAGATAGTGCTGATTTTCTTGCCCCATTTTCTTATACACAGTTTGATGTTGTTTTTATAGATTTCTCTGTATGCCTGCTAATGTCTCACCACTAATAGGAGACTGCACAGGGCCATGCTTTGTCCCAGGGCAATATTTTGCCCCGCAAAGGTGATTTGTTTTGTGCTATCAGGCTGGTAGCTCCACCCCTCCCTAGTGATTTGCTTTGTAAAGTTGCAGGTGTGATATGATTCACCTTACTGAAGTGAGGAGGCCATGCAATTCCATAGACAAGGTACTTTGCATCATTCTAAAACCTCATCGAGTAGATAAATGCTCAGAGCAACGCTTCTCACTTCAGGGACCATACCTTGCCAAGATGTTTCAAATAGGTGCTCCACATAAACCATTGAATTGAAGCATTTATTTGCAGCTTTGTACAACACTATCCATTAACAAGCGAACCTACTTACCACCAGACACTCTCCCCTTTGAAGGTACATTGGCAGCAATGTGACAGACTACTATGTACATGCAAAGGCCATGCAGAGGAATTGTGAGGAAGGGGAATTGTGTGACAGTCTAGACTTTTATTAAACTAAAGTAATAATGGCAAAACAATATATATTTTTAACATATTTTTAAAAATCCCAACATTCAGTACAGAATTTTCATGAAGGTCATAGTGTGATATGCCTTGGGTTAATAAATATAGGTCTGTGAGATATGGTATTATTTAGCTGGCCTTTTTTAGTTTGATCTGTTTTCATTACAGTAAGGATTGCTATCTCTCCCAGAAGAAGGAGAAAGTGATTACTCACTTGCATATTCTAATGTATATAAATGATTTTAATTTAAAACTGCTTGTGTAAATTAGAATGCCATAAAACAAGCCAAGCAATATAGGTACTCCTGGAATATTGTATATAGCCTAAGGCTCATGGCAACTGCATTTAGAGGCAGTCAGTCAGTTAAAGGCTGAGCAGGAAATAAATGGATTAATAACATTTTGGTATACATCTAGGGGAAGGCAGGCAAGTGGCTCCTGTTCTCAAGTTAAAGTTCTACCCAAAATATTGCATAGGTCCCAAGTATGACAGTAACTTCAGTAGCATTCAGAATCGTTGTCTGAGATTAATTCTGGGAGTGCCTAAAGGTACACCTGCTTATTTCCTAAGACTGGAAACCAGGAGCTATTTATGGTTCCAGGACCTTTTCCAACTAGTCTTTAATTACTGGCTAAAGCTTAAAGAGATGCCAGATATTGCCTTCCTAAGAAGTGCTTACAAGAGCAACTAAGCTTTAGTAAAGGTGACACCTGGCATTAGCATGTGATGCTGTTGATACTGAAATTTGGGTTCTCTAACATTTATTTTGTACTTCTACATAGTACAAATGTCAAACTTGAAATTAAGACTTGGATCCAGGGTATTTTTCTGTAAAATTATGTTGCCCAGCTGAGGATAACAAAACTGTACCATAGCTTACGGTTCTCCGTAGGATTTTGCTGCTTTTGTCACAGCCTTACCATTTTTGTACACACGTGGAGTGTCATGACACATGTACAGAAGGGTATATTGTGACAGTATGATACTGCTGGTCATTCTACACCCCCCTTTCCCTGCTCCTTGCCCTTCTCTGCATACATCATTGCCATGGTTTAAGTTCCTTACGTTCAGAGATGTTTGGTTCTGAGGGGAAATGGATAGATTTAATCTGAGGAGGGGACTAATGCTGGCAAGGTTAAATACCCATGGTACCAAGAGCAGTTTTAGAAGAAAAGATGGCAGGAGTTCCATGTGAGTTAAAGTTCTAGTCTTAAGGATCAGGGAACATAGAAGATTTCCTTCATTTTACAGCCCCTTCTTCCAAGATATCAGGAATAATTAAACTGCAGACTTCACTCAGTTACAAGCAGACCTGCAGAGGATCCATTTTATGCTTTTTAATACAGATGTGAAGGTAGCCAGGAGAGCATCCACTTTCTGCTTAAAACAAAAAAACTATTGTTAAAATGGGTGCACCTTATCTGTTATATTCTGAAGAAAAAATGAAACAGCTTACAGATCGATACACTAAATAGAGTTTCAGCCCACATGTTATGGTCTTGTATCTAAGTAAACCATTGGTTATAGATTTTTTGGTAGTCTAGATAAATGTTATGCACAATTTTGTTTAACCTTTCATATAATTAGGTCTGCACAATTAGGGTTTGATCAACCTTGGGAAATTAGTAAACATATACTGGAACCTCTGTGGTCAGTCTAAATGGTATATTAGAGTTTAACAGAATTTTGAACTTGTGATAATCTTTGCTTCTTTATTATTTTATTCTGATTGTTATGGCTTATGTTCATATAACTAAAACTAGATTTGGGCTTTAAAATTGCAAATCAAGGTTGACCTTCAAAGTTGAAACTGGGTGGGAAAATGAAAATTTTAAAATTGGTCTGGTTTAAACTAATCTCGCTATCCTAGAATTCAAATTACTGGCTATGAAAGTTTTCATTTCACATATATACTTTCCAGTACCATTTACTCTTTCAATCTGTCTCTTCCCACACATAGACACACACATGTATACATACATACATACATACATACATACATACATACATACATCAGTGTTTTAGGGTTGTTTATATTTGTACTGGCCAGAGGCTAGAATGCGCTGTCTTGCTGTCTCTTTGAAGCAGTAAGTTAACTTGCTAAGCAAAGTGGAATGTAGGTAAGTTTACATAATGAATACATATATTTTTCTACCACTCAATATAGGATGGCAATGTGGTAATTAGTTTGCCAGCCCTGCTTTTTGGATCTTGGCATCCTGGTCATTGCACAGTATGATAAACTCGGGCTGCAGAACAACAGTGACCATTAGTCCTCATAAGAACATGGAAAGAGGCATAACTTCAGGCTATGTGCTCATCTAGGAGCAGCAGGTGTTGCCAAAATAAGAAACCTCAAGTTCCAGTGATGATTACACATTTTGACATCTCTTCCTCAGTGACACTGAATATTCACAGGCCATGAGAATGTCAGGATTTTAAGATAAAACACTTGTTTGTTTGGAATACGTGTGTGTGTATCTCTGCGTGTATGCACTCACACACATGCATGTATAATATTAGGTCATAAGATGACTGTTTTGGATTTTGATAGGATTTAACATTACCCTTTTATATTGATGTAGAACTTGTAAAGATCTACTGTACATGGAAATTCTACTGAGCTCAGTATATTTTATTTCAGCGAATAAGATTATAGCAACAGCCACCTGGGGTCTTGTAAATAATAGATTAAACAACAAATTGTGGCAAATGCGTTATCAGATATTTATTTTTATGTATTATAAAAATGTATATCATATCTCGATGAAGATTCTCAGTCATCCAGGTGGAATTGTCTGACTCAACTACAGATGCGTATAACATATCCTTCAAGTACTTAAATACCACCTAAAGCAACTAACAGATAAAATACATACACACATTTACACTAAAACTCTGGGTATTTCCTAGGGCTACCAGATACTGGCTGCAGAAATTGGGATGATCATTAGATATAAAAGCTCTCTTTGCTGCTATCTAGTGGTCATTCAGATTTTAGCAACCAAGATAGGCTAGTTGTTGTTTGTTAAGGGTGTGGGCCAAGGAGTGGGCAACAGAGAGTGCCCAGTGGGGCTTTGTGCCTGCAGGCCCCAAGGTGGTTACCTACTCATCCTTTACTATACTTATAGCACAGATGAACTTCTGGAGGAATTGTTGGACTGAGATATAGTTACTAATGTTTTGCTGCCATCAAGGAGTCATCCAGTGTCTTGTAGCCCTGATATAGACCTATTCCAGATGTTGCTGAACTACAAATTGGGCCAGTCTAGAACTTTTTGCAGCCTAGATCTGGTAGCCTTAGCATTACCTACCTTAAAATGACAAATACCTGTGCCACTTATTTTGGGATGTATAGTTGGAGGGGATCTTAAGGGTGAAAACACACATATACAGATTTAGGGATGTAGGTGGCCCTATGTCTTTTGTGTTGCTGATCTGAAATACAACAGTTCCAAAGAAAAAAGAATGACAGTCGTCATCATTAAGTCAAACCAGAGAGATGTGACATCTTACAGGCTAATTCACTAATATACTATCATGCACAGAGTGTATGTGGTCATAATGGTGCATGGAGTCAGCTTCTGAGTAAGTAGGTATAGGATTAGACCAATTTCCACTGCAAATATCCACCAACTCATCTTTTCCCAACCTTGTGGCCACCAGATGCACTGGAACTGCAACTCCCAACATTTTCAGTCAGCATAGGAACTTTAGTAAAAAGGCAAGGAATACTCATTTTTTTCTACTTGTGTTTACTATATCGAATAAATTTAGCCTCTTGTAATACAGAATATTGCTATACTTTAAGGACAGAAAAGAGTTTTTTTCTTGGTCAAGCTCAAAACCATTTTTTTTAATGAGCTGAACAGTTTTCTCACTAAATTTCAGAAGACCTTAAGAACCTTAAACACATAAACAGAAATAGCAGTGGGGTGAGCTAGCAGCTGTTTGTGGGTGCTGATTCTATATGTCCACAGAAAACAGGCCCCTAGCTAGCTGGATTTAAAAATGCGGTCCATCATGAAGATATGTACTCATTGAAAGAACACCCCATTGTTAATTCATCTCCTTGCAGCTGATCTAGTTTCCAAAAATAAAAACCTTACTTGGCAGGCAATGTATTTTTGTTAAGAATAGAAAGTTGCATTGGTAAGAGGCAATGCACAGAGCTAGTAAATCAGCTTATTTATGTAATATGAAAAATTGGATTATGCAATAGAAGGTAGGTTTGGAGAATGGACAACAGCAATGTAGAAACATTTATTGTGTCACACCTACAATAAACATATAGAGGAGGAGATCCCACCATGGTTCCTCTATTCTCTGTGTATGTATACTACATGCTGATAGGATCCGGTACAGTCCTTCATGGGGAGCACCTACAAGCAGACAGGTGAACCTGTGTAGACACTTCTTTTACACCTCCCACTCAGTATGTAACTACTCAGTATGTAACTATGGCTGACCTTTACATGATTATTGTATGTGTGATAAATCACTTTTATTTTGATCTAATTACAATTTCAAAACTGGCACAGTACAGTGGATAGAATCTAGCCTTATACCTGAGATCTAAATCTGAATTTAGATGAACCTCATTGGGTAACTCAACTTTGTCATGCATGAGTATTATACCTCATAGTGCTGATTTTGCATATTTATTTGACAGCATTATTTCATGTTACTTTTCTAAACTGTAGATTACTTAGAAATCTGAATGTATTGATATTGTTATTTGTAGTAATTCACAAAGAGAAACCTGAGAAACCTAAAAAACTAGAGAAGACCAAAAGACCTGAAAAAGTAGAAAAACTTCCAAAAAAGGAACTTCTTAAAGGTGAGTAAAAACCACTGGTCATAACCTTGGTAATAGGTTAACCCTGTGATTGCCTTTCGGTGTAGTTGACTTATTTATGTATACAATCAAGAATATAGGTACTGTAGGACACTATCCACTCTATTTTATGCAGTCAAGACCATCATTTTGTTCTCTTTGCAAATGTGTGTGCATGTGAATGTATAATCCACTGCTGAAGTTTAAGGGACCAAAACAGCACTAGATGTTCTGCACTTTTCAGAAACATGAATTATCAGTTTTTCCAACAGATGCCCAGATAACATGAGATCTAACAGGATTTGGTAGCTCTTTGCTTCCTAACAAAATGGAAAGCCCAAACTGCATCACCACTGCATGAGAAAAGATGAACTCCCTCTTTCTCATCTACAGCATTTTGGAGATCATAGTATAATGAGCAATACCTCCATAAGCAAAAGATTATTATTACCTCAACCCCCACACAATTGTTTCACAGCTCAGATGGCTCAAAATCTTTGCCAATGGCATAACGGTGAAGTCACAGTATTATTAAATTCATTCACAGAGCTTGAATCGACAGCAAAGGAACAATATCCGGTTTTAATTTCTAATCAAGTGAAGAACTGAATGAGAAAATGTGATAACAATAACTAGACTAGATTTAGAGGATTATTAGCTTTCCCATAAATGTCTATCATATGGATGATTACAATGAATTCACATTCCTGCACAATTTGCATTCTGTTAAACAGAATGAGAAGCAAAACTTCTGGTCCTCTTTGCCTTGTGTGTTGGAAAAATAAGTCTCATTTGAATTTAACTTTTTACTTGAGGTCCTTGGCTTTTGCAAATCTACCCACAGATACTGGTTTCCATAGAAAGTGGCATGTTAATATTCACTACAATAAATGCCAAAGCTCACTGTACCCTTCTTTAATAAAAACACCAACATTCTGGAATCAGGATATGACTTCAGTTGATTTATGTTATTTGGGAAGATCATAGTGCCACCTTTTTGTATTGTTTTATCCTACATTCTGACTGTATTGAGGTTCATTTCATGAATAAACAAACTCGATGAGCAATAAAGAGTAACTTCTGTGAATAGGATTTCCATGGGACTCCTCCACGTACTATATTACCATGAATGGAAGGGAAAGTGTAGCACAGTAATATAGCAGAGTAAGAGCAATGTCAATAATAATTCAGAAATGTAATTGTACCATTTTGGTAAGATGATATTTTTAATTATATATCTAAATATATTTATTTGCTTCTAGTGACACACAAAGAAAAACCTGAAAGACATGAAAAACTGGAAAAAAGAGAAAAACCTGAAAAGAAAAGCAAATATGAACAACCTGGAAAGATGGAAAAGAAAGAAAAAGCTATAGGTAATTGTAATTTTCATGAATTCTGAAGAAGAGCAATTCAAATTCCAATGTGAAACACCTACAGGAAATAGGGAGGAAATATTCCCTTCCCCAAATCAATTTTTGTTGAGAGACGAAACATGAAGCTAAATTTGGTCTTCATTTTTGCTTCATCGTGTGCCTGGAAATCAGTTAAAATCCAGTACTTAAAAAAGGACTAATCCCTTTTCCTTGACAAGGTTTTCATATATCCTCTTGAGAAGAATATGCCTGTTGTGTGTCTTCTAGATATTAGATATTAAGCTATAGCATAAGCTTCCAGGTATACAAAACAGAGTTTAGAGTTCCTTAGTCTTTCATAAATTGATTCTGGTTTCCAGAACCAGAGATTCTAGTCTTTGAAGAAATAATTAGAGCTATAATTAAGATTTCAACGTTCGTGCTGAACATAGTCACCTTAAATAATTATTTCTAAATCTGCTTTGCCACCAAATGGTAAGACATGGGTTGTCAGAGAGCAGATTCAATGTGATTTCTCAATTAAGAGTATCAGCCCAAGACTTGGACAAGCAGCTTCTATTTCCCACTGAGCCATGAAGATCACAGGGTGACTAGTAATATCTCCATGATATCTTCCGCATAGGATCCAATCCTGCTGCTGCTTTACATAGGAAAACATTGCTTTCAGTTGCAGGGAAACAGTAGGTGATTTCCACCATTTTCAATTTTTAAAAGCCTAAAATTTTATCTGATTAGTTGCAAGCTGTTGAAATTTGAGGAAGGGCCTTGAGGTGACAGAATTAAAAAAAGAGAATTGGTTTTAATTAAAGAAGATAATAAACTATTGTGTTGCAGCAGACTAAGCAGACTTAAAAAAGAATAATTCATTTGGTGGTTGCCAAATTGTTTGTAGACAGTGTCATGCTCAATGTTAATTCCTTTATTCTTTAGGGACTTGGATCACCAAACTTCAGCTTATTGCCTACTGACTGGGATTTTTAGGCATGTCACTGTCCACATACTCACCACAAAAATATCATGGTTTCCTCTTCAATACTAGTAATATTCTTCCCATGATTTTTGGAAAGATTTGTAGGGAAAGATGTTTCCTGCCTTATGTAAAAAAATATGCAACAATATGTTTACATTTTTTTATTGGGATCTCAAATGATGAGTAAGTTATGGTAGCCTACGAACTTCTAGTTCAAGAGAAATCAAAATCAGCATATTACATCTGTTGTGGATAGTGTTCAGTGAGTAGATTTCCACATATGCTACATTTTTCCTTTCTCTCCTTCCCCCTCCCCTCATAGGCCGCCTGCATAACCCTGAAAATCTGTTCTAGAGGATCCCAAGTCCCCAAAGTAGAATTGGGGGTGCTGGAGCCTGCAGGGGGAAGGGTAAACCCATTCCACTGGCAGATGTCTTTTCTTCAGCAGATAAACACAAATTGCTTCCACCATTATGATTACCCCATGAAATTGTCATGAAAATGATGGTGCTCTCCCAGGCACAAAACCCACTTGTGTACTACTTTGAAAGTTGATGGATGATAATAAAAAGCTAATTATATTGTACTTGCCTGCAAAGAAAATGACTCGCTTAAGGCAAGAGGACATATGGTATTTGTAGGAGCACTTACGGTCATTTTTCACTGTAGTGTATTGAATTTAATGTTTCCTCATGGCACAATCATGGCCAATTGGGGCTAAGGGTCCTACATGGCAGGGAATTGAACTATTGACTGAAATAGCTATTATTTGTGTGAATAACTTCAGTTGATAAACCAAGTTTTAAGAGGATTATCGATGGAATTAGTACTGTGGGACGGGGTTTTATATAGATGCACATGCATGTCTATAACATTTCCGTGATCATTCATATTTCTCTTGTAGTTATCTATTAAAATGTAAAGGATTTTATTTAAAAACTGGCCATTTTGAAATCTTACAAGCGCATTAAAATATTGAAAAGTTGCTTCTAGTGGCAGTTAAAAAACACCAAGGACCTGGACAAATGCTCAAAAATCTCACTTAGCAAGCTGCCAGTGAAGGTGAAACAGTTTAGAATGAAGTCACATTCTCACCCCGTTCCTGAACAAATGTTTCAGATCTGGGCTTATTAAAATAATAATAATAATAATGCACCTCTTTCAGTGCCCTTTAAAAACCAAAAGTGAAATAAGAGCTTGTTTTTGGTGGCAGAAATATGGAAATTTTCAGAAGCTACACAAAAGGCCCACAGTTTACACTTACTGCTGAACTTAGGCTACCTGTGATGACTATTGCAATGTTTATCAACCTTAGCAACTTTAAGATGCGTGGACCTCGACTCCCAGAATTCCCCAGCCAGCTTTGGGAGTTGAAGTCCACATGTCTTAAAGTTGCCAAGGTTGAGAAACACTGGACTATTGGATAGCTTTGAAATCATATGCTTGGCCCTTCTCTATTGCTACTGGTAGTTCCTCTGGTCCCTCCCTTAGACTCCAAATGGAGAGAAGACACTTTAGAAAATAGATTCTTAGTTCGCAGGTGAACAGTTTCTGTCATTAGTTCCCACTGCTTCAAGAAACAAACTATCAATCCAGACCTGAGGCTGCTTGCTTAGGATATGTAACAGTGTATTTCAAATATCTCCTCCTAAATCCGAACCAAGCATTTATTTTTGTGAGAGGTAGCGAGAGAGAGAGAGAGAGAAAGTTTCTAGGGTCATCAGAAGAGAGGAGGCATTAAAATAATACTAATGGTGTTGTTAGGCTTTGTAGAAGGGGCAGTTCATACAGTTCCCTATAAGGGGGCCATTTGTATAGTATCTCGCTATGTCCAGCCAAAAGGAAAAATAATGTCTCTTTGTTTGCACACAATTACATAGTGCTCGGCTCCCAACACATTGTTGTTCTGCTTTTTTCTCCTCAGTCCTCTCTGCTACGGCTGCTTCCCCAGCAATTTACCTCCCAGCAACTATAAGCAAAAGCAGCAAAAGCAGTGACAGTGATTTTTCTGGGAGGAGTAGGAAGCTATCATGAGCATGAGTACATGGCAGTGGCTCATTCCTTACATAATAAGTTATTTGTTATTGCATTTATATCTCCTCTTTCTCCTGAGAGGTTAAATTGGCTTAAGGTGACTTCCCTAATTATATCCCCAACAACAACCATATTAATTAGGCTGGGTTGAGAGAGGGTGACCCAAAGTAATCCCATGAATTTGGTGATTGAGTGGTAGTTTATACCTTGATCTTAGTTCAGCACTTTAAGCACTATATTATATAGGCTCTCTGCATGTCTAGAGACGTAGATCTATACCCAGCCCACTAGTCCCATTTGGAGTATGCAACATCAAGCTGCAGAAAAGGAATAAGAAACGGCAAGCAAAAGGAACTATAAGAGTAATGAAAAGGAGATATAGAAACTCCAGACTTAACTGACCTTTGTTTAGCAGCCTTTGGGGTTAATGGACAAAATCTGCTGAAAAGGGATACATTGTGCTAAAATGTTGAGGGAACGCAGGAGAGGACACTGGGAAGATCAGCAGGCAACATACTTGGAGCTGCTAAGGGGAAGGGGGGAGAGACGGAGCAATACGTACTAGCCTTGTCCCACTTGTCATCCTTGCTCTACACGCTTCTGTTAGGATTATGTAAACCTTCAATCTAATGGACATTTGACTTTCACAGACACCCCTTCCCCTCATTAGTCTGTAAAATGGAGGGTTTAGTGTGCAGCTAACTTTGCTTTATAGGGACGCGGTGGCGCTGCGGGTTAAACCGTTGAGCTGTCGATCGGAAGGTCGGCGGTTCGAAACCGCGCGGCGGGGTGAGCTCCCGTTGCTCGTCCCAGCTTCTGCACACCAAGCAGTTCGAAAACATGCAAATGTGAGTAGATTAATTGGTACCGCTTCGGCGGGAAGGTAACGGCGTTCCGTGAGTCATGCTGGCCACATGACCCGGAAGTGTCCTATGGACAACGCCGGCTCCAAGGCTTTGAAACGGAGATGAGCACCGCCCCCTAGAGTCGGACACGACTGGACTTTACGTCAAGGGAAACCTTTACCTTTACCTAACTTTGCTTTACATCAACCCTGTTCTCTGTACCCCTTCATACCTTTCTGTGGGTCATTGCAAATGAGTGTGTGTCAGTGTGCATGTGTATGGTAAAATAAAGTAGTGAAATAAATGAATTAAAAGGAATAATATTAATTCAATTTTATTCCTGCTCCCAACTCACTTTTAAATTCTTTTAAACTCCCTTTGGAAATGCCATTCCAAGTCTAGTTCAGCTGTTGGCTTAATAAAATCATATATCCCTGTCATGGATGACCTATGTGCTTATTTTTGTTACATTTATATCCCACCTGAGCTAGAAGGAGCTAGAAGGAGCTCAATGTAGCATAAAGGTTTTTCCATTTCTTTCTTAAAAAACTGAACGATGAGCTTCATGGCTAGTTGCATTTCAGCCTGTGTTTCCACAGTCCTTGTATTGTGCTTTAAGAATGTTATACTCAGGGTTGTAAAGAGGGCCTTTATTTTGCTCCCAGTGTTTTTTGTTTTTCTTTTAATTTAGAGACTCAGGAGACATATAAGCAAATTGAGCAACTTTTATTATTCAGTTTCTGAGCTAAAATTTAACTTAATCACCATATTCACACAAGCATGAATACCTTCCCAAAATCTAGCTGGCCAGGCTTGGCTTGAATTCTAGAAGAATCAAGATGGGATGTCCATATAGAACATTTGTTCCATGTGATGGCTCCCAAGGATTCCAGTTCCCAGATACTTTTGCAACATCCAGCAAGGCTTGAACAGTTCATCAAGATTTGGTTTAGCACTACTGTTACACCTCCTGGGACTTTTCTGCCAAAGTGCCATGACCACATTCAGTTCACATCAGATCAATCTGTTGTTTTGGGAATAATATTTTATTGTGAGAACTCTTCTTTGATTTCCATTTTCCACATGCTACCTAAGCTGAAGAGAGCCAGTTTGGTGTAGTGGTTAAGGCAACAGGCTAGAAACCGGGAGACCCTAAGTTCTAGTCCTGCCTTAGGCACAAAGCCAGCTGGGTGACCTTAGGCCAGTCATTCTCTCTCAGCCCCAGGAAGCGGGCAACAGCAAACCACTTCCAGAAACATTGCCAAGAAAACTGCAACGGCTAGTCCAGGCAGTCTCCAGGAGTCAATGCTGACTCCTCCAGGAGTCAAGCTGACTTGGCTTGTGCACGCGTGCACGCACACACACACACACACACACACAAAGAAGCTGAACAAATGTTTCTGCCTTTATAGCCTGCTTTGAATGGGACTCAAGCACTCCATCTATCATACAGGTCCATTCACACAAATACATGGTATAGTGTTATCACCATACCGAGGCATTATACAATTATTCACATTTCATACTAGTGACAAGAATGTAATGGGCATTAATATGGTTATATATGGCTAAGATGTTCTGAGAAGTCCTATCCTTCACTGGCATATTAGCTGTGACTTTGTGTGACTTATTATTTTGTTACTGAAATTTAATAATTTTTTCTTTTTGTTGATTTTGCTAAATTTCATCCTTGTTCTATAAAGGGACAATACTTACATTACATCCTTTCTTTTAAAAAGTTGTTTCAGTATCTTCCAAGGAAAAGCCTGCAAAGCAAGAGAAAAAGAAAACACCTCCTTCCCCAAAAGGTAATTTTACTAATCTACCTTGAGAAATAATTAAACAAGCAGCACATTTTGGATTCCAGGGATGGGGAGCAGAATTGAACTCAGAATGCTCTGTTCCATGTCACTCTGTTGATAAGGGAGTTTCTCTGCATGAAATGGCACAAGAACATGTGAGTCCAACTATCTTCTGGACCAGTGTTTCTCAACCTCAACCACTTTAAGATGTGAAGACTTCAACTCCCAGAATCCCCCAGCCAGCACATGCTGTTGAAGTCCGCACATCTTAAAATGGCTGAGGTTGAGAAACACTGCTCTGAATGATGTCTGTCAAGGTGTATATCCTCCCTTGAGCTTTCCATTTTGGATTTCCTTCCCCAAGCATCTCAATGGATGAACTCTGATTAAATGATCTGGAAATGGTTTAATGTAGGCTGTATTTTCTCAAAGAGCTGTTATTCCTTCATTACCCATGTTTGTCTTCTATCATCAGACCACCTGTGAAACCTTAAAATGTGACAAGTGTACTGTGTACAAGCTTTCCTGGGCAGGTGCCTCTTTCCAATCAGAGGCGAGGCACTTGTCTATGCAACTTTCTTGACAGGTTTTCCTTCAGCAAAAATGCCTTTGGGTACTGCTTCACAAAATGTCTCTTCCTAGGGAGTACACACCACATGTCTCTACTGTATACAATCTGCAGGCTGATGGGTAATGGAAAAAGTGGTGGTGGTGATGGTTCTTTCTTTTTCTCTCCCAAACTTAATGGCAGAGAGAGGAGTTTGTAGCAAGGCCTTTTACTCGTGTATCGGTTTTTGATTAAGTGACACTCAGGCTATTTCTGAGGTGGTTTGCTATTGCTTTGTATGTGACTTTCATCACATCTGAAAATAGAGGTTCGCTTTGTGCGCTTTTATTTACCACACCAACTTTTTCATTCCCCTATATTACTGTGTTCTCTCACTGGCAGTTTCACGTTTATTCTACAGCAAGGCAAAAAAAGATGCTGGGATAAGCTGTTCACCCCTTAATTGCCACACACCTTGTAGGGTAGAAGTTCTGGGAGAGGAAGGTTGCTATTCCTTTTATTGGCATCCTATTTTTAAATAAGCTTTGGGAGAAAGTACAGCGGAATCGATAGGTTTCTCATTGATTTCATTTTCTTCACTCTTTATATGTGTACATTTGTGTGGAGGGGTAGGAGTTCAAGTTTTAATACTAAGTGCTTACCTTAAAAGTGTTAACTCTGCCCCACAGACTGGTTTTTGTTTTTAATTAACATTGGAATCTTATGCATGTCTACTCAAAGGTAATTCCCACTGAATTCAGTAGGGCTTATTCCAAAGTAAGTGGGTACAACAGTGTTTCTCAACCTTGGCAACTTTAAGATGTGTAGACTTCAACTCCCAGAATTCCCCAGCCAGCATGGCTGGCTGGAGAATTCTGAAAGTTGAAGTCCACACATCTTAAAGTTGCCAAGGTTGAGAAACACTGGGGTACAAGCTTGCAGTAATCCTATTGAACTTAATGGGAAATGAGACCCAGTTTGGTCTTGTGGTGAATGCTCCAGGCTAGAAACCAGGAGTCCGTGAGTTCTAGTCCTGCCTTAGACATGAAAGCTGGCTGGGTGACTGTGGGACAATCACTCTCTCTCAGCCCAGCTCACCTCACAGGGTTATTGTTGTGGGGAAAATAGGAGGAGGAAGGAGTGTTAGGTATGTTCGCCGCCTTGAGTTATTTATAAAAATAATAAAGGTGGGATTAAAAAAAAAATCTAAAAAACCCCCATTGATTCTTAGTTGACACCATAAAATAGCATTTTATGGTATGTTTATGATCTTTCCCCTGACTTTTGTGATTTGCAGAGTGCCATTTATATTAAAACAGAATAAAATTCCAATTTAAATATTAATAGCAAACATTATTTGCCTGAAACCTCATTTTAACAGAGTAAATGTGGAGAGGGGGGTGCCTGGTATTCAGAAATGCCAGCTGACTTAGACAATAAGGCATTGTGGGGTTTTACATCATTTGTGTGACGATGTCATCACAGAAATGATGCAAATGGCACAAACTGAGTCATTTGCATAATTGTGACATCACACAAATTACATAAACCAGGATGAAAATATTTTCTGCGGCTTGCAAAGTATGGGCCATCAAGGTCTGGTAAAATTAGGATTGCTATATTAAGAACTAGAGCCTCAGGCTCCAGCAGCAATTCTAGTTTACTAATAAACCAATAGGTGGCTAACGGCTCCAATACTAGCAGAATAATTCTTAAAGCCTTTCTGAGAAGGAAAAATAAATTTGTCTGATTTCAGCAGGCCATATTCTAATGGAAATTGCATTAAAAACATTGCTTTTATGTTTCTTCTATCATAAAGAATACTTATGCAACTATTCAGAGTTGGGGCTGTTCTAGTTAATACAGGTGATAATGGAACTGTTACCAAGAGAGATGATCTTGATGTTGGTGATATGTTGGAGAAAGCTTGAAAAGTAAGTTCCAACATCTTGCAACTAAACTCAGAGGCCATAAACACTTGTTGCTGAGCTTGCCATTGCTACACTGTGGGCTGAATAGGTTTGTTTTTCTCAGTATTCACTGGAACATTGGCATTGTGTGCAAGATGCAGTGTCTGAAATGCCTTCAAAGGCAGCTCGGTGTAAATGGTGTCACAGTAAGCTCCCCTAAGGGGTCCCCTTCTCTGGCAATGGATAGGACTTGTGAAAGTTACTTCTGCCCATCACTGCAGTCTGCTTCTCCACATTCCGATAGCAAATTTCTCATCTTCAATATTACAATTCTCCAAGGGCCAGAAATTACCTTATTAACTATGCCTTAGCATTCTGTCAACCTGGCTTTATCATTAGATTGTGACAGACACTCCTGCATGTTTAATTAATGAGGTAAACTCTTTTAAGATGTTTTCTTCCCTTACTGCATACGAAAGAGTAGTAAGCAAGGACCTTATAATAAAAGTAATACGGACGTCCTGAAAAATCCAGAATCTCATGTGGTGGGGAAGAGCCATATAGTTCCTGAGATGGCAAACATAGCCTTGAGGCCTGTCTACCCTCTTCCATCCAGAACAGTCCATTGTTTTTCCACAGTTGCTGTCTTTGTGGAATAACAGTTCCTGCAGTCTGTGCTCCCTTGCTCTTTCTGCTTCAGTGTGAAATGTAATACAAATATACGTTTACTTTGCAAACATGTGTTCTTTGCATGTTCTTTAGTCAATGAGGAAAAAAAAAAGAATACATGAGGTGATGTAGATGATCCCAGTTCTTGCCTTCTTGCCCTTTCTGTGTTGATGGGAATAGTCTGCAGGAGAGGTGTAGCTATATTTTTATTTTACCTAATTACACCATTCTACATCTTTGGGAACCCTGATCATTCTTATACACATTTTTTTCAAAAAAAAAATTGGAGCATTTGAAAATGATTTATATATATGAAGAATGAGATTATGTAAATAACGGGATTATCTGTTGTACCAAGTTACTATTTTACTCCACAATTTTGTAATTTGTACCAAAGGTACCAGGAGAACTGATCTGTGAATCATTGTTATACAACATAAAACAATTACATTTATATCTGCCATTGAAAACCCATCAAAACAAATGCGTCTTAAGCTATATATATTGTTAGGTGGCAGATGGTAGATGTGATTATGTAAGTGTTCTGCATCTCATTCTGCATGTTATAGCATAATAGAATTAAACAATAAAATTACCTGAAAACAGCACTTTAGTGTTTTCAAAGGATTTAAGCATCATATATCTTGCTATAGTTCTACATATCATATAAAGTGCTGGTAAAGTAATGCTAACATCTTTAGTGAGGATTATATAAATTTTACTATTTAACTCTTCAAATTAAATCCATATTAACATTCCATAGATATGGGATTCCCAGTCCACATCAATTAATTTTTCTTAGATGAACAAATTAATATCTGTGTTTTACAGACTGATTGGTACAATAAACGTATTTTCTTATTTCAGTAACAGAAAAAATGAAAACTGAACGGCAAGAAAAAATGGAAAAAAAAGTTGTCACAAAAGGTATTTCTTTAGTCACCAATCATTAAAATTTTCAGAATCATATGGCAAGGACAGGAATGTAGAGGCCAAATCACTCCAGGAGGCTATTAATAAAGTAATGATAAAGTCAATAAGATCTAAACATCAAAATGACATTAAAACCTATGTGGACATTATGGTATTACTTTGCAGTAAGACTTGGTCCAATTTTCTTCTTGTGATCAACCAGAATGCTTTTCCAATGAGTACCTGGGACTGATTGCAATATTTATTATTGTTTCAAAAGGCATGTGCTTGTATTTAATTCTACTTCTCCTATTTCAGTTATTGAATTATTCACCCCTTCAAGTTCTCCTTGCAAATTTCTAGAGTCTAGGCCAGTGTTTACCAATTTTGGCAACTCCCCAATATGTGGAATACAAGTCCCCAAATTCTCAGCAATGGTTATGCTGACTGGAGAATTCTGTGATTTGAAGCCCACATATCTGGAAATGGTCACATTGGGAAATCCTTGTCTAGACATTTCTTCATTCTTTTATTGTGCAGAATTTAAATGTTAAGAATCTTATTGTTTGGATGCATTACTTATTTTGCTGCTGTCACTCCATTGTTTTGTTTTATTCATAAAGCTAGATAAATAATAACTTCATTAAGTATAAGTGTGTCCAGCAAAAGTCAAAAGTTACTTTTAAAAAATCTGTAGGTATTTGAGCCAAGAATTAGTTCCTACCTAAACAGTCCACTTAAAACAGTTAGTTGTTCTACAGTTTATATTTTCCACTGATGGTTAGTGATGACTCCTTGGTCTTTTATAACTACATAAGCTGTACTGAAGACATTTTGGATGCCATGTGGCAAGGATTCATGAAAAAAGTGGCTTTCGAACTTAAAACATTTATGTTGCATGCAGATAAAAAGAGCACCCAAGCTGAAGAAAAGAGAAAAAAAGATGTTAAAGAAAAAAAACCCAAAACCAAGACACCTGAAAGACTCAAGCCCAAGGAAGTCAAAGAAGAGGAAGTTATGTCACCAAAAGCCAAGGAGAAAAAGGAGTCTGCTCTGGTGGTTAGAGAAAAGTTGGATCAGAAAGGTAAACAATATCAGGAGGAGGTCATCAAGGAACACTGAAGTGCAGGAAGGAACTCAGATTCCCCCATTTCAGGAATAACTAATCCTAATTATGGGACTGAAAATAGTGGGGAGGGGGGGAATGTCTTCTTGGATTCACTGATGTCTACTTCTTTTAACTAATGGGTCTTTTAAGAACAATTCCACTGCAAAAGAATTTCCAGCATAAGAACAAAGAGGTGAAACCTCTTACCTTGTCTAACACAGGGAATAGCAACTATTAGGCCCCATCTAGAGAATGCTTCACGTTCTTAAATCTAAGCAGAGAATTTGTTAGGAATTGGAATGAGAAGGAACAGAGGTAGGCAGAATTTGGGGAACATACTGTAGATGTTTGAGATCTATGCAATTTATATCTTTTTCTACAATATGTGCATTGAATGGGGAAAGGTGGACACATGGGGAGGATTGGACATGACTTCCTGAATGCCTTTGACAACATCAGCCAGCCAGCCAGTTTGCTGGCTCTTCTGTGAGATGTGCAGTATGTTTCTGTTATGTATATTTCTTTTTTCCAGCCCATTCATCTATCCATCATGTAACAGCCTCAGGGCTGTTATAAGGTGGCCTAAAAGAATCATATGTAACAAGGGGATAAAATCCAAAGTATAACAGTGAAGACGTAAGCAACTCTCTCAGTTTCACTCCAGTGCCAATCTCTAAGAGTTCTTATGGATTCTAAAAGCCTATCTAGCTCGTTTTTAAAAAACCACAGTGGCCAGTTGAATGCAATAGGAATCCTATAGGTAGGACACAACTTCAACAGTACCTTCTGATACTGCTGGACAACACTGCAAGATTGTTGTAAACCAGTCAGAGCTTGGCCTACACTATACAATATGTCACCTTGATAGCAGAAGTGTCATAACTGACTTTTCCCCAAATATTCCCCGTCAGTATGGGAACAATGGACTGTATTTTGTTTGGGATTTCATTATTGGAGCCACTTTTAGTGCTTCACATGAAGGACTGAATTAAAACAACAGGACTGTCTTTTCAGCTGCTTCATTATGGTTGGGCATACTAGCGCCTAGTCCAGCTACATTCACATTTTGAATTTTACTATTTCTTGCTATTGATAACTCTCATTTAAAAAAAACAATTTGTACAATCAATCACTGAATGACTTATTCAAACAGTAAGATATGCCTTTGTGTTCTTTTAGTTTTTAATCCTTGCTTTTTTTTCTTGGATTACTGAGAGGAAAAAACACAGAAAGAAACCAAAACTCAGGATAAAGTGCAGGCCCACAGAAGAAAAGACACAGTGATTGAACTATTTAGGTACCAACTTTGGACTCAACCTGGACTTCTTGCCTTCTCTCTTAAATGGACATATTTACTTGTCCACTTCCACCCAGCACCATTCCATCATTCTTCCTGTTGCTTTCTTCTCCAAATGACTCAGTTCTTGTTCATGGTTTCAGCCAACCACTCCATTTAAAAGATATTCCATTTCAAAGCTTCTGATTTTCATTTCCTCATCCTTGTAGTCAGTCAGCCAGCTTTTAGTGACACCATGCAGAGTCAGTCCTAACTGAACAGTTTTCAACTTCACCCGAAATTCTCTGCTCCTTGGAATTCCATTCCTTATTGTGTATTTTTTCCCCTCTTCTTCAAATGCCGTATCTCTCCCAAGTCTGTTGATGCTTTTCTTTTCAGCATGGATGGTGGCATTTTGGCAACATAAGGATTCACATGAGGAGACAGTAGACAATATCATTAGTATTTAGGATATATCTTTTTTAATGACTTAAAGAATTTTGAAAATTTCATGCAAATCTTCCATTTGAGCTGCTTAAGATTTTTAATGCTTTGTCTTTCTTTCTGTTCAGAGGGGGAGGGAAATGAAAACCTTCCTGTGCACCTCCATGCTGCACAAAAAATAATATTTTTTAAAGCTATTTATGGTTAGGTCCCATAATCTGAGTTATTTTCTTAGAATTTATCAGGACTGTCTCTTGAGCAAAAAGGCATGTAAATAAAATAAGGACAGTGTACATCATTTTTTTTTAAAAAACTTATTATTCATTTGAAAGATTATACAACATTTTAACATATCTAAGAACATTTGTTCATCATCTTTAATTTCTCAAGTCCTCTCATATGAATTACTTTTTAAGGATTACTAAATCTGTCAAGTATGGGTTTCTCAATTTTTTTTAAAGTTCAGATAATTCATCCCAGAATTTGTATTAAAATTCTTGGGCTTTTTGTTTGGGATTCTGTTATTGTATGCATGTTTGTGCATACCTTCCCTAGTATTTGTATTTCTCCAAGCAATTTCCCATAATATTATGTGTTTAAATGCACATTTATTCCAATACATACATTTCTGTGCTCATTATTACCTAATATATATGCATTTTATGTCTTTTTATTTACTTGTGAATTGTATTGCCAAATTTGGAAAAGTGTTAGTTATTTCCAATAAGCTTGTAAGGTATGAATATTATAAATTTGTATAAAAATTATGTTGAAAAAATCTCATGTGTCCCAATTAATTGCACTATGAATACGGCCTTTAGCCATAGTAGATTAGGAAACAACATCAATATTTAGTTTTATTTTTAAAACCCTTGAACCTTAGCTTTACTATTCCTTCAGATTAGTTTTTCTGATCGGTTTCATCATTCCTGTCTTTTTGACAGATGTGCCATATAGAAATTGGGAGCTGGTGGAGAGCTCATATCTAAAGAGATTGTTCTCATTACTCTCTGGATGAGCTTTCAGATTCAGTAACCTGTCCTGATCTGACAAAGGGCTGATGGGGTTATAGAAGGCAGATTGTATGAACTTAATATTTCTTCCTTTGTCAGAGCAATCCTGAGAGCTGGATTGCCCGACAAGCTGGAACCCATCAGAGCAAAAATAGAAATTGGGAGATTTTTGCATTTCCCTACTGTTTTCCTTCTACATAATAAAAGGGAGATTTCCCTGCTCTAGATGTGTAGAGAAAGAAAGAAAGGAGGGGGTTAGGAACATTTGGCTCCTGAGCCCTCTCACCCCATCCCAGATTTTGCTTCCATTCCAGTCCTTCAGATTTTGTGCTTCTCCAAATTTGGAGATGCAGCCCTTGACTAAAAAAAAATCTATTGATCTTTAAAACATGTGCTTTATGATAGAATGTGGCTAGAAATGTATGCTTATAAGAAAATGCAGCTATAAATATTGTATGAGGAAAATATACAGACACGTATTTAAATGTGTGCTAATATATGCATTTTGGTGGAAAACTTGAAAAATATTTTTGACAGAATGGATATATGAAAGTATACATATGAAATAGACATGAAATAGATTGATTTTTTTCATCTGTAGTGATAATCCATCAGAAAATATTTTATTGATCATTAGATGGACAAACAAGGCTGTGAAACTGGTAGTCTTTTGCATCAATGTTTTTCAGTACCCAGGCTTTTGCCAATTCCAGTATTCCAGTGAAGGTTTCATGGAAAAGTGAGGAAAAATTTGTCAATTTCACTGCTGTCCCTTCATCCTTCCCAGAAAGTGAAGAATAAATTAACTCTGGAAATATAATTCATGGTGTGACAGATTGAAAGCTAATTCAAAGCTAATTGAAATATACAATGCAAGGTTTTTAAATTAATAACTGATGCACATGTCATAAGTATAAACCAACCCTCTATTCTAATGCACACGAACTTTTCTGACTGGATTTTTTAAAAAAATAGCCAGGATGTTCTGTGAATTTTCCACAGATATCCAAAAACAGTGGAGGGAAACTGGGAAGCAAAACTAGACAACATACAAATTATATCACTGTTGAAGTTAGTGATTTTTTTAAAAATTAATTTTAAGCTTTCAGGATTATGTTCATGATGTGAGAAACCTAATGCTTTCCCCAAATTGAGATAGATAGATAGATAGATAGATAGATAGATAGATAGATAGATTTAATTCAGTCGTCCTGTAGAGGCATGGTTCAGCCCTGATCTCCCCATCCAGACATTGCCTGTCAAGGAATATGAGCTTTCAACAACAAAAAAGCTGGGGAGAAGAATTACATGTCCTCTCCCCATACCAGTTAATCATAATGCAGAGCGGGTCTTTGTGTGCTTTCAGTGAAGTCAGTAAAATCACCGATTGGAGCAGGGCAACACAATTTGTATGTTATCTAATTTAGGCGTCAGTGGAACAACAGCTGATATTTTTGTGCATTCCTCTTCCAGATGAATATCAGAGGTGGCAATTCATAAAGCTTAAAATCCAGTTATTTCCAGTAGAATTAGTAGAAAAGCATTGCTAATGGAAATGGTCTGTGGAAGAGCTCAGAAAGGCAAACTTGACCTGAATTCTTCAGCAAGAGCCCAACATTTTCCATCTGTTGAATGCAGTAGCTTTTATTTCATAGCAGCTGCAGATAAATTAAAAAGAAACTTAATATGTTTTATTTAATCAAATAAGAAAATAAATTAGAATCAATAAATCATTTTCTGCTGCTCAAATTTATCATGCAGTTAATTTTGTGCTGCCTCCAAATGTTTTAATTCTAAATGGTCTGCAGAACTCTTTGTATAATTGGATCGCAAATGCTGCCCAAAGGAAAGGGAAGATGTTCATTTTTGTAGAGCAGAAAACTAAAATTATGCTGAAATGACCACTACAAGCTCTATTGACAGTCCAATGGCCATTGCTGTTTCCAAAATTGTCACATAGCCCTGCTAGATAAATGAATTGGCCTAGTAACAAGAACTTATAAGTGGTGAGAGGAACTTGGCCCCAATGAAGCAGAAGCAAATTGCATCTGAGACCTGAGGGTAGTGAATCTCGAAGTTGCCTTTCCGTGCAAACAGTTTGTACCAAATGCAAATTTATCTTCTGATTAATTCTTTTAGCAGTAGGAGTGAACTCTCTTGGATTCTATGAGACTTATGCATATATGATTACGTTGCATCAATTTGTTTGCACATGTCCATTTTGTACATGCAATTTGCACTTGTTTTTTAAAAAATGTGCTTTTTAAAATGAAGATGAGAGCCAGTTTGGTATAGTGGTGAAGGAACCAGGCTAGAAACCAGGAGTCTGTGAGTTCTAGTCCTGCCTTAGGCACAAAGCTGGCTGGGCGACCTTGGGCCTGTCACTCTCTCTCAGCCCTCGGAAGGAGCCAATGGCAAGCCACCACCGAAATCTTGCCATGAAAACTTCAGGGACTTGTCCAGGTAGTTTCTAGGAGTCAACACTGACGAAGGAGAAGGAGAAGAAGGAGAAGAAGGAGAAGCAGTTGTTTGCTTGATGCACTGGCTTCCAAATTTATATACTGTTTCTCTATTAAAATGATTGTGTGTATGGTTCAGCTCACTAAGCATCATCTGAAGTGCAATGGAGGCAACTGACACACAGAATCATGAGCTTTAGTTAACACATCTTTCTGCATTTTAGCCTACATATAACATTGTCACTGTTCAATTCATAAATTGCATAAATATTTGCTCAGAGGTCTAGCTCGTTGCCTATGTTCACTTGTCCATTAGTTTATTTTAAATAATTATTATTGTAATGAAAATTATAGCATTTTAACAGAAAATGCTCATGGCATTTTTCACAAAGACAAATATTGAACAGAAAATATTTGATTTTCAATTAAAATATCCAGAGTTATTTATGGCAATTTAAATCAGTCTTAAAATAAAATTGGTGATTAACAGCTAGATGCTGTTGTCCTATAAATAAATTTCAGAAACATTTCAACTAAATTGCCTTGTTCAGGAATGGCCCATTGCATGTTGCTGGACTTAGATACCCAGCTTTACTGCCCATTGGTCATGATACCTAGGGCTATTGGGAATAGTGTTTCAGTCATCTCTAAAAGGTCCCACATTGTCCATCCCTTAGTTAGTTTAACTGTCCCTACAGGAAACATCCAGATTACTCATATGCAATTCCCCTGATTGGAAAAAGAATGAGTTCCAGCAGCCTTTTTCAAACTGGCATTCTGTACATGTGCTGGGATTGCAACTCCCAGCTATTATGGCCTTTTGCCATGCTGACTAATAATTCTGAGAATTTCAGTCCCAACCCTTGTGGAGGGTGACTAATTGGGGAAGACAGGTGTAGGGAAAAGACTTGGTGATTTGGTCCTCAAAATTACACATGATTTGGAGAGTACAGGCCACTGGAAAATCCTATCTTTGTACAGAAAGCCTGGAGCAGTTTTCTATGGAAGACTCTTAAAAAAATACAGAAACATGAATACCATAATGTGTTTGGAGATTGGTTATTTAAGCAGGAAATAAAAAGCCACTAAGAGTTTCACTGCAGTACTGAACTCTTTTTTTTAATCTTCATTTAAAAAAAATCTAACTATGTCTTATTGCTCTTCTTTCCTTTTTTCTATTCTGCTAGATCAATTTGCATTCTGTCGCTATATGATTGACATGTTTGCGCACGGGAATTTGTACACAGGTACTTGAAGTGAATGCTGTCAATGAAATGTTTGGTTTTTCTCAGAGCCTCAGCTTTTTTGTGCTCTCGGAATGTGTGTTTTATGTGTGTGTGTTGTTAAACATGGAAACAAAGAGTGCACAGGTTAAATAAAGCATATTAACGAATGGCTTAAACTGTTTAAGCTTCTAATACATTTTTCTGTGGCTGCATGCATTTAAGTTAATGTCAATATAAAAAGATGAAATCAGTGGAAATCTGATAAAGAATGAAAATGTTTTCCTTAGCAGTTGGCATACTGATTGTTTGCATGATGCATTTATGCCATAGAAAAGACAAAACATTTACTTGAAGTAAGTGTTTTAGTTTATATTTTCTTAAGATTGTAGAAAACATCAAAGGGATGACCAAAATAATCAAAAGCAGGGACACATACCCCATGAAGAAATCTTGAACTAGTTGGGTTTTAGGTTAGAAAAGTGTAATTATGGGGAGGAAATGATACCGGTATACAACAAAAGTAAAGTATCGTCCGTCCCAGGACGTTTCCTTTCTGTAGCCCTGGCTAAAGCTTTCTGACCATGATTGCTGAGAATTAATGGCATCAAGTCATCAATTCTGAGGTGGGTAACAGGTGAACATTGTACTCAAAGCCTTAAAGTAGGAATATACTGTAACATTTTTAAAAATCCAAAAGAAAACATCGACATCTCTTCCCCCAAACCTGATTGTGATAATCAGGACATGACTGTTTCTGGAAAAAAAGTGTGGCAACTTGCTAATATATTTCAGGAAACTGTAATATAGTTGAGAAAAAATATGAATTCATTTAAAGTGTGTGAAACTTGAAAGACACTCAAATCCTCCATGTAATAAATGTAGTGATTAGGTAGGCTGCCCTTGCATCATGAATAACAGCTAATTTATCCCACTGATCTTGATGAGATTCAAGATTCTTCAGCTTTTAGGCAAAAGGGTATAATTATCAATGCCACTTGCCTTATGTTCCTTGGCAAAATTAAGGAACATTGTTCTGCTTCATGTAGGACCTACATCCCACCTTCTCTGCTGACATCTCCTTCCACATCTTTTCCTAGCATGCCACTTCCAAAGCAAGCAGTAATGAATGTTTTCTGAGTATGGCCAGTTTAATAGACCAAGGGTGTAAATGTATTGCTTTTGTATTAGGGGCATTTCAAAGTGAGTTGCTAACGTTAAAAAATTCCTATAGAAATTCCTCCATGGTTTGTTTTCTCGATATCTATCTTGCCAAAGAGAAAGAAATTCAGAAGATGCAACGCAGTACGTTCCTAACTAAGAAGAGATAAATCTCAGGTGCAAGGCTCTACAAACAGGTTTCTCGGTGCAAGGTAATTCTATCAAAAAACACTGAGCTGAATCAGAAGGGGTTCATTCTGTAGCCCTAGTCAGCTTGGACTGGCCATCAGGTGTAAGCCCAGTGGATTTTTTATTACCTCTCATGTCTGCAGATAGCCACCCATAAAATTACTTCAACTGTTTTCCATATCTAGCCCATTCTTATGCAATCTATGGAGAGTTAAACAGTTCTTAACAGGAGAGGAAAGATAGGCCAAAAGAAAGATGTATAATTAGTCCCATTCTTGTGGTAGTCCATGTGGACTACAGGACCTAGAAACTTCTCTTACCAAATACCCATATCTTACCCTACCTGCTGGCTACCTCCATTTCTATTTATCTGAGACTGCAAAAAGCCACAAAGAAAGGAAGGGCAAAGACTGATTCCTGCTAACTATTCTTTCTTTTGTTTAATTAATTTTGTGCTACCCTATGGCTTCCCCAGTGCCCAGTTTAATTTGTAAGTAAAACAATGAAAATAATTTTAAACCTTTAAATAATGAACACCATATCCTAGTAAATTAATACAAGTGTGGAACTGAATTCTGAAATCAGAGAGAAAAATGACTACATAAACTCTTAAAAACCATGTGGGACCAATCTGAACAGAGAAGGGTCAGGGAGAATTCTACATTTGGTGTGCTACCTCAAAGAACACCCAGTTCCTATCAAGAAAGCTACAGTATGACTGGGGCTGAATTGTATACTGAAAGGCCTCTGAAGAAAGCAAATTCTTCAGAGGCTTTTCAGTATAAAATTCTAACCAGTCTAAAATTCTATAATCCTAAATTCTGGTCAGATTGTGGGAGAAGTTTTCTCTTTTTTCTTGATATCCTTGAACAAACCCATTTATGGCTTTATGCATATCTCCAATTGTGCCTGGCAACTCCTGTGTAGTTGATGCAAACTAGCACGAAATGGTCAAAACAACGTATGAACCTGAACAAGATCTAGTTACTGCAGTTTGCCCAGTTTCCAACCATTCTTTAAGGAAAACACAACAGGGTGTATGTGTTTCACTAGTCATTATCTTCATTGCAATTACTGTATCAGTTGAAACTGGACAAGAGCATTCCTGATAATAGCCAGCTGATTTTTTCAGAAGCAAAGCTGTATCCAGAAGTACTTACATTAGGGCTACAAGTTAGAGCTACAACATTAGGGCTACCAGATCCGGGCTACAAGAATTCAGATGACTACTACATGAAGATGTAGGAGATACATCTGGGAGTCACAGAAAATGGGATAATTCAAAGGGAAGATCACATAATATATTCCACTATGAATAAAGTATATCTCCTCAGTAGCAAATGATTTTTGCTAAGAGGTGCTAAGTCAAAATTAACCTAAAATATTTTCATGTGAGTATTTCTGAGACTTGTCCCAACCAATCCATCCCTTAGAAAAATAAGGCTATACTAGAATTTTCCCTAATTATTTACTTTTTTTGTGGGGTGGGGAACATTATTCTTACCCACATCACATACATGTGCCACTCCAGATCTAAGACATTGTAGAAGATATAAAATGGTTGTTAAGCTGCCAATATGGAGGGGGGTAGACTGGATAAAAAAAAAAAAAACACTTCCTACTGTTGCAAATTGAAGTTCCAACCTCAGTGAACAACTGAAGACCTTCTTCTTATATCTGGAGAAATTAGGTAAAATGTTTTCCCTAGTTCTCCATCCATAAATAGGTGGGAAAATTTTGACATGCCATTTGCACATAACACCACTGCCAGCAGCTACATGGAGATTTTTAAAATGAACTCCAAAGAATCACAGATGCCAAAGGCTATAGAGTTAAGAAAGTGCTTAGAGAATATTGGCTAAGATCCTATCTTAGATTAGAGGTTGAAACCTCTTTCTGAATTTGGAAATCTTAGAAAACTTTGCTTTTTTCTGTGTATGTTTCCATCTCCAATGACTTCATAAATGTCATCGTAATACTGTTTCTTGTCTCTTCTGATAGCTCTCTTGAAATCTTTTCTTTGTTCTGATATCCAGTTTGCATTCAACATCATCAACAACTTCTTTACTATCATTCCACATTTATTCTGGTTCCTATCAATGAGGATCAGGACTTCAAAGTGATTCCTGATGTTCTTGAAAATGGTGGATACATAGTCATGGTCATATTGTGGAATGGCTAGCTTTGTTGCTTTAGATTGAATTGGAATTTTCATAGGAGTAGTTTGTGATTTGTTTCACAGTCAGCCCCTGGCTACCTCTTTGCTGTTATAACTGAACTCTTTCAACTCCTTGTACCAATAATATAATCAGTTTGATTTCTGTGTACTCCATCTACTTTTTTTTTTAATCATGTGGCATAGCAGTTCAGTGTTCATGCTGCTTTTCTTGCTGGGAAATCCTTGTGAGGTCCAGCAGCCAGATGTGTAGCCTCTTTAGCCATGACAAGTCATGTTGCCTGGGGTGCACCACGAGGAGGCTAGTCTACACTGCACCTAGTTGGGCTGAGAGAAAGTGACTGGCCCAAGCTCACCCAGCCGGCTTTCATGCCTAAGGCAGGACTAGAACTCACAGA
This sequence comes from Candoia aspera, assembly GCF_035149785.1. Taxonomy (NCBI): domain Eukaryota; kingdom Metazoa; phylum Chordata; class Lepidosauria; order Squamata; family Candoiidae; genus Candoia; species Candoia aspera. The sequence goes on from NC_086153.1 coordinate 98,312,117, forward strand.
CTCCTGGTTTCTAGCCCAGCACTTTAACCACTAGACCAAACTGGCTCTATCTAGTGATGTCCAGTGATGTCTAGTGATATCTAGATCTATCCATCTAGTGATGCCCATGTATATAGGTGTGATAAATACCATTAGTACACTGAAATATCCCCAGTTCATTCTTGGTAGTGTGTTGAGTGCCATCCAAGTTAGGGGCCCATCATCTGGCATCACATCATCAGTCATTTTATGTTGTTTATCTACATGGTTTTCTTGGTAAAAGAGGTTTACCATTGTCCACTCCTGTGCAATATGAAATAATGTCTTTGTTGTTGTCATTAAAGTGATCATCTGCCCCAGCATCTTCCTATACTTCTGCTGCTTATACAGGTGCCTGTTAGCTTTAGCTGGGCAGCTGGATGACCCTCATCCTGGGAATATATGTGGTATTCTTGGCATACACTCCCAGCATTCTTTGCTCATCCCTCTCAGGAATACACACACATATACTCTGCCATGATCAGCTGGCAGAGCAGGACTTGTGGGCAGCAAGGGTGGGGGAGGATTTACCAAGTGAAAATGATTTTTTTCCAAATTACTAAAAGGTTCTGTAGCTGAGAGACGTAGCTATTCCATATTCTATATACTTGTTCCAGCTCTCATATATTGCATGATTCCTGCAGACTACCAAATTAGTTGTTATTTGATGAAAATAGAAGATAAAAGTCAGGCTAAGATATCCTGCTGGAATCATTTCTCAGTACATTTTAAGACATAATGCGGAGTAATTTTAAGCAACTCCTAGGAAAAACAAAAAAAAAAATAAGTTGTCATCATTTAATCATTTAAATGTAATCAGAAACTATTATTATTAGCTATCCGTTCTGCAATTACAGTGTCCAGGATGGAACTGCTGCTTAATATTTCTATTCAGTAATTCAGAAATATACAAAAAAAAATGGTTTCTTATCTTTTGGGATTGCAGCTTTTCAACTTTCCTACACATAGATCTGCTTTGACTGATTGATCTGTTTTGACATGTTGATCTAGCACAGACTGTAATCCTATATAAGCCTACTCAAGAGTAAGTTTCACTGAGTTTAGTAGGGCTTATTCCAAAGTAAATTAATACCTCAGCCATTACCAATTCATTTCATTAAAATAATTATATTCTGAATTTCCTTTAAAAAGCCCAAGTAGGCTATCGGCTATTATAGTTCAATCCTGTATATATCTCCTTAAAAGTTAGTCTTTATTTCAGATATTCAGCAATTATTAGAACATTTCTAATAGTCTTGTTAAAAAAAAAGCATGAATCTCTATGACGTGCATATATATATTTTCGGTCAAGAGTCTTTTAATACTACTATTGAATCAGCCTTCAGCAAAGGAACGTTACCTTGTCGTGGTGCTGGAGCTTGAGCACCTCAATGATGCCATGAGCTAAACCGTGAAGGGCCACCCAAGACGGGAAGGTCATGACAGAGAGGTCAGACTAAATGCGATCCCTGGGGAAGGTAATGGCAACCCACCCCAGTATTCTTGCCGTGAAAACTAAATGGATCAGTACAACCAGAGATATGTTGGTAGACCATCGGAAGATGAGACCCCCAGGTCGGAAGATGGTCAAAATGCTACTGGGGAGGAACAGAGGAGGAGTTCAACTAGCCCCAGACGTGATGACGCAGCTAGCTCAAAGCCGAAAGGACGGCTAGCGGCCGACGGTGCTGGTGGTGAACGGCGAATCCGATGTTCTAAGGATCAACACACCATTGGAACCTGGAATGTAAGATCTATGCGCCAGGGCAAACTGGATGTGGTTATTGGTGAGATGTCAAGGTTAAAGATAGACATTTTGGGCGTCAGTGAACTGAAATGGACTGGAATGGGCCACTTCACATCAGATGACCACCAGATCTACTACTGTGGACAAGAGGACCACAGAAGAAATGGAGTAGCCTTCATAATTAATAGTAAAGTGGCTAAAGCAGTGCTTGGATACAATCCAAAAAACAATAGAATGATCTCAATTCAAACTCAGGGCAAGCCATCTAACATCACAGTGATCCAAATATATGCCCCAACCACAGATGCTGAAGAAGCTGAAGCAGAGCAGTTCTATAAGGATCTGCAGCACCTACTGGACAACACGCCTAAAAGAGATGTTATTTTCATCACGGAAGACTGGAATGCTAAGGTGGGCAGTCAAATGACACCTGAAATTACAGGTAGGCATGGCCTGGGAGAACAAAACAAAGCAGGACATAGGCTGATAGAATTTTGCCAAGACAACTCACTCTGCATAACAAACACTCTCTTCCAACAACCTAAGAGACGGCTTTATACATGGATTTCACCAGATGGACAACACTGAAATCAGATGGACTACATCCTTTGCAGCCAAAGATGGCAGACATCTATACAGTTGGTAAAAACAAGACCTGGAGCTGACTGTAGTTCAGATCACGAACTTCTTCTTGCACAATTTAGGATCAGACTAAAGAGATTAGGGAAGACCCACAGATCAGCTAGATATGAGCTCACTAATATCCCTAAGGAATATGCAGTGGAGGTGAAGAATAGATTTAAGGGACTGGACTTAGTAGATAGGGTCCCAGAAGAACTCTGGACAGAAGTTCGCAACAGTGTTCAGGAGGCGGCAACAAAATACATCCCAAAGAAAGAGAAAACCAAGAAGGCAAAATGGCTGTCTGCTGAGACACTAGAAGTAGCCCAAGAAAGAAGGAAAGCAAAAGGCAACAGTGATAGGGGGAGATATGCCCAATTAAATGCAAAATTCCAGAGGTTAGCCAGAAGAGATAAGGAATTATTTTTAAACAAGCAATGCACAGAAGTGGAAGAAGACAATAGAATAGGAAGGACAAGAGACCTCTTCCAGAAAATTAGAAACATTGGAGGTAAATTCCAGGCAAAAATGGGTATGATCAAAAACAAAGATGGCAAGGACCTAACAGAAGAAGAAGAGATCAAGAAAAGGTGGCAAGAATATACGGAAGACCTGTATAGGAAGGATAACAATATCGGGGATAGCTTTGACGGTGTTGGTCAGTGAGCTAGAGCCAGACATCCTAAAGAGTGAGGTTGAGTGGGCCTTAAGAAGCATTGCTAATAACAAGGCAGCAGGAGATGACGGCATCCCAGCTGAACTGTTCAAAATCTTGCAAGATGATGCTGTCAAGGTAATGCATGCTATATGCCAGCAAATTTGGAAAACACAAGAAATGCTATCAGACTGGAAAAAATCAACTTATATCCCCATACCAAAATAGGGAAACACTAAAGAATGTTCAAACTATCGAACAGTGGCACTCATTTCACATGCCAGTAAGGTAATGCTCAAGATCCTGCAAGGTAAACTTCAGCAATTCATGGAGCAAGAATTGCCAGATGTACAAGCTGGGTTTAGAAAAGGCAGAGTGTAATGATTGCCCCAGCCCCAATACTCAGACTCACAAGAGGCTGCTATATGAAATCTGATTTATTAAGGAACTTAGGACAAATACAGAAAAAGCTGAGAATGAGCAAAAGCGCGCCAAATACAAACTTAAACCCTTGGTGCAAACGTATCCCGCCTCCCTCGTAACAGCCCCGCCCGTCACAGGTGCTAGCAATCGTCAGAGCTGCTAGCCTGGGAAAGTAACCTTGAACGCAGTAGATAATGCAAATACATTCCAGAGCAAAGCCAAAAGATAAATACTCCCATCCTCCCGAGAAAGATGAAACACGCATCCAGCTAATGACATGCGAAACATTACGATGTATCAAAGACATTGAAACGGCGAACATGACATACCGCCCCCCTAAAAATACCCCTAGGGACCCGGCTTAGTGGGATAAGCAGAGTGGAAACGGGCAACTAGGACAGGGGAAGCCACATCTGGTGCAGCGACCCACTCCGGATGAGGGAAATGCTTCCAACGAACTAAGTATTGCAGAGTATTGCGAAGGCATCTAGAGTCCAAAATTTCTTTAACTTCAAAGTGTTGCTGACCGTCAATCATGATGGGGGTTGGAGGTGGAGGTTGGTGATGCCAGCGGTCAGAACGAATAGTCGGTTTGAGCAAACTGCAATGAAAAACAGGGTGTAAGCGTTTGAGGTTATGAGGCAAGTCAAGTTTAAAAGTCACAGGGTTAATTTGAGCGGTAATGGGGAAAGGACCCACAAATTTAGGAGCCAGTTTCTTGGAAGGTTGTGAGGACTTTATGAACTTAGTGGAAAGGTAAACCGAGTCCCCGACTTGAAATGCCGGCTGAGGGGCACGCTTCCGATCAGCATAATGTTTATAATCCAATTGTGCATCAGCTAGTGCCTTTTGAATCATCGGCCAGGAGTCTGCCAGTTGCGTTGCCCAATCACCCGGAGTGGTTGATCTGCCTGGAGGTTGCGGTAGATCTGGGATAGGTACAAAGTCTCTGCCTTGGGCAACACGAAATGGGGTTTGGCCGGTGCTTTGATGAACCGCATTGTTGTAAGCCACTTCAGCAAAAGGGAGGAGGTCTACCCAGTTGTCCTGCTGGTAATTCACAAAAGCTTGAAGGTACTGCTCCAGAGTAGAATTTAAAGCCTCTGTGGCCCCGTCCGTCTGGGGATGCCACGCCGTGGACAGGGCTTGCTTCGTTCCCAACAGTTTGAGGAACGCCCGCCAAAATTGCAAGGTAAATTGTGTGCCCCTGTCCGAAATCAAGCGGGAGGGACATCCGTGTAGCCTGTACACGTGTACCAGAAATAGGCGGGCCAATTGACGTGCCAACGGAATGGACACGCAAGGGATGAAGTGGGCTTGTTTTGAGAAATAGTCTTTGACCACCCAAATGACAGTTTTGTGTTGACTGGGTGGTAATTCAACAATAAAGTCCATGGAGATTTCATCCCAGGGGCAAGAAGGGGCAGCCACCGGCTGCAGCAGCCCCTGAGGCTTCCCCCCCTTGCGCTTAGACATCGCACAAACAGTGCAGGAGGCAATATAGTCCTTGACATCTTTGCGTAATGTGGGCCACCAGAACTGCCTCCGAACAAGGTGTAAGGTTTTAACAAACCCGAAGTGACCCGCTAGTTTGTCATCGTGTGAACGTAGTAACACCTCTTTTCTTAGGCTTTCAGGGACGTAGAGGCGGTTAGATTTCCAAGCGAAGCCTTGGTCAAAAGTAACATTGTCTTTATTTGCAAGCAACCAAGTATCAGTTTTTAGCTCTTTTAGAAACTTTTGTTGCAACTGGGAAGGAATTGACAAAGCGCTCGGCTGGGTGGCGTCTGCAGCGGGTGGCTGCCGCGCGCGCGTTTGGCTACGCGTCACAGCCTGCATACCCAATTGGGGCGCCGTCCACAGGGTGCTAACCACTTCTGGCGCTGCCCCAGAGTCCTGAGGTTGCCTTGACAACGCATCAGCCAGGAAATTCTTTTTCCCCGGAATAAACTTCAATTGAAAGTTGAACCAATTAAAAAATTGAGCCCAACGGACTTGTTTCGGGCTCAGTTTTCGAGGGGTGCTAAGAGCCTCCAAATGTTTATGGTCAGTCCACACCTCAAAGGGATGATTTTCCCCCTCTAACAGATGCCGCCAAGCTTCTAATGCGGCTTTTACTGCGAATGCCTCTTTCTCCCATACATGCCAACGTCACTCAGTCTCGGAGAATTTGCGGGACAGGTAGGCACATGGCTTGAGGCATCCTGTCCCATCTTGTTGCATCAACAATGCCCCAATGGAATAATCGGAGGCATCAGCCTGAACCACAAAAGGTTTCGAGGGATCGGGATGTTGCAAAATGGGCTCTTTGATAAAAGCTGCCTTGAGCTGCTCAAACGCCGTTTGACAAGCAGGCGTCCAGCGCAACAGCGCCCCTGGATTCTTTACTCTTCGAGTGTCTCCCAAACCCTTGGTTCGGAGCAATTCGGTTAGTGGCAAGGCAATTTCAGCGAATCCCCTTATGAATAATCTGTAGTAGTTACTGAACCCCAGGAAACTTTGAAGTTGCCTGCGGGTGTGGGGACTTTCCCAGTCCATGATAGCCTGCACCTTAGCAGGGTCCTTTTCAATGCCTTTATCTGAAATTCTATACCCCAAATAGTCAATTTGTGTCTGGTGAAATGCACATTTAGACAGTTTGGCATACAATTCTGCTGATCTGAGTTTACTCAGCACCCTTTTCACCAGAGAGACATGCTCTTCCATGGTTTCAGTATAAATCAATACATCATCCAAATACACCAATACCCCCTTAAACAGATGCTCATGCAGTACTTCATTGATCAATTGCATAAATACCCCAGGGGCCCCGGCCAGACCAAAAGGTAACACCTTATACTGGAATGCACCCAACAGGCAATTGAAGGCAGTTTTCCACTCATCGCCCTCCTTGATTCGTACACAATAATAGGCTTCTCTTAAATCGAGTTTAGAGAAGATTTTTCCCTTAGCCAGATGTGACAACATGTCCTTGATCAATGGCAGGGGATATTTATTGGAAATTGAGACGGCATTTAATCCGCGGAAATCGGTACAAAGTCTCAATGTCCCATCCTTTTTTGGGCGGAAGAGAACCGGCGCCCCCACCGGTGAATTCGCTGGCTCAATGAATCCGCGCGCCAAATTTTTGTCCACAAAGTCTCTCAACAGAGTCAGTTCCTTTTGTGTCATGGAATAAATCTTTGGCTTGGGCAATTGGGTGTTGGGCACCAGCTCAATGGCACAATCCGTTTTACGATGAGGAGGCAATTGGTCCGCTTCCTTTTCGCCAAACACATCAGCAAACATCCGGTACTCCGGTGGCAAGCCTTCCAGAGGAGGGGCCGGGCAATGCGGAGTCGCAGCTGCCGCAACCCCCACCATCTCCTCTGGGGTACCCTTCCCTTCTGTCGCTTGGTAAAACCCATCCCTAAACGTGATAGTCCGGTAGACCCAGTTTATTTGGGGATTTTGCTGAACCAACCAGGGCACCCCCAACACCACCAGGGGACCCCCTACCGGAGCCACGACGAAAGACAAACCTTCCCGGTGGCTTCCCAGCTGCAAGGCTACCCGCCCTGTGAAATGGGTGACCGGTTTGCCCCCTGCCATGGACCCATCCAGCTGTGTAAAGGCGATGGGTCGCTGTAAAGGGAAAGTAGGTAGCTCCAGAGCCGCTACCACATTGGGGTGCATTAGACACCTGGAACACCCCGAATCGATCATGGCCCATACTTCTAGTCTTGGATCGGGAGCCCAACTTCAACTTCACTGTGAGAATGCGGTAACTGCCACTCACCGATGAAGGCTCGCGCCCTTCTTCCACCACCTGCCCTGCGGCGCCCTTTAAAGCAGATGGCTGGCGTTTCCCGCCGGCTGCAGTAGTTCGGGCTCACCCTCATCCTCGTAGAACATCACATCGTCTCCCTCGCTTTCAGCCACCGCTGCTTTCTGCTTCCTCGGCAGGGAAGGGGACTTCGTCGGCGGCTTGCCGAGCCGTTCCTCTCCCTTTGCCTTCGGGCACGCCGCCACTTGATGCCCCTCCTTACCACATCGCAGACACTGGCCTTTTGCATACCGCTTCTCTCGCTCCTCGTCCCAGGGTCGTTGCCCGGGTCGCCCCCCGGTGCTCGGTGGGCGACTGGGCTTCGCCTCCCACCCTGATTTGGCGGTCCTCCAATGGGTGAAGATCTCATGGGCATGCTCAGCCCTTCCCGCAAGCTGGATCCACTCGTACAGCGTGTAGGGGTCGTCTCTCCCCAAGGACCAGCGCAGCACCTCTGTGTTCAGGCCATCCTTGAATAATTCGATGATGGTGGCTTGGGACCAGTCATCCACTTTCCCAGCAAGCGCTTTGAACTCTAGCGCGTAATCAGCCACGGATCTTGACCCCTGCTTAAGTTCTTTCAGAGCTCGCTTTGCCCTCTCTTTCGCCAGGGGATCCTCAAAGTGTTGCCTCAACGCCCAGAGGAACTCGTTGAATTTCTCCAGTTCAGGCGCTTCCGACTGGCACATCTGGACATACCAGTCTGCCGCCCTCCCTTTCAGTTTGGTGGCAATGGTGATGATCTTTGCCTTTTCCGATTGAAACAGCAACCCCCATTCCTCCATGTAGGCTTTAGCATTCATCAGGAAAAATGAGAGTTTGGTCGGATCCCCATCAAACTTGACAGGGAAGTCTCTCATCCCGCCCCCCGCCGGGCTGCGCCCCACCACCGGGGCTACAGGGGTTTGCGCTCCCCGGGCTAGTGGCGGCGTGGGGCCCGGGGGCGGCCGCACAGGCGATGTTGCTATTTCCATCTGGACCGTCTGGTCCCCCTCGCGCGTCCGCGCCGTCTGTCTCCGCTCCAGAGACTGCCCATGGGACGAAGGGGTCGAATGCCGTTGGCTTGAGCCTTCCCGGGTTTCTCTCAACGAGGTCACGTCTAGACTCAGCTGCTTCAGTATGGTTTCCAACGAGTCCATTTTTGACTCCAGCACCCGGATACGATCCGGGGTGGGGGAGCCTTCTTTGGGCTGCACCTGAACCACTGTGGGGGATAAGGGGTACCTCTGCCTCCAGGATGGGCCCCCCGCCACCGAGACATTCCCTTGGGTCTCATCCCAGGTGACCAGCTCACCCGGGGTGGTTACGGTAGTCTCCGGGGCAGTTTTCATGCCCCCGGCTTCACCCTCCGACTCGGAGCTCGCCTCTTCCTGGATGGCTGACAGCTCCCCCACTTGGGACGGTCAGTCGGGTCGCCTCACGGTCGAGTCCGGCTCCCCTTCTTCCATCATCATGATGTCGGGTTCGGTCATCGCTGGCGCTCTCCCTCACAGGGTTAGACAACTTGTCTTTTCCTGGACAGGGGCCAGCGGAGTTGGGATCTTTGATTCTCAGCTTTATGTAATGATTGCCCCAGCCCCAATACTCAGACTCACAAGAGGCTGCTATATGAAATCTGATTTATTAAGGAACTTAGGACAAATACAGAAAAAGCTGAGAATGAGCAAAAGCACGCCAAATACAAACTTAAACCCTTGGTGCAAACGTATCCCGCCTCCCTCGTAACAGCCCTGCCCGTCACAGGTGCTAGCAATCGTCAGAGCTGCTAGCCTGGGAAAGTAACCTTGAACGCAGTAGATAATGCAAATACATTCCAGAGCAAAGCCAAAAGATAAATACTCCCATCCTCCCGAGAAAGATGAAACACGCATCCAGCTAATGACATGCGAAACGTTACGATGTATCAAAGACATTGAAACGGCGAACATGACACAGAGGAACTAGGGACCAAATTGCCAATATCTGCTGGATAATGGAAAAAACCAGGGAGTTTCAGAAAAACATCTATTTCTGTTTGATTGACTATTCTAAAGCCTTTGACTGTGTGGACCATAACAAATTGTGGCAAGTTCTTAGCGGTATGGGGATACCAAGTCATCTTGTCTGCCTCCTGAAGAATCTGTATAACGACCAAGTAGCAACAGTAAGAACAGACCACGGAACAACGGACTGGTTTAAGATTGGGAAAGGAGTACAGCAGGGCTGTATACTCTCACCCTACCTATTCAACTTGTACGCAGAACACATCATGCGACATGCTGGGCTTGAGGAATCCAAGGTTGGAGTTAAAATCGCTGGAAGAAGCATTAACAATCTCAGATATGCAGATGATACCACTTTGATGGCTGAAAGTGAAGAGGAACTGAGGAGCCTTATGATGAAGGTGAAAGAAGAAAGTGCAAAAGCTGGCTTGCAGCTAAACCTCAAAAAAAACAAGATTATGGCAACCAGCTTGATTGATAACTGGCAAATAGAGGGAGAAAATGTAGAAGCAGTGAAAGACTTTGTATTTCTAGGTGCAAAGATTACTGCAGATGCTGACTGCAGTCAGGAAATCAGAAGACGCTTAATCCTTGGGAGAAGAGCAATGACAAATCTCGATAAAATAGTTAAGAGCAGAGACATCACACTGACAACAAAGGCCCGCATAGTTAAAGCAATGGTGTTCCCCGTAGTAACATATGGCTGCGAGAGCTGGACCATAAGGAAGGCTGAGAGAAGGAAGATCGATGCTTTTGAACTGTGGTGTTGGAGGAAAATTCTGAGAGTGACTTGGACTGCCAGAAGATCAAACCAGTCCATACTCCAGGAAATAAAGCCAGACTGCTCACTTGAGGGAATGATATCAAAGGCAAAACTGAAATACTCTGGCCACATAATGAGAAGACAGGACACCCTGGAGAAGATGCTGATGCTTGGGAGAGTGGAGGACAAAAGGAAGAGGGGCCGACCAAGGGCAAGGTGGATGGATGATATTCTAGAGGTGATGGACCCGTCCCTGGGGGAGCTGGGGGTGTTGACGACTGAGAGGAAGCTTTGGTGTGGGCTGGTCCATGAAGTCACGAAGAGTTGGAAGCGACTGAATGAATAAACAACAACACCACAGAGAATGCATTAAAATACAGACAATCATGTGCAGAAAATGCACATGTTCATGTGGAAATGTCTCTGCTGGAAGAAATGCAAGACTCTGGAGAAGCAGACTGCCAGTGCTGGTTGTCTAGCTGTGAAAGTTCACATGCCCCCTTTTTGCAAACAAAAATTAATGAGGCTACATGTGAAACATTTGCCAGTACTTAGGTGCCATTAAAAGAGTTGGACAAATTATCCAAAAATAACTAAACAGTTAATGAAATAGTTCTACAGCAATATTTCAGACAGTGATTGTGGAAATACATGTTTAGATTGCTCATCACTAGTCGGAAGCGACTAAACGAATAAACAACAACAATTGAATCAGCAGGTTGACAAAACATTTACTTCTTTTGAGGAATAAAGACATACATTCCAAATGTTTTCCAGACCCATTTAAAGACCGAAGCTCTTTCAGTTCCTGACTGAGCCAATCCCTGTCAGGGAAGGAGATGCATTGGCCTTGAGGTGCATGGGCAAGGAGATTGTGCAAAAGCATTTTCTTGAGCAGGCTGTGGGTGGAAATGTCAGTGATTTCTCAGCTGGGCATTTGCAAAGGCCGAACATCTATTACAGTGTTTTGGATGCCATTTTGTTAGAATATTAGATGCCACCTAATGGTATCTCTGTTTAACCAGAAAGTTCCCTTATTGTGTAAAAAGCACAGGATGCTGGACTGAAACTGGTTCAAGTTCCCATTCAGTCTTGGAGTTTAGCAGGTAACTTTGAGCTGTTCACACTTTCTCAGCTCAACATAGTCACATAGCTGTTGTGAAGAAAAGAGAAGACCCCACATGTTACCACTTTGAGTTCCCAGAGTAAAAGCATGTACCAGTGAAATATACGTTGGCTATAGTCTGCACTGTGGACTACAGCCAAAAATTATGCTATACATTGTCCAAGAAACTTCTAAACTGTCTAATTAATTTCCTTTACAATGAAAGGCAGTAAATCATGTTCAATGTGTGTATAGCTTGAACAATCAGTTCAAGGGTTTCACCCCTAAAGTCAGTGTGGCCAGGGCCTAATTGGGACAGGATTGTGATTTTCCCCTTAAAAATCTTCAATCCCCCCAATTTTTTTTTTAAAAAGAGTCCCTATCTAGTACATGCTGTCTGTGGCTGATGGCTGGTTGCTCCCAGGCTACAGTTTTAACACCTGTGATATTTACATTTATTTATCAAATTTGTGACTCTGGGTGGTATAGAATAAAACCAACAATTAAAATATTATACATAAGCCATTTAAAACAAACATAAATAAAAAAACAAGATGATGAAAGGGAATACACAGAATATTACATACGATGCAGCCAACACATGGGCTCCATGTTGGCAGGAGATCCCCAGGCTCGCTGAAAAAGCCACATTTTAAGGGATTTCTGGAAGGTCACAAGGGTTGTGGCCAACCTCACCTTGGGGGGCATGATGTTCCAAATGGTGGGTGCCATGGCAGAAAAGCCTCATCTCCTAGAACCCAACAGACAGAATTCCTTAGCGTACAGGACCTGCAACATGTCTCTCCTGCGGACCTGATGGGACAGGTAGAAGTAATCTGGGACAGGTAGTCCCTCAGATAACCTGGCCCCATGCCATGTAGGGCATTAAAGGTCGTAACCAGCAAGTTGACTTGGACCTGGAAGCAAACTCATAACCAGTGCAGCTCATGGAGCAGACAAGTAATGTGTGTCCTTTCAGGGGCATGCAATAACTGCCCAGGCCACCAGCTGAAGCTTCTGGATACTGTTTAAGGGCAGCCCCATGTAGAGTTCATTACAGTAATGCATTTGGAAGGTGACCATGGCATGAGTGACTGTGAGCAGAGCCCAATGATCCAGGAATGGGCACAACTGGCACATAATACAAAGTTGCACAAAGGCCCTTTGTATAGAGAAATTAAAGGAGAAAGGCTTATGAGAATGCATATGAATGTTTCTGATCTAGCGATCTGATGTAGAAAACAGCTGAAATGAATTTACAGAAAGGAACAAATGAAACTAAGCATAACTAAAATGGACAAATTCTCCTTTTGCTACTTAACTGCATGCCTTCCTTTAATTATGCACCATGCTTTAATTATGTGTCTGTGGGGAATTTTAAAAAATTCTAAGTACGGAGGAAGCAATATTCATTAAGACTATAGTACATGGGGAGGGGAAGTTTAATTCTAACAAAATAAAATTGCCCTCATGCTGTAATTAGCAATAGGGAAACAAGTTCCCACTGGTGTCACTGAGAGCCTTTTCTAGTTTTAATTTTAGTGCTTGGAGTAGTTTTTATCAAGATAATGACTGGAGAAGGAGGATTGCATTTCTCCAACTATCTAGATTTTTTTTTTTTTTTAATTTCCTGAAATGCCTGAAAGACACTGAATTAACTCAATCACTGTTGCTCAGTCTATTCTACCTAAGAAATTGCTATGAATATAAAATATGGGAGAACTCTGGTATTACCCTGGGCACCATGGAGGGAAGATAGGATACATATTGTTAATTGCACATCAATAAAGACGGATAGCAAGGAAATGATTTGGTTTACAATTTAAAGCAATGTTATTGAATTTTGCCCCTTTGAACCAATATGCGAACTGAAATGCATTTATATTTTGATATTCACTTTCTTGAATTGTGTGATGCTTTTCTCCAAAGAAAAGTTGTGTATAAGAATGTACTTGTATCTGCTATGGCTATTTAATCTTCACTTGAGCAGGCAGCCTGCCCCCTTAATAATCAAATGTCATACAATATTGATGGAAAAACTCAGTATTTTAGATATAATTGTTTGCATTAAGAACAACTGTGTATGAAACTGCATATGTGACAATGAATACAACGAAAATGCACACACATCTTCAGAGGTTGTTTTTTTTTTTAAAGTTCCAAACAGAGTTGGAATTCAGACAAACTAAATTTAAGAATGGGAAAAGGAGAAATGGAAGGAAGAGTTAAAAATACATCTGCTGAAAATGGTTTGAAAAGATCAGTTTGTGAATTGAAGCAACCCGTGAATATGCCGAATCAACTGAACTTTTTTTTTGATATAGTTAAAAAATTAATATAATCCTTTGAAAATAAAGTTCCGATCCTACTTCGATTGACATAGCAGCTAAAATCCATTTAAACACAGAGCATTGTGTTGAAGTACATATTTTGGCCTGCGTAAAGTATATATGTGCCACGCCTATATTTTGCATGCCAAAAATCCAAGAGTCAGTCCTTGGCCATTACATTGTAAAGAATGACAGAAACCAAGATTAGGAAAGGCTTTGCCTGAGAACTTGAACAGCCATAGCCACAGCCACCTAAAGTTCTAGTTAGGTGTATTATTTTTTTTGAAAAAGGTAACAGTTCCTTCAAGTCAAGCTCAACCTCATAGACATGTTCATATTCCTTGTTATCTTCTGGGATGGATTTTTCAACTACCCAGTCTCACCTACAGCCCCAGTACTTCCTGGTGGTCAAAGCCCAACCTGTTTATCTTCTGAGCCAGAAAAACCAGATCAGCAAGGTGCCTAACACCATATAAAATCCTTCTATACACTCCCACGTTTACATGATCTTAAGAATGCTACCCTTCTAAATCAAGTCATGTTGGAAGGATGCAAAATACCATTAACATCCACTGAATCTGCCTCGAAGAGGTTTCCTGGGGGATCATACACAAAGATTTTCCTTTTTTTAAAAAAAGTGAAGCATACTAAATATTTTGAAGGTAAAGTTCTAATCACATTGTTGGAGGTCCCAGGAAATCAGCATGCCTCATTAGCATGTGGATCAGTTCACTCTAGAATGCAAATTCTCTATGTGCTTCTGGAGGAAGCTATTTGTTGCCCCTCCCACATTCCTCACTTCCTCCTCCTTCACCTCCTGGGAAGAAGCATGCAGCTGCAGCTCTTCCATCTCTCTTGGGCCATGCGGTGGGCCTAGAATTCAGGAAGTTCCCTCTTTCTACATGTAGCCTTCAGCAATGACGTCTGAGGGTAAATTAAGTTTAGGGGACAGAAAGAATAATCAACTTTTCTTCTGAGATGGATGTAACTGGACCAAATAAATCAGTAAGATTTTTTACTTACTTTTGAACCTACTTTGTCTAAGTGTGTAATTCTTTATGCTTGGGTGGGCTAAGAGTGTAAGATCAATAGCCTATATTTCTGTAACGTGTTCCTTAATGCTATTTTAGATAATATTCTTTTTCTGTGCACATCTTTCACTGTGTTAAGCTCTGCTCCATTCAGGGGTCCTAGCTGTCCACTAATGGCTTCACATATGAGGGACAGATATATTTTAAAATAATGATCATTCATCTGTGTGTGTGTGTTTATGCAAGCTTCTATTAACATTAACCCTCTGTCAAAAATAACTGTAGTATACATATAGTGAGAGTGGGTGGACATCCTATTATCTTTCTCTGGTTGATAGCCAATGTATTAGATTTTATAAGCATGTAAATGATTGCACTGGTGCTTATTATTGCTTACTAGACCTATTACAGCCTCCCCATAGGACATACTGACCTCATAGTATCCTGGAGTTTGAGAGGTATCAGCAACAATATTTTCATTAAGTGTTTTGATTATAAACTGTGTGGAGCCCTCTGTTGCAAATGGAATTGTATCTAATCTGCTTCTGAAGATAGCTGTATTAATGGGAGTCTCATTATTCATGAGAACTCTACTTTTAAGCCAGCAGTGTTCACAGCAAACCAAGATGATGCCAAAATGATGCCAGTGATTATCATCACACAAAGGCCTCCACTATATGCTTATGTCCTGATACACACAAGGATGTAACTCACAGCACTTGTGGGATGATGTCACTATGCACATATTGTCATTTACTTCCCCTTTTCCTCCGTATGGATGCCTATACAATTCATAAACTACAAAAAAAATGTGTTTTAACAATCAAAATATGATAAACACAAACTACTAAGAAAGATATAAATGAGTGAAAAGCTGGACTTAGAAGTTTTGGTAGACTGCTGGACCATTATTGGAAACTACAACCCTTGAGGTTGTTAGTCATTTTTTTTACAATGAATGTTCTTTCATACAGAGTATTAATTAATAGGTTCAAGACATTTTTTTACAATGAGGTAGTTATTTGCAATGACACTGAGAATGCCCAATTTCCTAATAAAACAGACTAATTAATAGTATTGCTCTTTTCTTTTTCCTGCTATTTTTCATAGTAGCAAAAGCTTCCTTATTTCTAAAGTTTTATGTGTATTTATTATATACACTCATTCTCAAATCACCCTGGGGAAAGTAACTGCAAGTATGAATTAGTCCTATTATGTTATAATTGCCAATAGTGGTAATCAGTTCTTTTATTTGACTTCCACCAGGCTTTAACTTTCCATATCTTTGCTCTGGTTTTCTTCTCTGGTTTTCATCTCCTTGAAATTCCCATCATTTTTTAAAACTCTGTGCTCAAGACTAAACTTCTCATCTTTCCTTCAAAAACTTTATTCTCCTCATTACGTTCTGTATCCACTGATAATATCAACCTCCACCTATCTATCAAGTGTGAAGTATTAATGTTATTTACAATCTCCTTTCTCCCAAACCTGGTTACATAACATATTTAAGTATCTCTAATCTTGTGGATTCTGTCTAAGGCTTCCTGTGGGATATTTTAGAGAACTGCTTAGATCCTAAATTCCTATTTCTCCCCAAAGGAAAGAAATTGTGGAGAGCTTATTAAAGAAGTTGTACCTGGGGTGCCAATATTGGCCTTTTCAACATGATCGTATTTAAATAGAAAGGAAAATTCATATTGTGTTGTGTTGTACCAAAAGGATCCTTCACACTGGCATCTCCCAAGTGAGTTGTGGGGTTCCTTGCAGTCTAGATGTTGTATCAGTCTAGAGCTTTCAATCAAAAATGATATGGCCACATTGAATAAAAGGAAGAATAGCATGCCTCTATTTTAGCTTGCCCTGAAGTTAGTTAAGCAAGCTCTGGAGACTCTATAGGATGATAAGGCTGAAAATAAAAATTTCAACCAAAAAATTAGCACTATTGGCCAATATTTTCCCCAATAGAAAATGCTCTCATTAGCTGTTGACTAACAAATTTAGAGTCAAGGGAGAAGTTTGAAGATGGTTTGTCTTTTTGTGCTTTAAGCATCCAAAGCAAATGAGATGGGAGAGAGGTGTTATTTAAAGTTAGGTAGTTATCAGATGGTAGAAAGTGTACGAAGTTGTAAAAAGAAATGAATGTGAAATTGTTTCCTAGGAAAACATGTTTCCTGAAAAGTGGTTGAGCCTGTCCTTCAGAAATGTCAGAGCCACTTTGAATTCACTTGGTGTATTCTACTTTCTCAATATGTAGTGTAAATGAATCACATTATTTTGTTTCTGATAAAACTTTACAAACATATAGCATGTAAAATATTTGCAGACACACTGTGTATATACATGGATATGCACTGCTCCTGCCTCTGTTTCCTATTTGGAGACAGGAAGGAAATGCTGAAATCCACATAATGTTTCCTCTTGAAATTTCTTACCTTATCCCCAGAGTTCTTCAGTCACCTGCTTCTACCCAGATCTGTTCCAGACAGGGAAAGTTACCCATTATAATGCAATATCTGAAATCTGAGATATCAGAATGGAATTAGATATTGATATTCAAGAATGTAATTTCAGACCAAACCCAATCCTCTCCTAGTTATGGGAGTGGGGATATGAAGCTTACTGAGCTGCAGTGTTTGAAATGTACAGTTCCTACATTTTGATATCATGCTATACGATGGCCTATACGATGGCCTTCCTGGGGAAAGAGGCTTGTAGCTATGTAGGTAATGCTGCCCACCTGCCCTTTCTCCATACTCCTGTTGGTCAGAAGGTTTGGTCATCAATGGAGGGAGAGAGAAAGGCAGGGAAGATGGGTTTCAGGCTGAGCAGCTCAAGTCCAATTGAAGTTGGACACCTTGCCCAAATACTCAGCACTGCCTATGCCGCCATTGGTCAATTCTATAGAAGAGACTAGCTGACCAGAAGCTCTGAACCTCTGGCATTCATCTCATGCTGGAAGGAGAGTGCTTGGTGCTGGCTACCCACAGTATGGACTTCAGGATTCCTTACAATCTATAACAGTCACTCAGTTTGGGAGCCCCTTTGCTCTCCTCCTGAACTGAAACTGGCCAGTTTTGAAGTCCTCTCATACGGAAGAGGAGGCTTCAAGATGGCCATTTCCTGTGTGGGTTGTGGAATTTCCTGTAGCTCAGACTGGAGCACCTACCTTCAGAGTCCCTTTCCATGAGTAAGGGCACTTTGGTTTAGTCATCCCCTGCATGGATTTTGGGATTCTGTGCAGCCCAGGCTGGTGCTGCCCAGCCTGTAAACCTCTTAGACACAGTGTGGAGGATGCACCTTTCAGCCTTCTCCCACAGTGTTCACTGAAGGAGCTCCTGTCATCCTTCTTTTGTACTGCAAGTTCTGTGAGAGAAAACAGAGGGTCACTGAAGCAAAGCCACCCGGCCACATCATTTCACTCTTGAAAGCGAGCAGACCAGGCAGGCTTCACTAAACAGCTTCAAGGGACTGCTTGGTTCAAAGTCTGTCAAACTGAAGCAATCTGAAATTCATTTCAGGATAAAACTGTACCTGAATGACCTCATCCATGTTCAGCCAGAAGTTACATAATATATTTCATAATGCATATCTCCCTTGAAAACGGAGGTCTTAGATCCCCACTTGAGAATGGGCATGTGGACTGAGCAGGTGTTCAAACTTGTAGAAGATGAAAAATATATTGAGGTATGTTTGTCAGTGTAAATATACTGCAAATTTGTGAAAGAAAAAGTTTCTATGCGAGCCTGTATTAAAATGCCCTAATGCTGCAGGTATACTTTCTTTAGGAGTACATTATCTCAAAACTTCAAAGCTCTGGCTGTCATAAATTCGAGTTATATTACTAATCATTTTTTGTGAGTTCACACCTGTTTTCAAGATGTATGGAAATAAGTAGTAGAAGAGATAAGTTATACCAAAGTATAATAAATAAACAAACAAATAAATATATATATATATATTTCAGAGTGAAGGTGGAAAATAGAGGGTTCACATCCAGAAGAGAACCTAGCAGGTGCAGAGGATATTTATTGCTAAGCTGATTGCCAACGTGTCCCACATGTAATGGGAGGGAAAAAATTTAGTCCGAGTTACTGTACTAGAGCGGACAAAGGTATTGCTAACAAAATGAAATAAGATTTTGCCACTGTTCCTAGAGAAACAATTCTCTTCAGCTTTGGTTATGACTCCAGTGACGTTGCTTGTGCTAACCACCTCCTAGTATGGTTCAGAGTGGTCGTTATAGCAGGAGTATTCATAGTAATCCACAGACTGATGTATGGCCACTTGTGGAAAATGCAGAGGTTTTCCACCTGTGTATTCTACCCGAAATGTGGGCAATAGCACTCCCTTTATTCACAAAATGAAAATCTCATTCACTGAAAAGAACATCATCTGCTCATGTTACTTCGCAATTGCTCTCATGCTGACATTTCTAGAAAGGCTTGGTAATTCGCCACACAAGGTAAAGCAGCTATTAAAGATTTTATGTCTCTGCAACCCAGTAGATGTCCATGAATTAGAAGAGTTCTCTCTATTACATGCATAAAGAAAAGGGGTCTCATGCCACCCGCACCCCCCAGCAATCCGGAGCTATAACTCTGTGAGGCTGGATTGTACTGATTTTTTGTGTTTGTTTAGCCCCGAATACAAATTGATCAGCAAATAATTTAGCACTTTTAACTTCTGTGATTTCATGCTCAGTAATCTAAAACTCCAAAGGGTTTTATTTGTTCTGCCCTCTCTTTTTATTTCTAGGAGGAACTTAATAATATAGGCAAGCAATTCAGAAGAGACTCCAGTTTTCTGAGAGACTGTTCTTTTAAAAAAAAAAGTGGTCTCCAAGTGTACTTCATTATATATTATGTATTATTATGCATATTATTATTATTATTATTATTATTATTATTAATAGTCTTTCATACCTCTCTTGTGTTCAGGATCATATTCCCAACTATTTTTGCCACAGACCCCAGCAATCACATCTGTTCTCCCAGCTGCTGAAGGTAAGTTCAGTTAACTTCTTCAAAGAAGCATTTAAAGATTTTTATAGAGATTCTTGACCAAAGTAGATACCATTACTCAACTTGACATCAGTATACTATCCTGGGTCAGGGCTGGGGATGGAGAGAAACAAAAGTCTAAAGATGTCATCCAGAGCCTAAATCCAAAGTATAGCTCATGGTCAAAGCAATACATAGTAAGCTGCTAAGTCAGTCCAAAGTCAAAGCCAGACCATTCCAAATCCAAGCTGAGATTCCAGAAGACATAGGCAAGAGAGAGTGAAAGTCAGCCTCCAGACAGCAAAAATGTGCACATCAGGGAGGTTAGTCAGGGTTCAAGGTGCAAGGAAGATACTGTTTCCAATAGTTAGCTGCTCTCAGACAAAGAGCTTTATACTTGAAGGTATAGCTACGTGGTCCTTATTCAGCTGGTTTCAGATATGATCTGCCTCAAAACTATCTAAAGGTATTGAGCAATCCCCAAATATACCTTTGCTTTCAAGGCTTTCTCTTGTATACTTGCACACTGACATATCTTCATCTTCTGATATTTGAACTGATACCTACATGGACTAGGTGACTGTACTGATACATCTGGGTCAGAATCCTGGTCAATGTGTTCTGGGTTAGTGGGGATTGATTCTGGTCAGAGTCTTATACTGCAATCTGGCTCATCTGATCCAGAGAGCTTAGTAAGATCACCTGAATCATCTTCCTTATCTAAGAAGTCTTCTTCAGATGAAGCCATAACAACCAGGTTTTAAGCTATGAAACTAGAATTGGACCAATTTTACTCATTGGCATCTAAGATTACTTCTCAATTTGATGAAATGTAAAGGATTCAGGCTTTAGTCAATTAATGCAGTTTTAAAGAGTTGTATCCAATTATGACCTTCCACTTTTAGAATGGGCTGGGAAGCAATGTTTGCCTTTTCCTGTAGTTTTCTTGCTCTACTTCAGAACATAGGGAGCTGAAGGAGAGAAAAAGGACTTGCCTCTTTGTCCCTTCCATTGTCATACATACAGCAGACAGCTCTTTGACAGTTGGGCAAGAACAACATAATAATAGTTTTGTATAACTAGAAAAGAAATTGTGAAGTCCTTCCTTCATATTAGAACATCCTTTGGCAATGTCTCCACTTCGTTTCTGTAATAAATAAATAATTTTTAAAAAATGGAAAACATGCTTATAGAAAAACTAGTATAAAGTGCAGAGTGGCTGTTGTTGTTTTGGTGCTTTTGAATCAGTCTTGACTCCTGGTGACTGCCTGGATTAGTGCCTGCAGTTTCCTTGGCAAGATTTTTCAGAAGTGGTTTGCCATTCCCTGTGTCCTAGGGCTGAGAGAGAGCGACTGGCCCAAAATCACCCAACTGACTTCAAGTACCTCATGTTCTCCCAGTTTCTAGCCTGGTGTCTTAACCACTACAGCAAACTGGTTACCATTTAAGTGTGCCCAGTAGTATAACTATTTAACACATGCTCCAAATATATTTTCATTTCTAGACTTTTTTTCTCTAGACATACCTTCACTTAGATAAAGGGTTGAATGTCTCATTATTTGTATTTCATGCTGCAGGAGTATCAAGAAACAGGGTGCTAGATTAATCAATTAGTTTCCCTTGAAAAAGTTCCAAGGAAGACTTGTTGGAGTTGAGTGTGACACCCAAGGAACCATAAGCACTCAGAGATCTAGCATGTATGATTGAATAGGGCAAGAGTGGAACTGCCATGTAGGAAGCAGGATGAGAAGGTAACGAGAAGCAGATCTGTGCCTGCCTTAATGAGACGATAGCACCTGAAGGTGATAGTTTCTTCCCAAAGTGAGATCTCCTACACTGGCTACAAAAGTTGTATGAGCAGATTTTCACTTGATAGCTTGAAGGACTTCCATTTCCTATAAAATGATTTTATGAGCTGGGGTAGTTAAGAAATTGTTTTGGTTTTTAATGGGATTTTATTGCAATTTTACTGTGTTTTTATTTGAGTTTTTATTGTATATTTATTCTGTGCTGTAAACCGCCCAGAGTCCCTCTGGTCGGAGGAGATGGGCGGTGACAAATTTGATAAATAAATAAATAAAATACTTTCGTGTTGATAAAGAAGCTAGAGCTGAATTCACAATTTAGTCCCAAAAGCCTGGTGTCAGGCAGGATATATTGCTGTCTGTTTTTGATAGATGCATCCCTTCTGCTTATCTGAAAAAAACAACTTAAGAACTGAATGCTGTTGTGCCACCCTATTTGTCATAACGGTAAATATTCATTGTGTTAAGATGTAATTACTGTTTTAAGCTTTAAATGCCCTGATTTAGTTCCTAATTTTCAGAATTATGAGTTACACATTGCTTTTGCTGATCCTCAAGGAATTTTAACCATTATGGAATTGGCTGTGTATATGTTTCATACCAGTGGTGGTATATGTAATCATATGCATAAATTGATGCTTGCAGCTGCAGAAATTGAGAAGCAGATATAGCCCATACACACAGCTGAATCCATAGAAAAGTTTACGGATGCCATTTTTCTCCAATAATTTCAATATCAGGAATTAATGAAATTCATTCAAGGAAAGAAGGGAAGAAAAAAAAAAAAAGACTTGATATAAAGGCATGCTGTGTAAGTCCCTGGCATAGTGGTCAGGCAGGGATCTAAACTTCAGAAAGATTCAGGGAAAACCTGGACAGGTTTCTGGGCATTATTTTTGAATTATGAAAACCTAAATTGTTTCTATACCTCCAACCCGATCTGGCAGGAAGGGCATGCTCCAGGTGCCATTGGCTAGGGAGTGTTGGCTAGCAGGACCCAGAGGGAGAGCCTTTTCTGCCGTGGTGCCCACCATTTGGAAATCATCCCTCCTGAGATTAGATTGGCCCCATCCCTGTTGGCCTTTTGTAAGGCCTTAAAAACATGGCTTTGTGCCCAAGCCTGGGGCCCTGGGCATGGGTTAGAGCCCGTCTCCTGGTTGCGTCGATGATTGGTTAGATTATGCTTGGCTGCAATGTGTTTTATTTTTATTTGTTTCTTATATTGTGTATGGCTTCTAATAGGGATCCATGGGTCAGCCTGATTTTTAATATAGGAGAGAAACAAACAAAAATCAATAGGAAGCCCTAACATTTTGCAGCAATTCTATATCAAGCATGAGTCCAGAATAGAAAAAAAATTGTCTTTACCCTATTTGATGTCTGATGCTGACAATTTGATATCTGTCAAAGTAAGCACAGATGCTCCAAGAAGGACCTCAGTATCGATACCAATGTAGTAAACAGCATGCATGCATGCATGCATGCATGCATAAATAAAAAATGCCGCTAGTGTGAGAAGTACCATCTTTAGTTCCTTTTCTCTGGAACTGCTATGCTTTGTTTCCTTTTTTATACCAAAATTCCATATGATGCTGCTCCAAATCAGTCTATTCCATGCTGCTTCCATGTTTTTTCCAGCTTGACTTGTGGCAATTTTCTTTCAATAAAATACAACTGCAAAGACGCCACATCTACTGTGGTGTATAAGAATGATTCTACCTTTAATTAATTTAGGCTGTCTTTGATTCCTTCTCAGAGTAGCTTGGGGATTACTGATGAATTGCCCATTAACTCTTCAATTTCTATTCCTCTCAGGGAGCACTTTATTTATAGTTTTTCTTCCTATTATATTGCTATTTCATTGCAAAAGAAAATATGGAAAAGGAATGACAGGACCTAGATGCTTAGCCACTTCTTTGGGATGGGGTGCAGAAACATGCTAATCTGTTAACGCATTATGATATAACCTGGGCCCAGAGATAGGGCCAGCATATTTATCTATACTTTGTAGTGTAGTAAGCCTTCATTATTCAGCAAATCAGCTTGCCTGGAAACTTCGTCAAGGTGAAAATTAATCTGATTTCTATTCAAAACGGGATTGTGGAAAGTCAGATAGATGGCATGTAGAAGTCTCTGGAACTTAGTGCTGAAATCTGACCCTAGAAGGACAGTGTCCACCAATAGAAATAGAAAATATATCTAGAACCTATCTTCTGGTGACTTTTTTGTGTGATCTTCAAGAAAGTAAATTGGAGTGGTTCATTTAAAGCTTACCCATAAATCATGTTGCTGTCTTGGTCACCAGCAGGTTCACAATTAAAATAAAATGCCTGGTATACAAACAAAAGCATAGACAATGTGGCTGTAACTGCCGCCAAGCATTTCCACTGCATCCTTGGCCTTTTTATTGTATTTTGCATTTGGAATTCACTGTTCATGAAACAGGGCAGTTCTACTACCTTCTGCATTCCTTAATGTAGGAATTACCAGTGGCCCCATATTGTTAAATGGTACTTAATTATTCTGGCCTGTGAAAGATTTTAAGCTCTTCCTCAAGAGAGCTAAATTCAATGCTCACAGAAGGTCCACAACAGATTTAAATAATTTGAGTGCAAGAATATTAAATGTGCCTTAGCTATCTATTATTCCACCCCAACAGCAAATAAATTATAGGCTGGAAAGGCAATAAACAGCAGAGTAGAGGATTTCAGACACTTAGTGAAGCTATGCTTTCTCTCAGAATGACCTCTCTGCTTCATTATTCTTTAGCTTTCTTAGTCACAAAGGGTTTGATTATATCCAACCATGCAACAAATAACAGGCAAGGTGTTTAAAAACACTAGATTAATTTATAGTAATTACAGTACCTATTTTTAGCTTAGCATTCTTGAGATTAAGTCAAGTAGATGGGTTCCAAAATTTAAAAAAAGTAACTACTCTCAAAATCTCAGACTGATTTTATTTACATTTCCTTGACCTTTGTAGACTGCCTGATTAAATCAGGATGGCACAGCTACGCAGTGCTGAAGAGAAGAATAGAGACTAAACGAAACATTCATTTAAAAAAGGGTGCTTGAAGAGACCTTGTCAGATGAGATGAGCTTAGAGGCACAGCAGGCTTTAGAGAAGTTCTAATATACCTGGAATATCATTTCTATTCTCAGCTGATTTTAATGAATATTAATACTTCGAATACTCAGAAACTGAGAATAGCCAATATATTAACTGTTTTATAAAATGAAATAAAGTAAAATAAAAGGAATTCTGGAAGCACAAGTCTCAATGTTCCTAGGCGCCACCAAGGTGAGGAAGGAAGGCTGAAAGAGAAAATACCCTTAAATAGTATAAATAGAATTGATCTAGCCAAAATGAAATCTAGCATTAATTTTAAAATTATTTTGTGCTGAATTATATCTCAGTAATACAGTATTTGTAGGGCCTGGTATGGATATGAAATAGATATCTAGCTCAAGCTTAATCTGTTTTATATTGCCAATTAACTTCAGGGGGGGGCAAACTTTGCTAATAAACTTCCATAGTATACTTTTAAGCCCACTGGCACTATTTTAAGGAAAATCAAGCTAATATAACATGTCTTTCGCAAAGATGTCTTTTCATAACCATTCTTACCATTTTGATCAGAAGTGACTCAAGCCTCCTGCCCACTCTTTTTGCTTCTATATGTTCTCCTTTTCCCCCAGCATCCCACTATTTTGACAACTGCCCTTTTCGGCCCTTTTCTTACCTTCTCCTTTTGCCGATGACGGATGGGCAGCAAAGATGGATGTTTCTGAATCAGCACTAATGTCACTTACTTACTCCCTGCATCATCTTGGAACTTAAGTGTGAAAATACAAAGCCTGGTAATGTGTATCTCCAGAGAGAGTCTCAGTTGTATAGCAGTATGCCTTGTAACTCAAGTGCTTGGCTATATTTAGAGATTCTCATCACAGTCAGATCAACAGGCAGTTGTTACACTCTAATCTACTTTGAAGGACACTCGGCATAAACCCAGTACTGCTACTCCCCGCCTTCTTTCATCTCTTAAAAACACTTGACATCACAGGTGGAAGACATGAGATGCTGTAGAAGTCATTGAAGACCATTTTAGAGCAATGTGCCTGACCTTTTTAGGCTTAAATTAAACCCTCCTTATTTTTCTCATCACATCTCCCAATCCTTCCCTCCTTCAGAGATAAACCTCAGTGACTTTCAAAAGTTAATTTTTACTTTAGAAAGACATCTTTTTGATTTAGGAAATTTCTAGGACCTTGTTCCATTAATCTAGGGTTAATGGAAAGAAAAAAAAAAGAATATTCTGAAGAAAATCACATTTAAGGAAAACCTTGCTAATAGTTCTTTGTCTCACATAAGATTATGCATTCTGAACTGGAAATGGAAACTCTTGTTAAAGTCTGGATGAAGTCCCATGTCATGGAAATGTGAATGTGCAGACTCAGTTCATCCATTTCTGTTGTGAATTATTGAATATTTTTTGCGTTCATCAAGTTATAGATGGGCAAGCTTGTGTATCCGGTAGACCTACTTTGATCTTTACTACAACCTCAAGATCCACACGCTGGATTCACATGCTTCTTCATACTCAGAATTAAGAAGAAGGGAAATCTCTGACCCCATGCTCAGCCCCAGGATGACATTTTATGAAACACAATTACTTAATTTATTTCAGATATAAATCCACTCCTGGATGCCTGCAAGCTACCTTTGCTTCTTCAGCCTAACTGGTAACTTTGCTTTACTGTAACTTAGGAAATACAAAATCTGTGCTCAGAGTTATATAATGTATCTTAGAACTGAGTGAATAGAATGACATATAAATTATGGTCTATCACCTGAAAAAAAGCCCTATTCAATTCATTTACTTTTGAGAGAGCATGCATTAATAGCAGCACACATTTTCTTTTTACAATTCCATGTTCCCATTGAATACTGGATGCCCTTGTCCCATAGTGTCATAACTTATGTTTCCAGTTGCTTTTCAACTTTCATATATTAGGGCCCACTTCATACAGTTTCTCAGTTTGCTCTATGAGGCTTGGAATTAATTTATGGAATGGAATGAATTTAAGACTAAAATGATGTTAGTAGGAATATCTATAATTCAGATTATCTGATAATCAAAAAGGATTCTTACCTGGAACTTAATTGAGGAAAAACAAGTGTTTCCCATTAAACATCAGAGAAATTTTTGTTATGTATTAACATTGTCACAGTTTTCTCTGTGATTATTTTTCTTCTGACAATTGTCTTAGTTTCCAGATGTGTCTGTATGTTGCATGAGCTGAGTGCACATATTTGCACATCAGGGGATTTATGCATGCACCCCCAAAACAGAGTACACCTTTGGTCCACCTTTGCCCAGGAAATACAGGGTGTTGCAGCCCCAGATGTGCCTACAGAGTGCAGGAGAAGGAAGGCTACTAGTGTTTAAATCAGTGTTTCTCAACCTTGGCAACTTTATGTGGACTTCAACTCCCAGAATCCCCCAGCCAGCCATCCACATATCTTAAAGTTGCTAAGGTTGAAAAACACTGGTCTAATAGTATGTATGGTGCACCTGTTAGAGTTGAAAGCAAAGGCCTTAGTTCAGTTTTCTGGCATTTTCTGAACAAATGTTACTGTCTAGACCTTTCTAGTAAATGTGTGTGAAACCAAATGCAACAAAGTTTCTAGTTCTTGGGGATTTTTACACTTGGGTAGACCCTTTGTGTACACAGAATATATCTGACCTATTGAAATATGTGCTGGATTGGAATGATAAATCTGAGTTGGTTCACGGTTGTGAAGTGTAAAGAAAAATGGTATAAATTTTAATATAAAAGAAACTACTCATGGCTGAACAATTTAACAGATATTTCATTGCACCGTGGATATCCCAATATTGGCATACAGGCAGAATCAATTTGTTTTAGTGCCTCTTTGTAAATCTCTTTTCTCCCATAGCACATGGATGATGCTTATATTTATGGAACCAATATGCAGAAAGTCTATAGGGTTTACAGCTTTTAAGAAAATATCTGCTTTGTAATACTCTCAATCACATTTGCTGGAGCTTCTGCAAACACGCTGTCCTTTTTTCAGCCTTGGTAATTTATTATTTGCATTCCTTGGTTTAACTGTTTAAAAATTATTCTTTTGCTCATGCAGTGGGAAAGCTTAACGTGACAGCTACAAAAAGTAAGTAGTGTATATTGTATTCTCTTGTTTGCTTTCGTATAGGTAAGCGTAATCGTGCCATCTGAAATGGTCACGTGATTTGAGGGTAGATTCTTGCAGTATCCAGAAGAACATCTTGGGCATTCAAATCAGCATGTGTGGGAAGAGTTAGGATGCACTGACAAAGTACAGTTAGCTTAATCCTCTGTCCTTTGGAGGGAAGCGCACAGGATTCCAGATCACAAGGAGGTTTCAAATGTCTGTTTCAAATGTCCTTCCCTGCAGATAACCAGGCTGTATGAATGGATGCAAGAGGCAGGACAGAGACTAGTTAGGGCAATTCTCTTCTCCCTTTACATGTTGACAAAATGGGTGAGGCATTTCTCTGTATGTTGGCAATGAATAACAACATACGTTAATATTAGTAGGTAAAGGTTTCCCTTGACGTAAAGTCCAGTCGTGTCCGACTCTAGGGGGCGGTGCTCATCTCCGTTTCAAAGCCTTGGAGCCGGCGTTGTCCATAGGACACTTCCGGGTCATGTGGCCAGCATGACTCACGGAACGCCGTTACCTTCCCGCCGAAGCGGTACCTATTGATCTACTCACATTTGCATGTTTTCGAACTGCTAGGTGAGCAGGAGCTGGGACGAGCAACGGGAGCTCACCCCGCCGCGCGGTTTCGAACCGCCGACCTTCCGATCAGCAGCTCAGCGGTTTAACCCGCAGCGCCACCGCGTCCCTTAATATTAGTGATGCTAAAATTGTGCAGAGTTAAAGACTACATGCTGGAATATTTCTGAACTGCTTGTAACTCCTTTATTTTCCTTCTCTCATGCCAAATGTTCCTTAGTTATTTGTGGGAGAAGCTGCCTATTGTTATTTATGGTAGTAGTGAATCTTTTCTTTTGACGATGTTGTTACATACAATATTTTAATTTATTAAGTAGATTTTCAGTTTAAAATTTGAGGATGTATTTCTTCACTGAAAAGTGAATTGATTGTGTGTCCCTGAGTGTGTGAAGAGACCAGAAGCTCCCTTTATCTACAGAACTTTAGCTGGTTACATATATGGATCTTAACCACATTTTATATTTTCAGAGTCTGTAGAGATTAATAGAGACTATTTCAGCTGGGCTCCTGATCATGAGCATGAGCTTACATATGTCCATAAGGCTTATTTAAAAAAAAACAAAAACTAAATATGAGTAGATTAGGAAAAAAACTTACTCCCTTCCCTCCTTTCTCTTCCTTCCAGACACTCAATATATCCACATGTTTTGTTTACTGCAATATAGATCAACTGTAGCATTTCAGGTCGCAAAACTGGGAGCGCATACTGTATGATTGAATGCTCTTCTGTAAAAAAAAAGTCTCTAAAGACAACTTATTTGAAAGATTCTGGGCTAATCTATCCCCAGCACTTTTTGAAATTGTTCAGTCCTCTCTCTGTCTGTCTCTCTGTGCCTCCATCTCTATAACTCTGTCTCAGTCACTGTCTCTAGTGTTATCCATCTCCATCTCTGTCTCCATCTCAATCACCTCCATCACTATCTCTGAAATTATCCATCTCTGTCTCCATCTCTATCTCATTTATATCATCAGTATCTGGATCTACAGTATTATCCAATCTGTGTCAGCAGCCTGAAGGAATGCAAACTGAGACACAAATTGATGAAGCTGAGACAGAGGCTAATGGTATTCTCTATCAGTGGCATTAAAGAGAGCTCCCTTGGACCTCAGGGGAGCTTCTCAGATGGGACCCCTCAATGGGGAGGGCCTTAGTAGCAGCAAGCCTGAGCTGCATGATCATTGACCCTCATTACTTCAAAATATCCTCACTCCCAGACCCAGAAGGGATCTCTCTCCCTCCTCTTCAGAATACAGCCAAGTACACACAAGGTCCTTCCCTAGAAGACCTCCGGAAAATGTTTCACCCTTAGATATATTTAGCTGGGCCACAAAACTCTGGGTGAACACTAAAGGTCCTTTTCGGCTGCCGCCACTCCCCCTCCCCTTGTTCCTTCAGGAGCACAAGAAAAGGAAGAGACCATCCAGCAGCAATCAACATGGAAGCTGACAGAGACTCCAATCGCTCCATTTCTTGTACCTGCTGCTGCAGCCACAGCAGCATTAGCAGCTCTTCCCTCACTCGCTCTGCCTTCCTTCAGCACCATCAAGCAGCTGTTCAGTTGATGACTAGACATGGCAGCAAAGAGACCAAAGAAACCTGAGCCCTTGGCTTCCATCTAGTCACTGTCGGAATTTAGCAACCCAGATAGGGTAGCCTTCATCACCTTGTCTGGTTTGTTGAAGGTGTGGGTCAAGGAGTGGGCGGCAAGGGAAGCCTAGTGGGCTCCCCTTTATTACAGTTATAGCATTATTCTTCATCCAATCTTCTGTTTTGAAAATTTGCAGGGGTTGCTATTATTTGGAGAAATGCAACCTAATCTGAGGCTGGCCACATACATACATACATACGTATGTATGTACGTACATACATTATTCTCTCCTATTCAATTCTGGGGAGAAAGAATGGATCTATCAATGCTTTGGAAAATAGTGTACCATAGTGTACCAACTGTGAATCTGTAAAATTTGAGGTACTCTCTAGAACCAACATTGATCAATAATATAGGGCATTATATTATCTTATATGATAACATAGGGCATTATCTTCTTATATAATAACAAAATTAATCAGTTCCATTAATTTTCCAAAAAATAAGTATCAACATCAGATATTTTCCCACAAATTTCTCTATGTTCACTTGTGAGTTTTTTGTTTGTTTGTTTGCTTGCTTTTTTTTTTCTTTGTTTTTGGTATTCACATGTGTGCATTCCTTGGTAATTTCTTTTTCAAATTGAGAAAATGCAGTTATATACTTCTCTCCATTGCATGAATATATGTGCCTATTTTTCATGTGCATTCCCTGAAACGTAAACTATTATCATAATATGCTCAAAAAGATGCATTTGGAGATGCATGTTTACTTTGGGTTCATCCATTTATTCAGTGGGCCCAAATATTGTAATTAACTGAAGTTTCATAATACTTTTTAAAGACAGCAAATAATAAATGGGATTGGCTTCGTGGCCAAACCTGTTATAACCAGGAATGAAAAGGATTTCCTGGCTACTGCCAAGGTTTGGGCATTTACCTCCAGAACAGAATCAAAGAGCACATCTAAACTGTGAATCTGAGTTTTTGGAGGGAGTCTTATCCTGCCCAGCATAGGGTCATAGATTGGCAGGATCATCTCTTCCTTGTGTGGGTAAAGCTTAAATGTATTTGCCCTCATCCACTTCATTATGAATATCAGATATCCATATCAGATATTTGGATCCATTTGGATGAAAAAGAGAGACAGAGAGGGTTATCACCAAAATATAGCGGTATCAAACCTTTAAAACCTGGGTATTTTCCTAGTGTAGTTTAATATATACATTAAATAGAGTGAGGGACAAGCTAGAGGGACCCCCTTCTGAGACCAGTTTTCCAAGAATGTCAACAGTGACCATAAAGAGTGCTTCTAAATTCTATCCCAGCCAAATGCTTGAGAAGATATAATGGCTGATGATAGTGACATCCAATGACACTGAAATTTGGTCTTTCAGCCCCAAAGAACAAAATAAACACACTATTTTTCTCCAGTTACGATCGCGGATAATCAAAGCAGTTTCTGTTCCTAATGAGGAGGATGCTAGCTTGAAGTGGATCAAATTATCCTGGGTCATCCAGAAATTCAATTATCCCTTCATTCAAATACCGATCAACTGCCCTGCTGTTCCAGAATATGGCATTAATCTTAAAAAAAAGAAAAGAAATTCTGAAGTTGTTTTTCTTAGCATTCCCCCACTTCTATATGAAGTCTTCTTCCTCCATTAAAATGAACTGGCTGTTGACTAGGCAACATTTTGTATTGTTTATTTTATGTTTAGATTCTGAGGTACTTTATTTCTCCAAGTGCAGAAGTGGAAAGTAAAAAGGGTTCTGTCATGTTGATTACTAATTCTTGAATAAAAATGCACTTTGAAATAATTTCATGTTAAACTTATTCTTTAGAAGTGGAAAGAGGAAAAAGGATGGTCCAAGAAAAGAAAGCTATTCCAGAAGTTAAAAGAAAAGGTAGGGTATTTATTACTTTAAAATATACCAATTAATTTACTTTATCTTTAAAGCGCTCTGCTCTGCCTGTTGTATTTAAACAAAATGAAGCCAATTCATTACCTTTTGATTTATGTCTTAGAAGGAGAAGGGAAAAAAGTAGCTGCTGAGAAGAAAGTTGTTCCCAAAATTAAAAAGAAAGGTAAGCTGTTTACATAAGGATCGCATTACTAGATTGCTGCTGAATTAAATGTATAATATACATAGTGGTTATGTGTAAAGCATCACAAATTAGAATCAGATAATCAAGTAGTTATAGAATCACCCCTTTAATCAGATGGCGACTAGGGCATACATGATGCACGTAAGAGGAAAGGGAAGCTTCAATGGGACAACCACAGCTGCCATTTTGACCTTTTTTGACCCACCCCCATGGATGCCCCTGCAGCATATGGAAGTTGGATGCCAGGACATATACACATAAATAAGAGGAAATCCCACTGCATTCAATCTTATTTATTTTTGCTACAGTTTATGTACTTTATGGAATATTTTCTAAATTATTTTGCAGGGGGTAACATTTTAAATGAAAGAATGGATACATTCATTACTTAGCTCTAGGTAGGCATGGATAAGATTTGTCTGTCTGTAGCTATTTGGTATGGAGGTTGGTGATAGTTATATGTATGGACCCATTTACAGCAATATCTTAAAATGAGAAATAAATTACAAATAATAGTAATATCTGCCACAGAACACTAATTACAGGTAGTCCTCATGTAATGACCACAATTGAGACCGGAATTTCAGTTGCTAAGCGAAGTGGTCATTAAGTGAACCTGACATGATTTTACTACCTTTTTTGCAGTGGTCATTAAGCGAATCACTGCAGTCGTTAAGCAAACCACATGGTCATTTAGTGAATCACATGGTTCCCCATTGATTTTGCTTGCCGGAAGCTAGCTAGGAAGGTTGAAAATGGCAATCATGTGACCACGGGATGCTGCGATGGTCATAAATGTGAACCGGTTGCCAAGTGCCCAAATTGTGATCATGTGACTGCAGGGTTGCTGTAATGGTCATAAGTGTGAGCACTGATTGTAAGTCGGTTTTTTCAGCCCTGTCATAAATCTGAACTGTCACTAAACAAATGGTCATTAAATGAGGACTACCTGTACTGCTATTTTTGTTGTTGAATTTTGTTGTAAAGGATGGACAGAATGAGCTGAGCTTCTTTTTCAGTATATCACTACTTCTGTTCTTATGATCCAAAGCCATGATTTTCATATTTTAGAAGTGGAAGAAGAAAGAAAGATAATCCATGAGAAGAAAGTTGTTTTGGACATTCAAGCAAAAGGTATGCTTTTTGGATTTTTTATCATTACCACCTTAGTGTAAATATAGAGGATTCTTATTTACATGGATGATCTCATTCTGCATTACATCTCCCATTAGAAGTTTTGAAACCTGTACAGATTACTGAATCCCATTGTCCTATCTTAGAGTGACGAACCATGCTGAAACAATTAGTTGGATCTCTAGTGTTTATTGTTCTACCCTACTAGACAGAAAATCCTGCTAAACTGAAAGGCAGCGGGAAAACCCTCACAGAAAAACCCAGAAATCTAAGGCTGGTCTGTTCTGAGTTTCTTTGATGGGAGATTCAAAGCTTCTAAACTATGCATGTGTTTCTCCCCCTGGAGAGGGCCCCCCTCCTGTTCTCCAGCAGTATTCATGAAACCCACTGATGTCAGTGAACATCTTCCAGGTACATAACATTTTTTATTTTGGTCATTGACCACAAAATTTACAGTCAAAACTAAAATTAAAGCCATCTCATTGTGCGAATAGTCTTATCTACATACTATAAGAATAACTAAAATTTAAGGTGCTAGCAGAATATAAATTTATCATTGGCACATGATACCAGTGCCATTAAGATTATAAATTCATAACCTATGAATGAAGTGCTACATAAATCTATGTATTTGGTATACTATTACACACACACAAACATGTGAAGGTGAATGGTCCCCTGTGCAAGCACCGAGTCATGTCTGACCCTTTGGGGGAAGGCCGCTTTCGCGATGTTTTCTTGGCAGACTATAGAGCGGGGTGGTTTGCCATTGCCTGCCCCAGTTATCACCTTACCCAGCAAGCTGGGTACTCCTTTTACCGACCTCGGGAGGATGGAAGGCTGAGTTGACCTGAACATACATACATACATACATACAATACATCCTCCAAGTATGTTCAAGTTTGGATTGAATTCAATAATTTAAATTAATAGCATAAATCAGGTATTCTTTCACTTGCTTGGCTGAAGTATGTGATTTATTCTTCCAGCATAAAAAAAGTCTTTTTAAAATTATTTTTAGGGAAAAAGGAGGAAAAAAAGAAAACTGCTGGGAGGAAAACACTCTCTGTAGTTAAAAAAGCAGGTAAGAAATATATCCTGTTATTCCCTTCAATGAAATCTGATTATTACCTGGGAGTAGTTTGTAGAATTTTAAGTTTAAGTTTAAACTGGGTGGGTATGCAAATGCTGATTTTTAAAAATGTTCTGAATTTAGTAATTTTTTATGAAAATGATTTTTACCCCAGGTTTACACTGTGCCTAAACCTATACTTTTAACTTGGTACTTTTTTGTTTTTATGGTATTCACTATTATAAAAGTATTACATCCTTCTATGGCATAAAGTTATTTCAACATATTATCAATAAAATATAATAAGGTATTTTGCTGGCAAATTTTTATAGTAAAAATTAAGGAGGATTAGCCAGGGATCTTACATGTATGAACAGTTCTTCCAATATGTTTTGTAAAAGCTAAGTTTTTATAAACTATGACCATAATAACAAAAATATTTTTATGAGATGTAATTAAGTTCATGGATTTACAGAACACTTGCTGGTCCAGATATGTTTAATTCTGTTTAGCTGCATGAACGTTCATCAATATTTTCACTGAAATTTGGTCACCACATTGCTGGTTAGTAAGGCAGACACAGTCACAGACACATTACTGCTGGTTACTCAGGAAGACACAGTTGGAGCTTCACATGACCCACATGTTGCCCACCCCTAGAGGCATCTGTAGGAGAAGTAAAAATAAAATCAAGATGGCAGCCATAACTACACAATCAAAGGCCCATCTGTTTTTCCATGTGGTACAGGTGCAACATATGTAGAAAAAGGGGCAGAACTTCTGTTAGGCAGTTGCAGCTGTCATCTTCACTTTTTTGACCCCCACTTGTGCTTACACCCACCCACTCCTGCGCTAATCACTGCACCCTACTGGCTCTCTCCCCTGAATGAGATGTCAGCATAAAAGCTGGATGGACTCATTTATTGTTTGTGCATGTCTATATACATATGCACGCACATAATCCACATTAGAATTAGATCTCAGCCCCCAAAGTAGAAAATACAACTGCGGTATAAGAATGAAGATGCACTGCACTCATTTTTCAAAATCAGAAGACACTTTGCACATTTGGGAATCAGGCTAACACCTTGTCCTTGCTTACCTGAGATTAAATCCCACCAATCTCAATAGGCTCATTTCTGAATAAACGTACAGTATATAAGGTTTCATTGGAATAGGAGGATCTTGCAACGGTAAATCATAATCTCATCACTAAACATCTGGATTACTGCGACATGCTTTACATGGGTTTGTCTTGAACACCACTTGCAAGCTCCAATTAGTCCAAAATGCACTGGTCTGGTTATTGGTTGGTGTTCATTGCCACAAGTACATTACGCCTGTGCTGTGGGCCCTGCCCTGGCTTCCTATTAGTTTCTGGGCACAGTTCAAATTGCTGTCCATGCCTAAAAAGCTCTATATAGCTTGGCACCATAGGTTCTTGTAAGACTGCTTTTCTTAACCAGACTCAATCAGGTCCACTCAAGTGTCTTTGGAGAAACTGCTGGTGATCCCCCATTGCTGTGAAGCATGTGGAGCAGAGGCTTGGAGGTGCTGGTTTTAATGGCAGCATTACACCATGGAATAGTCTTCCATTAAAAATTAGCTTGTCTCACGGAGGTTTAACTTGCAGAAATTTTTGAAACTGAATTACCCTGGAGGGCCTATGGAGAATGATAGGATGCTGACAGTTGTTTGAGGTTAGGTTATGGTTCTATGATTTTATCTGTTCAGTTTTAGTTTTACCATGGCATTTTAAGCTTGATGGTCTGTGTTGTATTGCTCTTAATTTTTGTAAACCACTGAGAGTCTGCGTGATTGTGGCAGCTATAAATCTGATAAAGAAACATATGAATATTTAATGTACCTATGTAGTCCCCATATCTCCAGAGGCTTCTCCAGTCAGTGTAAGTTGAGGAGACAGATTGTTATGCATATCTCCATAACATGCCCAGATACACCTCTAAAACTGTTGTAAATGGAAAAGTCCATGTGTCCATTGTAGCTGAGCAATCCTGGAATTTGGCTAGTGTTTATATGACCCTCATTTTTTCCCCTCAATTACAGTATATTGATAGATCATGAACATTGTGCAAAGAGGATATGACTGAAAGTGCATTGCAATTCTAGAAGTCACTATATTAAATTGAGAGATGACTTTTGTAGAATTATTTAAATGTCATATACAACTATTACAGTGTAATTTATAACATCATGGCTACTAGGCATATATAAAAATTGGTCTGTTCATATGATATTGTTATTATTATTATGCTTATTATTATTTTAGGTCACTCTGGAAATATAGAACTTCAATTATGACAAAATAATTCAGCAATTCTATTGTTACTGAGCCTATGGGTGCAATTTATAAGCAAATAAGCTAGCAGGTTGATTTATAAGCAATAATAATCTGTAGCCTTAGACATGCATATCTGGATTTAATTTTCATTATGGTAAAAAGGAAACATTTATTTGCATGAAAAAAGCCTTAGAACTCTGAGTTATCAGTTGTGATTCCCCCATTTATTTGAATTATATACTTATATTTAATATTATATAAATACAATATTTGCAAACTGTCTTCTATATCTTAACTTAATCTTTAAATGCATTAAAAACGGAAATGCCACTATAATAATTACTTGTTCCTTCCTGGTTATTAAAAACTCAGATAAAAATATGAAAAGCTGTAGTCGAAAGGGCTTTCTCTAAACCTTACAAAATAGCTCAAAAGGACTTGGCATGTACTACAGAGAGGACTGATCTTTAAATTTAATTCACTTGTGTAATGTTAGCTGTATCTTCTGAATTCTACAGTTTTCTTATAGTTTTATCTGTCCTTTTCCTTAAATTTGGAAGCAACATGGGATAGACTGCATTAATGGTATAGATTGCATTCTGCTTCATAGAGATCAGTCCTGTCTGAATGGATGTACAGGCTAAGACTGGTTTGGACTGAAGGTTTGTTTGTTTATATAGCAGCCCATCTCATCTGCATGTGGCTCTGGGTGGCATACACAATTGAAACAAAACTAAACAATCATTAAAATTTATCTATTAAAACTATTAAAAACTGTATTAACAACAGGCAGTGAAGAATGCAATAAAACTTGTACTAGCTATTTAATGGGCTTTACACTTCCATGGGATCCCCAGGCCTGATGACAAAACCAAGTTTTGAGGGCCTTCGAGAAGGCCAACAAGGTTGAGGCCAACCTCACTTTGCAGGGAATGATGTTCCAAAGGGTGGGTGCCACAGCAGAAAAGGCTCTTCTCCTGGGCTCCTCCAAACAAAGCTCCTTGGACCTGGAACATACCCCTCCTGCCGGACCTGATGGGATGGGTAGATGTAATTGGGGTGAGGATGTCCCTCAAATAACCTGGCCCCATGCTATGTATGCAGGGCCGCAACTAGGGGAGGCAAGCGGGCCATGTGCCCTGGGTGCTGTGCTGGGGGGGCACCAAAATGACAAAATAGTATTTGTATACTGAAGGGGGGGGGCGCAGAATCCATGTTTGCCCCTAGTTGTGGGCTTTAAAGGTCATAGCACTTGAATTGGACCCAGAAGCAAATTGGTAACCAATGCAACTTGTGGAACAGAGGTGTAACACACATAACTGTCCGTGCCACTACATTTGCATCAGCTAAACCTTCCAGATACTCTTCAAGGGCAGCTCCATGTAGAGTTACAGTAGTCCATCTGGGAGGTGATTAGGGCATGAATGCTGAGAGTAGAGACTCCCGATACAGGAAAGGGCGCAACTGGTGCACAACATGAAGCTGTGCAAGGGCCTTCCTGGCCATGACTGCCACCTGCTGTTTGAGCAGAGTTATGAGTCCAGAAGGATCCCCAGATTGCACACTGGGTCTGTCTGAGGCAGTGCATGTTAGCAGATTGCTAGGAAAGCCTTTGGCCCAGGAGAGATCAGAAAAGTCACACACCAGGCATTTCTATAAAAATAATTTTTATTCACAGAAAGCAAACATTTACAGGCTCTCAGTGAGAGCTGCTTAACTCTCTACATGCCTACACAGAGGGGAAACTGAAACTAAAACAAGTCCAGGCAAGTTCTTTCCCCCAGGTGCAAAAATAAACATTGGAAAAGGGGACAGTTGAATTCAACCTCTTCACCTGGCCAAAATGATGAGTTACCATAGTAACCTTAATCTGTAGTAGAAAACATATTAACACTCCCCTTTTTATACTACAGAATAAGACACAAACCAATTTTCTTTGACAACTCTGTATGTCTTTC
This sequence comes from Candoia aspera, assembly GCF_035149785.1. Classification (NCBI taxonomy): domain Eukaryota; kingdom Metazoa; phylum Chordata; class Lepidosauria; order Squamata; family Candoiidae; genus Candoia; species Candoia aspera. Next base: position 98,350,373 of record NC_086153.1, read on the forward strand.
CATTCACATTATTTTAACATTATCTCCCCTTTGGTTTAACAGAAAGCTACCATCCTTCTCCCTGTGTATTTTCAAACCTAGGTAATTTGTTACAGTTCCAAGGCTTTTTAATGTGAAATGGCTTTTCATGCAGGCTTCAAAATCAAGCCTTTGTTTTTCTGTTGATGTGAACAGCAGCAAATCATCAACATAAATGCACAGATACATACAGCCTTGTTTGTCTTTCTTCATATATACACATGGATCTGCTTTTCCTTTTTCAAAACCAAAATTCTGCAGTTTTTCATCTAATTTTTGGTTCCAGGATCTAGCAGCTTGTTTTAACCCATAGATTGACTTCTGCAGTTCACAGACTAGATTCTCCCCTTTTTCATAGCCAGAGGGTTGCTGCATGTATAATTTGTGGTCTAAATCACCATAGAGAAATGCAGTTTGAATGTCATAGTGGTGAACTGACATTCCTTTGAGTGCAGCAATTTTTAACCGTAATCTAATTGATTCACCTTTAGTAACTGGTGCAAAAGTCTTGTCAAAGTCTAAATCTTTCCTTTGAGTGAACCCTTTTGCAACTAACCTTGCTTTATATTTTTTGATTTTGCCATCAGCATCCCTTTTCAGTTTGAAAACCCACCTGCAACCTAGACAGCGTTCATTGGGAGGTAGATTTTCCAGTTTGCATGTTTTATTTTCTTTCAAGGATGCTAACTCCTGTTGCATGGCAGAATGCCAATTTTGTGCAATCTCAGGTGGTAAAGCATTCACTTGTTCTAAAGACTCAGGTTCTGTGAATATGTGAAATGCCTTTACTGTTTCAGCCTGAAAACGTGGAGGAATGCCTTTATTACTCCTCTGAGATCTGCGAGGTAATACAGGGCTTAAATTTTGACTCCTATCACTTTCCTGAGAAGCATCTGTCTCATCAGACAGATCTTCAGTTTGCTTTTCTGGTTTAATGTCCTCATCAGGCAAAAGATCACCATCAGCAAGTCCTTGCTGTTCTCTTGTGGTGGTCAGATCAACTGGAGAGCTAGAATTTAATCTCCCCCAGTTTTGTTCAGCAAAAGAAGCGCTTTTGCTAATTATCAATTTCTCTCCCACTATGAACCTGTAGCTCCTCTGGCTTTGTTCATAGCCAACAAAAATGGCTTTCTTTGTTGTGGGGCCTCCTTTCCTTCTCTGTTTTTTTGGTATATGAGCCCATGCAGTGCTACCAAACACTCTAAGATGGTTTACCTTTGGTTTCATACCATAAAACAAAAGGAATGGAGTGTCCTGAATCACAGTTATACAATCTGTTTTGTACATAAGTGGCAGTAGATATGGCCTCTCCCCAATACTTAAACGATAAATGTGAATCTTTAAGCATGCATTCCATCGCATTTTGCAAGGTTCTGCCCTTTCTTTCAGCAACACCATTTTGTTGAGGGGTGTAAGGGTTAGAAAGAATTTGTTCTATCCCCTTTTCCACTAGGAACCTTCTGAATTTGTGAGAAAGGTGCTCTCCTCCTCTATCACACTGGAGTGCAGATACAGGCCTAGGGAATTTTCTATTTGCCCATGTCACAAAACCTTTAAATTTCTCAAATACCTCATCTTTATGTTTTAAGATGTAGATAAATGTGTATCTTGAGAAATCATCAATGATGGCCATTGCATACCTTGCTTGTCCAAGACTTGGAGCAAAAGGACCAATAATGTCAGAGTGTACAATTTCCAAAGGTCTAGTTGTAACTCTGTCACTGTGCTTACTCACAGGAGCTTTTAGTCTTTGGCATTCTTTGCAAACTACACAGTCTAAGTATTTATCACAGGGTTTTATCTTTAGGTCAGCACACAGCTGTGGCATTTGTGCTATATACTTGAAATTAGCATGACCAAATCTCCTGTGCATCAGGTGTACACATTGGTCATGATATGGCGTGTTGCCAACTGCAGCCTTGCAGCTTGGCTTCCTTGCATTTTGCACAATGTACAAGGAGTCTTTTAATATACCAGTAGCACACAATTTTCCATGTTTACGTATCTCACAACCATTTTTCTTAAATGTTATGACATACCCTGTTGCAGCCAATTGTGCCACAGATAAAAGGTTTGATTGTAAATTTGGCACATACAACACACCTTTTACAGTTTCTCCCAAGCAGGATAAATACAAGTCACCTTGTCCCATAATTTTGGTCACAGACCCATCAGCCAAAGATACACTTTGTCTTTCAGTTTTAGACAGTGACACAAAAGAGCTTTTACAATTACATAAATGACAATTGGCCCCAGAATCTAACACCCATACATCAGAATTACCCTTCTCAGCAACCTGTGCCATCTGGGTTGTCTGAAGAGCCTTCTTCTGTGTTGCCCTTGTGTTCTTCTTCTCTGTCTTTCTACTCTTGGGTCTCAAGGCACAGTCTTTCTGCAAATGTCCAGCTGAACCACAAATGAAGCATTGCTGGCTGGCTAGCACTGTGGCCTCAGCTTCCTTTCCCTTCTTTTCCCTTCTTTTCTGGTACTGCAGCTTTCCAGAAGAGATGGGGGGGGGGATCTTTCCTCTCTCTTCTCCCATTCAGCAAGTAAGCACTGTGTAACATACAATGGGGTGAGATCTGCTTCAGGCATAGCCTCCAGGGTACAAATCAGCGTGTCCCACGTTTTATTCAGTGAGGACAGGAGGATATAGGATTTTGTGAGGTATAAATTCCATTCCTCTCTCCTGCAACTCAACAAACAGCTGCTGAATATAATGCAGGTGCTCAGGAAGGCTATCTCCTTCTGCAAGGTAGGCTTTGTACAGCTTTTTTGTCAGGGTAACTTTACTCCCTGCTGTTGCCTTTACATACAAGTCTCTCAAAGCATCCCAAAGTTGCTTTGCAGACTGCATACCTCACACGTGGACTAGCTGATTGTCCTCAACTCCCAGGATAATGGTGGCTCTAGCCCGCTCATCCTGTCTAAGTCATTCAGCACTGGGATTTTGGGGGTTTTGCTCACCAATTGGCAGCCAAAGATTCTCTCTGTGAAGATACATCTCCATCTCCAGGGCCCAATTCAAATAGTTGGTCTCTGATAGGTGCTCCAGAGGTATTGCTGAGGGCTGGGCGGTAGCCATGGCTTCTTCCTTCTTTTGCAAGTCACCTCAGCTGGCTTCTTTGTCCTGTAGACCTGCAGTTGCTGGAAAATCTCCAGGTGGCTCCAAAGAAAATCTTCACAGGTCTTTGCTACCTGCCATTAAATTGTGCATGAGGTGTGGAGCTGATCTCTCTATTCTCTCTGGGTTTTACTGGGCTGCTTACTGGGTTTACTGGGCTGTTTACTGGGCCCATAACCTTTTAGCAGATTGCTAGGAAAGCCTTTGGCCCAGGAGAGATCAGAGAAGTCACACACCAGGCATTTCTATAAAAATAATTTTTATTCACAGAAAGCAAACATATTTACAGGCTCTCAGTGAGAGCTGCTTAACTCTCTACATGCCTACACAGAAGGGAAACTGAAACTAAAACAAGTCCAGGCAAGTTCTTCTTCCCAGGTGCAAAAATTAACATCTGAAAAGAGGACAATTAAATTCAACCTCTTCACCTGGCCAAAATGATTAGTTACCATAGTAACCTTAATCTGTAGTAGAAAACATATTAACAGTGCAACCCCATCCAGCACAATAGATGATAAATCCTCAGATACAGAAGGCCCCAAAGCCACTCAGTCTTGCCAGGGTTGTTCCCCATTCAGACCCCCCCAGTCTCCAAGCCCCAAGAAAGGACATGAACAGCATCACTTAGCTGACCAGGGGCAGAGATGTACAGTTGGGTATCATCAGCATGATGGTGATATGGTGATGAATGATCACTCCCAGTGGCTTCATGTAGATGATAAATAGGAGCAGAGAGAGCCCTGAGTCCTGTGGAACCCCACATAGTAGGGGCCAAGAGTTGGACTTCTCACTCCCAATCAACACCAACTGGAACCAGCCTCAGGGGAAGGAAGTGAACCAGCGCAATGCCGCGCTGCCCACTCCCAACCCCTGAAGCTGCTCCGGAAGGATATCATGGTTGATGGTATTGAAGGCCACTGAGAGGTCAAGAAGAGCAAGGATGGATGCACTACCCCCATCCTGCTCCTGCCATTCAAAAGCATGACCAGTGTTGTTGCTGTTCCATGTCCGGGCCTGAATCCCCTTTTTAGGGAAGGTTGTAGAGAAGGTGGTGGTGCAATAGTTTCAGAGGATCCTGACTAAAGGGATTCATATAATCCATTTCATCCAGGATCCTCTGAAACTATTGCACTACCACCTTCTCTACAACCTTCCCTAAAAAGGGGAGGTTGGATACTGGACAAAAATTGTCCAGTATGGTGAGATCTAGTGATGGCTTCTTGAGGAAGGGATGGACCAACACCTCTTTAAGAGGTGGGGGAACAACCCCCTCCCTTAAGGATGAATTCACCACCACCACATCACCTCGCAGGTGGCCTTGGCTAGCCAGGAAGGGCATGGATCTATAAAGAGCAGGTGGCCAAGCTCGAAGTCATAAGGGTCCTGTCCACTTCCTCACATCCAACAGAATCAAACCATTCCCAGATAACCAGGCAAGACTGTACCCCAGGCATCTCCTCAGAACCTGTATAAATACTGGCATCCAACGGAGAGTGAATCTGAGCAATTTTATCTGACAGATGCTCTGCAAATTCCTCAGCATGACCCTAAAGGTGAACCTCAGGACCCTCTTTACCCAAAAGGGTCTGGGCCACCTTAACTAGGGCTGCCAGACAGTTATCTGTGAATGCAGTAAGGGTGGAAATATTGATGCTTTGCCACCCTTATTGCCACGAGGTAGGCCTTAATAGCAGCTCTAACCTGTGTTCATTTGAGTTCATTCTTTGTTCTCTGCCAGTGATGCTCCAGATGTCTCTTAACCTGTTTCATCTCCCCCAACTCTTCCATAAATTACCCAGAGTCCCTCTTTTGGGGGAGATGGGCGGTAATTAAATTTGAATAATAAATAAATAAATAAAATAAATCATGGGGAGTGGTGGGATCCATGGGTAGGAAGAGGTTGCATAGGTGCAATCTGATCCAAAGTCTCAGCCGCCCTCCTGTTCCAGGCAACAACCAAAGCCTCGGCAGGACCGTACAACAGATCATCAGGAATAAGCAATCCTCAGTTCCCTCTGGAATCCATTAAGTTCCTCACTAGGATGAAACTTGCTGTATATTTATTAAAATGATAATAATTCTACATTTGTGTCATACATATAGCTTGCTGCATGCACACTGTCAGCATATAGCGCTGTGATTCTTTTATCCTCATTTTGCACATCTATTTTCTTTTTTTCAATAAGCGTAATTGGTCATGTCAGGTAGCAGCAGATTCTGACTTTTGAAATTCTTGTGGGAGAATGGGGTTGAAGATACTGGGGAAACATATAGAGAGATGCTTAATTCAATATACTTCACAGTAAAATACAGGGTTTTTTTAAAGATTTTACTCCTCTATTCTTCCACTCTAGTCCACTTCAGCACATGTTCTGCCTTTCAAGATTTAAAGGGATGATTTTTGTATAGGTCAGGCCACATCAAATATGTAAATTATATATTCTTATATTCATTTTGGTTACAACAAGGGTAGAAAATCTTTTATTTATTTGTTAGATACAGTATATCCCATCTTTTCTCCAGAAATCAAAGTGCCATCTAGCAAGGTTTCAAGGGCACCATTCCAATTCTGATGGGGCCAAAGGTAAAATAGATAGAGCCCCCCTCTCATAAAACCACTTCCAAACTAAGGATATTAATTTCATACACCTTTCTACTGCACACCTGAGTCAATTCTACCCAAGACATTTTCATAACTTCCAGATGCATAGTAACAGATGACTTGAGCCTTCCTTCCTTCTCTTTTGTGTGATGTGGAGATCATTTGACTTTTGTTGCTGCAGGAAATGCATCAACTTCAGATAGGACAGAAGAAAATTTGCCCAATTAAACACTGGATTGTAGAGGAGAGAAAAAACAGTTATATAAGAAATGCAATGAAACGAAATATAGCAATTAAATCAGGACAAAGAAAATTTGAAATTTAAATTTAAGAAAATTACAGAAATGATGGGAAACATTATGCAAAGATAGGCATGATAAAAGGCAAAGAAAGCAAGGATCTACCGGAGAAACATGATATATGGAAGATATGGCATGAATATACCTAAGAACTGTACAAAAATGAGCCCAGAATGAATGCTATGCATGAAGGTTTGATCACTGGGCTACAGCCAGAGATTCTGGAAAGTGAGGTTAATGGGCCTTAGAAAACATTGCTTCATCAAAGCTGCAGGAATTGATGAAACACCAGCAGATCTATTTAAAATCTTAGATGATGATGCCATTAAAGTGCTTAATGTAGTTTGGAAGCAGCTGCAGAAAACCCAGCATGGCCTAGGAATAGAAAAGATCAATACCAAAAAGGGCAGTGCTAAGAAATGTTTAAACTACTGAACAGTTGCACTCCTCTCACATGCCAGTAAGATAATGCTCAAGATGCTGCAATCCAGAGTTCAACAGTACATGGAATGAGAACTGCCAGAAGTACAAGCTGCATTCAGAAGTGGCTGGGTCACCCAAGATCACACTGGTAACTTCTGATGGATAATGGAAGCAGCAACGGAATTCCAAACAGGCATCTGTGTTAGCTTTGCTGATTATTCAAAGGCTTTTGTGACTGCGTAGATCACACACACACACAAATTGTGGACAGCTCTTAAAAACATGGATATACTAAGCTCCCTCATCTGCCTCTTGAATAATTTATATGATCACCAGAAAGTAACATTTGGAATGGAGCACATGAACAGTTCAGAATTAGGAAAGGAACATGCCACAGCTGTGTATGATCCCCTTTTATACACAGAATATATCAGGAGAAATACTGCCCTAAAAGAAACTGAAACTGGAATCGTGTTTGCTGGAAGGAATGTCAGCATCCTCAGATACGCTGATGATACCACTTTGATGCCTGGAAGCAAGGGGAGATAAGAAAGGAGCAGATAAGGAATATCTTGTTTGCCACTCAATATGTAAAAACCCAAGATTATGTCAACAAGCTACGCCAGTCAAATGCAAGTAAATGGAGATGGAACTGAAGTGGTAACAGATTTTCTCTTCTTCAGCTCAGAAATTCATGGGAATGATGATTGCAGCTATGAATGAAAGAGATTGCAGTAAAAAGACTATGACAGATCGTGACAAAATATTAAAGTGCAGAGAAATCACATTGACGACAAATGTACAGATTGTCAAGGCTATGGTTTTCCCAGCTGAAACGTATGTTGTAAAAGCTGGACCATCAGAAAAGCTGAATGAAGAAAAATGATGCTTCTGAGTTGTGGTGCTGGAGAATATTGTTGAGAATATCTTGGACCATAAGAAGAACAAATAATTTGGTAGCAGATGTAGTAAAACCAGACTGCTCCCTAGAAATACTAAGCTGTACCTTCAATATTTTGGGAAAGAAAAATCACGGAAGGAAATGCTGACAGACAGTCCTGGAGAAACCATGTCTATCAGGACACAGGAACTCAGAAGTTATTGAAAAGTGATTGAATCTTAACAATAAAGATTCAGTGTGGCTTGTTCTTATCTAAGATTGTAACCTCCTTATATAAAATTAAATAATAAAAAATAACAGAGCACAGGTTCTACTTTTTTTTTTTGAACAATGCAAAACCCTGTGTGGAAACACAATTTTGTTTGCAGAATATTTCAATAAATTGCTGTTTGCATAGTGCAATCCTATATGCATGCCTCTTCAGATGTGAGCCCAATTGTGTTCAGTAATTTTTTTCCCCAGGGAGGAACGAAGTAGGATTGTAGATTTCTTAAACAGAATTAAACACAACCAGAAGTAGACAGCTGTGACTGTATTTGAAATTTTGAAGCAGCATTAAAAAAAAATACAAACGTGATTTCATTTCCTCCTTCCTCTTCTGACCAATAACATACAATAAACAAAATATCATCAGGAAAAACCAAACTCATTTTGGATTTGTGTCCCACGTTGCAGGCATCGGAGCTTTATGCAAGAGAAGCTTATTTACAGATCTCTCTGCTTTGCTCCTAACCATTGCGCATGCAAAGAATAAATTCCTGAGGTCCAGAATGCAAAGAGAATAGCCAGCTCTAATCTTCAGTTGGGAGGCAATTGGCCAAGACTTAATTTAGCATTACAGTATTTCTTTGCTTACATACAAGGCTTGTAAACTGCTTCCACTGAAGCCGAGTGGCTCACAATTCCCCATTTTCGTACATTCAGATTAAAAACAAAAATAAACATAACAATATAAACCTTAGGAGAAATTAATAGTAAAAAAGAAAAAATATAAAAAAAAACCCCAAAACAAATGGGAATACAACACTTAGTGGACTAACAATTAAAACATCATTCCTCACCAGAATGGAGCAGTTATTTGAAGGAGATGACTGAGTCTTTGATAAAACCAAAACAGCACGCCCAGATGAAGCTCCAGTGATGGCTGTGATTTGAAAAAAACATTATAAAGCAGTTCAGAGACACCTTACTGATTTCAGTCAGGATGTGGATTTTTTTTCCAGACACTCTCAATCAGTCTGATGGAAAATCAATTGCTTTTGAATTCCACCCCCCCCCCACTAAAAAAGGACAAAATGTTAGTGTAATTGCAAGTTGGATGTGATAACCTTGTTCTTACTTTAATTATAAGCTTCGACTGCCGTGGAGGAAACAGTCATGGCTTCAGGAGCCATTTCTCCATAGCTTCCTATATTTTAATTAAGTTCCAGGATAAGACATTATAAAGAAATTCTTCCTTTTTTTTTTTCCAGAAAGGGATGCATGGACAATGTCAAAGAGACATTACAGAGCTAGGAAGAGATAGATAACCAGGAAAAAAAAACCCAATAAATCTTGCAACAATAAAATAATTTTTAAAACTTTACCAAAAGAAACATTACCTAAAGCATAGTGAGAATGAAGTACTAAAATAGACACTTCTCCAGGAGAAATAAGCTTTCAGGAAATTGGAGGGTAAATTGTAGAATTATCCAGCTCTATTAAGTTAGGGCAATTATACCCAGGCCTAAGAATCTGAATAGTAAAGGTAAAGGTTTCCCTTGATGTAAAGTCCAGTCGAATCCGACTCTAGGGGGCGGTGCTCATCTCCGTTTCTAAGCCTTGGAGCCGGCGTTGTCATAGACACTTCCGGGTCATGTGGCCAGCATGATGACTCAGAACGCCGTTACCTTCCCGCCGAAGCGGTACCTATTGATCTACTCACATTTGCATGTTTTCGAACTGCTAGGTGAGCAGGAGCTGGGACTAGCAACGGGAGCTCACCCCGCCGCGCGGTTTCGAACCGCCGACCTTCCGATCGGCAGCTCAGCGGTTTAATCTCTTTAACCTTTGGCTGCCATCTAGTGGTTGGTTAGAGTTTTGCACCCCAGGTATGGTAGCCTACCATAAGTGTTGGGTTAGGCCTAAGAAATACAAGATTAGAGAGATGGTAATTGATTGGCTTGGGAGCTTTTCAATTCCACCCTCGCAAAAAGACAAAAAAAAAGTCTTCAGCCAACCATGTATTTTCTCTAACAATGTCTCAGTCATAGAAAATAAGGCATTCAGAGGAAGCATAGCAATTCACCTTTGTATAAATTGAAGGAAGAAATTAATATACAGTATCTAGATACCCCCCCACCCCCCATTCTTTAACCCATCCCAGAACAATTCCAGTTGACTGAAAAAGGTTCTCTGCAATGATCAGATCTATGGGGGGGGGGGGGGGAACATTTGCTAGAGGGAGCTTCTCTCCCAATAATTGAAATACCACCTATTGAAAAGTATGTTGGGGAGTTATAAAATTGACATCCTAACCTGCATTCCTCAAACTGCTTACTTCATAATGGCTTCTCAGAATGGGATTATGGCATTAGGGAGTAATTCAAAAGTCACTTTTCGGTCTCTTGATTCCAGCAGGAGTACATACATATGCATGAGCAGTGAATCATCCCCTCAGGTTGCCTTTCTAAATGCACATTAGCAGAAATAAATAGTAATGCCAATGTTTTACTTGGAACATGGTATCAATATTATACTGGGAATAATAAAAGTGTGTAGTACCAAGAAGATGTAAAGCCCCATAAATAGTAAGGGTTTTTAACAAAAGTGAGCTAGATAATGCATATTGCTGAAACTGATGTCAATGACTGTCACAGTATCTAACGAGCAAAACAGTTATATTAAATTCAAGTCTTATCTATCCAGCTGTTTCAGTCGAAGGAGCTAACTGACGGCTTTCTCTGTACTTAAAAAAAGCCCAAGCCTTACATGAGAGTATTAGCCCCAGCACTAAAACTGAAACATTGGACTTGGTAGCATGGGTTTTGCCAAACGGAAACCCGATGGGACTGTGTGAGCCAAGGCGGGGATTCAGATCAGTCACCCTAGAGTCGCTTAACATTCAAAAGGTTGGGTTTTTTTTTACATTTCCTGTGAAAATCTGATTTGCTTATAACGACACAAATTTCTGTAGTTAATTAGATGCAGGAGTGAAGCATTGGTTTATGCTTGGTAGGATATGCGGCATTTTGCTTCATAAAAGCCCTTGGAAAATGTACTTTTCCAAACCTGGAAAGCATTCTAGAAATCGATCACTACAATCAACCTTCTGCAATATATTTTATCATTTTCATTATTCATTAAAATTGTTATGACCTGCCTTTCGGCTCTAACGGAAGCCCAGAATGGTGTAGACAAAGAGAAAAGGACGTGAGTTACGAGAGCCCCTGGATTTATCCCTCCAAGTTTGGAGACAGGGCTCTGCCTTTGGAGGGGAAATCCAACGTTAGACCTTTTGATCAGCTTCCCTGCTAAGCTTCTTCAGCTGGCTCTTTCCAAGGTTAGGAAACTCAACATCCAAACCTTTCAAAAGGGTGCAGAGTAGAGAGATTTGAGAGACTGAAAACTCTCTCAGGACATCACCATGACCGAAAACAGCACTGGACAGTTTTAAATAAAATGCTTCCTTCCGCTGAAAAGATTTTTAAAAGGGGGGAGATGAAGAGATCAGGACAAAGCTGGAAGGCCACAAATGCTGCTTGTTGATGCTCTATCACTGGCAGGACCTTGGAAATGTTGGAGCGCTCTGAGATCAGATGCCTCTGCTAAACTTTATATTCTGTCCTACAGATTACGCATCACTCTAAAAGGACACAGAAGCTCTATTTGGGTGACCTCCTCATGCAATTGCAATCACATGAGGGCAAGAGCAAGACTGTGGCGGGCTCCACCTCCTCTGTTGCATCGAAGTGTTGGAGAGAGAAGGTCTAAGCAGGGAGACTAGTCTATGCATGGAGGTTCTCTGCACGCTTTAGAACCATAATTGCTCAGGATGGGAAAGACCTGGTCAGATTTTCCCCCTCCGCACATGGAAAGCAATGGGATCAGGTGGCAGGGATGCTATCGTGCGTGTGAGAAAATGCATGAATATGATTAGACGTTTTGGAGTATTCCACTTGAAGAACATTCTATGAGCCACAGTAAAATGATGTATGTTTTTGTTTTTGCAACTTGTTCTCAAAAGCTTATGAGTCATTCTTCAAAGGGGTCTGTCCAAACAGAGGATTCAAGCCAATCCTGCAGATACAATTTTTAAAAATGAAGCATTAAAAATGATAGCAACCCATGCTGCAGATATTTGCCACTTCATATATACTTTAAATAGATGTTCTCTTTTTCACTGTCGACTTGATAGAACTTTTTAAGCTGACAATAATTGCCATGTTTGCCCATCAGATAAATGCAGTATATAATGAAATTACTAATTAATGTGTATTCACAGTAACAAGGTACAATGGGTTAGATTTTCATTTACCTGAAAAAAAACATGTGGCTTCTGCCAGATACATTACTGGATTTTATTTGCAGCATTTGACTGCAAAAAAGAAAAAAGAAATCTATGAACACAAAATTACAAAGTAACCACAAAGTGAAATACAAAGTACCTCTACCTTAGAAACTCATTAAAACTCCTTCGGTTTTCATTTTTATGCATGTCGCTTATGAGTGCAACATTGCTAAATTATTATTTAACTACAGCCATATGTTTCTTTCCCCTTTGTACACCATTTTGAAATTAGAAGGGTTTTGTGTGTGTGTGTGTGTGTGTAGTAAGACTACAAAGGCTTTAACTATCACACTTTATGTCTCCAAGAAATAGAACCTAGGAGGCAATTAGACATATAGAAGATTTTATCTTTCCTGCCTGAAGTCACTCATAGAAGAAAAACAGTTTATCCTTTGCCCCAGTGGTATTCTTCCACATTTGTGGTGGTTTCATATACCTTTCTATGGGGAAAAATGAAGTGGCATTGCATTTGTAATAATAGGAAGAGTAACTGTAATAGTAATCTTGCCATCACTGAAGTATGAGTAGTGATACTTGGCAGCCAATAAACACTTACCTTAGAATAATATAAGGAACGTGGTAGGTTTCCTGCTCCTAAGAAGTTTATAATTGAAAATACTAAATGGAAAACCTATAGAGAGAGAGAAAGACAAGTTATAAAGGAAAGGATGTGAGCAAATGCTATTTCTATTTCAAACAGAACATTTTAGTTACAGTTGGGAATGGCAATAAACAGATTTTTCTGCCAAAATTCAACAGAGCCAGCTAGGGTTGCCAAGGGCTTAAGTGGGATGCTGATGAGCTGTGGTTTGCTTACCTCTGCTTTACATATTAAGGGGGGGTTGCCAACACATAGGAAAGCTTCTGTGATGAAAGTCTATGCCATGATGTACTCCTTATTTTGGTAGGATCTTATACTTTCCTGATCTGTGGTATTTCAATTTCTAAGTCAACATGTACAGTATGTTGGAATTATTTTTAAAATGCTTCTTTTTAATGCTAAATTTATGTTATTTTGCTAAATTTATGTTATTTTGCTAAATTTATGTTATTCCTGAATAAATTGTTTTAAAGATTTTAATTATTGCAAGGTATTCAGAACATCTTACCAAATCCATCTGCACAAATCTTTTCATTTACCATCCCTGGACATACATATAATCTAGGAATAATCAACAGGATGTATACATGTAAGGGTTTATGAAGAAGGGAAAATCAATGCATGGAGTTTGCAGATGAGCTATGGGCATAATATCCCACCCCACATAACATAGATCCTTTGACACTGTATGTTAATTGAGTTACCTCCACAGAGTTTAAATAGAGAAGAATTAATTGCATAGATGGTTAGCTGACTGAGTGTGATCAGATGTGCACAGCCCTAAATCATCACACCTTTTTTTTTTTGTGCAGTTTATAGTTTGACAGGAACCCTTGTTTGCAAAAATGATTAAAAATGAAATAGAAGTCATGGAACTCATCTCCACCATGGCAAGTGTAGTTAGGTTATATTTCCCATGATCATTATGGAGTAATTCTCAGAATGGCAAACATGTGGCTTCACCCCAGAGTATCTTCCAGACCTGTGTCATAGTTCTTCTAGTTGCCCCTTCAGCCAGAAATCAAATCTCAGAACACTCCAAATAGATTGTGTGTGAGAAAGCTACAACTGTTTTTTCTTCTACTTATCATAGCACAGACAGAATTCAGAGCAGGTAAAACAGATCATTGAAATGGCTTCTCCTTCAAGTGGCTCCAAAGAAAAAGCAACAAAGAGTTGCTGAATCTCTTTGTGAACTTTCTTTACCTGAATGTTTCCCTTGCCAGAACTTATTTTTGATGTCTATTACATTATATTCACCAAGCAAAAGAAATTAATTCCAGAAGAAGAGTGCAGTGGGACAAGTCATGGTTAAGAATTAGTCCAAGATATACTGTAATCATAGGGATATCATAGGGATGCATTGACCCTGAAAATTAAAGCCGGACAGTTAAAAAGCAAGACAAGTATAGAGTGAGCTGGGCAGGGCACAGAAAAAGAAGATGAAGAAAGGTCAAGAAATAGATGCACCAACATGTAAATGGTGGGAAAGAGAAGAACAAGGCAGAGCAGAAGTTGTTACAAGCTGGCTTTGAATGAAAGGCAGGTATCTATGCACCAAAAAGGTATAAATCAAAAGATACAAGTACAGGTACACACCCACTTATTTCCAAGACAGATGGTAGTAGAAGGGAAGGACCTGTATTGTGGACAATAACCAGTACATAAGAAAACTCAGTAATGTAGAATAGTCTATGTGTACATAGATGAGTGCAGATCATAATATTAACTGGACATATCTATTACTCAATTTAGCTACACTTAGAGTAACAGTGTCACATGTGTTTGAAAGTAAAAATGGTAAATAGAACCACCTGGAATGGCTTGGGAATTTATTTAGGTATGTGGTTATCAGCTATGAATGAGCACCAGCATGAAATGACCATTATAATAAAACATGTTTACAGTTTCATTTGCCCCTTTGCCACATAGGCAAAATCTTAGCCCAAATGGAATACTTCCTATGACAGCTGTAGGAAGAACATTGAATCAAGCTGGGGAGAATGCCCTTCTATATTTAGGGATTGTGATTTGCCTTAGATATCTGGCCAGTCTAAGGCGGGTGAAGAAATATAGGCAGAAATATATCCTTGGGAAGAAATGCCAGGTCTAACTGAATACTAATATCCTTAATTAGAAGCTAGCATTGCTTCCATTGCTCTCCCAAATTTTACATGTTGCTTGTCAATTGAATGAATTGTTAGATTCCATATATATTTCTTGGAAAATTAGGATTGTCCATCACCTAAAATATAAATGAGTGGATTGCAAATGTGCTTCCATAGCCTCTCTACTTTGGTTTTCATTCAGCTAAAGGTCATTGTTTTGCAATCTCATTAAAAGGTTTTTCTAATTGCTGAATAAAATTTTAGAATTCTGCCAAATCATAAATAGGGCTTTTTTATCCTTGGTGTATCACTGAACCAAATCCAGCTAAATGAGATAAATTTCTATTTATTCTTCCTTCGTTTTCCTCTGTCCTCTCTCATTTACTGTAGCATAAGCTAATGTTGAACATTTCACTCTTCAACACAAAACAAAGAATTGCTAATCAGCTTTTTTTTAATATTCATGTAGATAAAACACATTAATCCGCTGACCTGCAATAATGCAAAAACACAGTGCTAATTGGTCTGGAGGAAACAGCAACAACAGACGATTCTGTTGTCAAGTTTGCTAAAATGAGCACAATTGGCAAAACACATATCTGGCAGAATCCACTTTGACACTTTTCAAAAGCCAGCCTTACATTGCTCTGGACATGGTATCACAGATGTAATGGATGAAACAATAATAAGGGCATGGGAAGGAATCTGATTGCTACTCAAGAGATATGTATTATTTATTCTGTAGACAGTGCATTTTAGACTGAATTAATCCTTCATGGACATAGTATCTGTGAATGAACCTCAGGTTTTATAGATATGGTGTCCTTGAAGAAGGACTAATTCAATGAATCCACTGCTGCTCCAGTCATATCCTCATTCCTTAAAAAATTCCCAGCACTATAGTTACTAATCCTGAAAGGGGCTATTCTTGGATGGTTGTGAGGTTAGTTAAGACCATCAACTTCCTCAGAAAGGGAAATTCCACAATTCCTTTTGCTCCTTCAGTGTCCCAAGGACTCTCAGGCTATATCCTTCATGGGATGTAGCATTAGAGTTGGAAAGATAAAAATCTGTCCTTTGAATTAGATGATGTCTTCTGGCCTTGGCAAGGGAACTACACTATGTTCACTTTCTTTCCCATTGTATACTGTATGTGACAGCATCAGGCTAGAGAACTTCTTCCCATGGGAAATGCATCTGAGTCTAACTTTCCCAGCTAATAGATGCCAGTGAAAAGTAATGTTGTAACATTACATTCAGCAAATCATTTGAGACCTTCTATTCTGTCTTTGATTAATTATTGTTCTGCTGGCTATTTCATTATTTTTTTATCCAAGTTGAGAGGGTTTTTTTGGAAATAGAACTGAAGGTTAAAAATATTTTAATAAATACAAATAAAGAAATTAATCTGAAAGGTGGAAGAGATTAGCTGAAGAAAAAGATTCCAAGTAGCCACAGTTTTTCTGTGAATGTAGGTTGAACCATGATTCTTTCTTGCACTGATTTGTAGTTTTTCACTCAGACAGGACTTGCAATAGTTCTTGGGTGGTATCAATTTCTCAAAATCAGTGCATCTCAAACTGGAAAACTAAGGTTCAAAGAATAATCTTGTACAGTAACATTGCACATAATGCATCTTGAGTTAAGATTTAAAAAGTTTCCTTGAACCTCCCTACTATTCCTTCTTATTTTCTATAGAGGAGATACACAGCTATACTTCTCTGTCAGAGACATGCAGCAGTAGTGCCCAGTAAAATGATGTCAGTGTTATAAAATCAACACCCTTGAGAGGGTCTTAAGACAGTGCATGTCTAGCAGTCTTGTGTGAAGTGACAGAGATTTGCTTCAACAAAGTGATGCAAGTCATGGAAGTGATCTGGTTTGATTTACTGAAGTGCTGAAGCCACCTGATTCTTCAGATGGCCTTCAACTATTTGGGTCAGTGCTCTGCTCTTCTTAGCTTCTTCTCCCAGTGTGTAATGGGGTGAAGGAATAACCTTGAGGAACAGGAGGAAGAGCCACAACCAAGACAACGATCAGATAAAAGAAATCTGATTCTGGGGCAGAAATGCAATTTGAGAAAGCATCTCAGACTTGACCCTCCCTAGTTCTCAGGAAGATAAAGGGAGGGATGGGGGAAGCAAATTCAGACATGCAGGATTCTGTTACAGTAACCTTATAATAAAAGTAGCATTAGCATTTATAATTTTGGTTTCCTAGTCTGGTCTACCTTGAAGGGCTGGCAGAGTGCTTGCTGCAATGCTTCCAGGCTGAGTTGCTTCAGGATTGCCCACAGCTTTTGTTAAAGTGACCAAGTGTGGAAGACCTTCAATATATGCTGAGGGAAGCACTTTGGGAGCGCTTAGGCCAGCAATGCAGGAGAAGGATTCTTAAAGAAAGTTGTTAAGTCTTTTCCATTGTGCTTCCCTCTTGATGGGAGAAGTTCCTTTCCCTCTGCAGGCCTCTCTCAACAGCTGGTCGGCTAGGGAATAGCTCAACAGTGTGAAAGGAGCTTTTCTGCACAACTGGCATTTCTCATGTGCTGGCAATAGTGGGAAGAATGCAAGCTACATGAAAAAAATGCATCCTTTCCTGCCATTTGCCTCTCTCAATTGCTGGCCATCTGGGAAATGGTTCAGAGTCCAACCTAGGAGTCTTTTAATGCAGGGCTCTACATACAGAATCTTCAGCAAAGGATCGTTACCTTGCCATGGTGCTGGAGCTTGAGCACCTCAATGATGCCATGAACTAAACCATGAAGGGCCACCCAAGACGGGAAGGTCATGACAGAGAGGTCAGACTAAATGCGATCACTGGGGAAGGTAATGGCAACCCACCGCAGTATTCTTGCCATGAAAACTAAATGGATCAGTACAACCAGAGATATGTCGGTATACCATCGGAAGATGAGACCCCCAGGTCGGAAGATGGTCAAAATGCTACTGGGGAGGAACAGAGGAGGAGTTCAACTAGCCCCAGACATGATGACGCAGCTATTTCAAAGCCGAAAGGACGGCTAGCGGCCAACGGTGCTGGTGGTGAACGGCGAATCCGATGTTCTAAGGATCAACACACCATTGGAACCTGGAATGTAAGACCTATGAGCCAGGGCAAATTGGATGTGGTTATTGGTGAGATGTCAAGATTAAAGATAGACATTTTGGGCGTCAGTGAACTGAAATGGACCGGAATGGGCCACTTCACATGCTGGGCTTGAGGAATCCAAGGTTGGAGTTAAAATTGCTGGAAGAAGCATTAACAATCTCAGATATGCAGATGATACCACTTTGATGGCTGAAAGCAAAGAGGAACTGAGGAGCCTTATGATGAAGGTGAAAGAAGAAAGTGCAAAAGCTGGCTTGCAGCTAAACCTCAAAAAAACCAAGATTATGGCAACCAGCTTGATTGATAACTGGCAAATAGAGGGAGAAAACATAGAGGCAGTGAAAGACTTTGTATTTCTAGGTGCAAAGATTACTGCAGATGCTGACTGCAGTCAGGAAATCAGAAGACGTTTAATCCTTGGGAGAAGAGCAATGACAAATCTTGATGAAATAGTTAAGAGCAGAGACATCACACTGACAACAAAGGTCCGCATAGTTAAAGCAATGGTGTTCCCCGTAGTAACATATGGCTGCGAGAGCTGGACCATAAGGAAGGCTGAGAGAAGGAAGGTAGATGCTTTTGAACTGTGGTGTTGGAGGAAATCCTGAGAGTGCCTTGGACTGCAAGAAGATCAAACCAGTCCATCCTCCAGGAAATAAAGCCAGACTGCTCACTTGAGGGAATGATATTAAAGGCCAAACTGAAATCCTTTGGCCACATAATGAGAAGACAGGACAGCCTGGAGAAGATGCTGATGCTGGGGAGAGTGGAGGGCAAAAGGAAGAGGGGCCGACCAAGGGCAAGGTGGATGGATGATATTCTAGAGGTGACGGACTCGTCCCTGAGGGAGCTGGGGGTGTTGACGACCGACAGGAAGCTCTGGCGTGGGCTGGTCCATGAAGTCACGAAGAGTTGGAAGCGACTGAATGAATAAACAACAACAACACAGAGAATGCATTAAAATACAGACAAGCATGTGCAGAAAATGCACGTGTTCATGTGGAAATGTCTCTGCTGGGAGAAATGCAAGACTCTGGAGAAGCAGACTGCCAGTGCTGGTTGTCTAGCTGTGAAAGTTCACATGCCCCCTTTTTGCAAACAAAAATTAATGAGGCTACATGTGAAACATTTGCCAGTACTTAGGTGCCATTAAAAGAGTTGGACAAATTATCCAAAAATAACTAAACAGTTAATGAAATAGTTCTACAGCAATATTTCAGACAGTGATTGTGGAAATTCATGTTTAGATTGCTCATCACTGGTGCTACTCGAAATATTTATACATAGAAAACCTTCCTTTCTACTCCAATGAGTACTCAAGGAGCACTTAAGTGCAATAGCTGCTCACTAGTGGGTCATCCAATAAACACATTAGAAGTGAATACCAGGTGTACAACACACATGCACATACGTGCATCCTTATAAATGCATCGCTGCCTATATTTCTGGTTGCATCAGATTATTCAGGAACCCCTCATGTGTTTGTTCCAGGAAATTTTGCATTTTCGCATTTCCAGAAGCAATTCTCATCATGGTTTGTGGAACTACTTTTACTTGTATATATCCTCTATGACTGGGTTGATCCTTCACACCAAGCTATGCTGTGGTTAAGTTGGTTTATGGTATAGTGCAGTATGTACTGTATCTAGCCATTATAGTTTGTATGCCTTGGCTTACAGCTTAATGTTAGGTATGAATTAGGCTTCTATAGTTGATTTAGGAAAGCATGATTAAAACAAATTGTGCTTGAGCATAATGTGTGATCCCCATAAGCGTGTGGCGAGACTGTGCAGTCTAAGAAGATAACTAAGCTTAACCTTGCTCAAATTCTGGTCTATGCCAGTTCGCAATGTATTCAGTTTCTATATCAGGCCATAGATTTATTCATTTACTCAGTTTCTGCTCCAGAAAATACTCACATACATGTTCATACTCAGTTTACCCCAATAAATACATTTCCTCCCATTTCCCCTGATATATGCATTTTTGCAGTAATCTTTCTCCAACAGATGGGTTTACAAAATAGCAAGACACGGTGTCACAATGGATCTGGGTCATGTACCAGGCTGGGTAACCTGAACTAGCTGACTTTGAAGACCCAGAAATATTCCCCATTGCCTGTAGTTCTAACCCAGCCTGCTCAGTGACTTAGAAGTACTGAACAGCTGTGGCTGCAGCCGGGTCAATTGTATTGCAGGTTTGCCATGGGCTTTGGTAACAAGGTTGTGTTTGCATTTCCTGCTGTGTTTTTGCCCGGGCGTGACAGCGGGCATACCGTCATCAGGCCTCTGATGTTTAAATGCCAGTCTCTGCAGCTTTCAAAAGGCCACCAATACTTGGGAAATGAGGCCAAACCAGTCTCCCACACATTGGCCTTTGTTACTCTGCTTTATAGACACATTTGGCAGGGTGGGGAGAGGAGAGGAAAAAGGTCTGTGGCCATTTAAAAAAAAAAGCTTGGTATTGTGTGTGTATTGGAGGGGAGGAGAGAGAAAGAGAGAGACTAATTTTTGCCCGTGTTTCATTATGATAATAGCTTGGGGTGTTGCTCACAAAAAGGCAATGTTGGTGACCCCTTGTGGCTACACCCATTATCTGCTCTGGGGCTTTAGTGTTAGCCAGGATGGAACTGCTTTTTCCTCCATTAAGTGCCTTGGCATTCCAAGTGGAGAGGATCAGAGTATAATGTCACAGTCATGGATATCTTCCCAGGGCTTGGGATTAAAAGGAGATTAGGTTAAAAACTTTGCAGTAATTACAGTTACAGAATGACGAAGGCAGAGAAGAGCATAATTTTTATTTTGACGATCTGGAGTCCCTAGTGTACAAAACGTCTGAGTTTCAGCTCACGCACTGCAGATTGATTCATCTCTACTTCGTCAATAGTCCCCAGCACTATGAGCATCAATATTTCCTGCCACCACCTACCTTGTACCCACAAAGCTCGCTATATGATTCATGTGCTGTTCCCTGGCATTTTCCGGCAGTTGTCTTTTTCCTCCTTCAGATATGAGCAATCACAGAATCAGTCTTTGGGAAGAGGAAACTAGTTCACAAAAGCACCATCTGAAATTGCTGAAAAATCTGCTGCAGCATTTGGTGCAACACCAACGATGCAAATTACTGATTGGTTGCAAAGATTTCTTGAAAAGCTCATATATAACATGTTACAAAACTAGAATTTTGCTTAAGGGTTATAAAGGCTTAAAGATTTTATTTCAAGTTCCAGGCAATGCTTATAGGACTGCTCTCTGGGTATCTGTTTGCATACATGCTCGAGGTCACTTGTGTGTCACAAGCGGTCCTGCAAGAGCTGCCTGCTGTCACTACTTTGCCCTTGCTGCTGTATCCTGTGATTTTACTAACACATAGCTCAGCTATTTATTTCTCTACAACAAACTTCATTAGAGGTCCAAGAATCTACTACAGTAAACCCTTGGTTTAATGGATCTTGGTTTAGTGATCTTTGGATGCAACAGAGAGAATCTATACCGTATACGGCATCCTCCTGTGTGTGTGGAAAATCCCCTTTGCCATTTTATGCAAGCGTGAAAATGTGAAATATGTAATTTTTTAAATTTTTATTTATCAAATTTCATCATTGCCCATCTCCCCCAACAGAGGGACTAAAATGCCCATGTTCATTTTATTCATGTGTAAAAGAGGAAAAATATGTGTCCACAAAATTACATTCCCATTTTATGCACGGCCAAAATATATCAAATATGCCTGGGTGAAATTGCATTTGGTTTTAATGAACATTCTGCTTTACTGGACCCTCGCCTATTAGTGTATTATTCTATAACCTTCTATCCACCCTCCTATTAGCCTATTAAAACAAGCACTGACTTAACTGTGAACTTCAAGACATTTGGATCACCTGCCATGCTACTTCAGATCTGAGCATTGGGATTAGGCATGCACAGGGGGGCGAGATAAGTTTGTGAGAATTCGTATAATGGTACCTCTTCACCCTCTGCTAACTCTTTTGAGCTTTTACCACTCCTGTGTTGGAATCCAGTAGTAGCAGATATTCATTCAGGTAGCACAACCTCTCCAACACAATTTCCCCAACTTCTGTAGGCCCTTCCCTCACAACCTTATGACCCTCTCAAAACCCTCTCTAGAGGGTTGGAAGATCCTCCCCAGCATACTCCAAACACATGCAGAAGACACAGAGGCAATGTGTTTGTTCACTCCATGAACAGAAATTGCATCTGCTTACACAAGTCGATAACTAGGTTTTGATTCCAATTCTCTTATAATTGCTACTGTTTATTTTGTGCAAAGCCATGACTGAAAGAGTGAAAATTAAGGTTGTGGTTTTTGTTTTTTAAAAAAAACACTCTTTAATATACACCACAATGACCACTGTTGTGGGCAAAATGCCTTGTTTCTGGGTTTGTTTGTTTGTTTGTTTTTGTCTTGGTGGCTAGGATGGTCTTTTAAATGTATGGTGATGATATGTGCACATATAATGTCATATGGACAGCCAATCTGGTGTAATGGTTAAGGCATCAGGCTAGAAACCAGGAGACCGTGAGTTTTTTTCCCACCAGCTGGGTGCCCTGGGCCAGTCACTCTTTCTCATCCCTAGGTAGGAGGCAATGGCAAACTACTTCTGAAAAACCTTGCCAAGAAAACTGCAGGGACTTATTGAGGGAGTCTCTGAGAATCAGACACGATAGAATGGGAAAAAAAGGTTAAATGATAAATTCAGCATCCAGTGCAGAGGCATGGGACAGTTCCTGAAGGTGCATTTATAAACTCACTCAACCATCCAAAATTGCAAAAGCAGAAGCGTAGACTGATCTTCATGTGAAATTGTGCATGAAGGCAATGGTCATGTTTAAGAGATCCAGGGAAGCAACAAATACTATCAGAAATAAGCATATTCTATGCTGTCCTTAATTAAATTACTATTTAAATATATGACCAGGTTTAATCAATAGGCATTTCAGCACTTTTCATTTTCTAGAAGTGTCACCTAACATCTTTTCTATATCAAAATTTAAATGGCTCCATTTTAATGAGTGTTATAAAATGATTGGCAAATGGCCAGTGGATAGAAGTTTGCCGCAGATATCAATAATATGCAAAGCGTAAACAGACAACTTAACAGATATAAACATATATAAAAGACTTGTAGCCTGTAGTTGAAACGTATTTCAGTAATAACTGCAATTTGTACTGTTAGCATATTGACTTAATTTGTGAGAAAAAAAAAACACTTGAAAATCAGAAATATACTTTAGAAAAATAACACCCCCAAAGAAGTGACTCTGATATAAGGCAACCCCACTAAAAAAAGAAGGGTACACAGAAAAGGAAGGTCGTACACATACAAAAAATCCTGTACAGTACCCAGCTTCCCCACTTTGTCAACTAGGATTGCCAAATCCCATCGAAATCAAGCATGAGAATGGTTATTTCCCCACAAATATCTGTCTGTGATATATCTATGTGCATATACAGTATCTTGTGTATTTATTCCATATTCTAAAAAGGACAAGACCAGAACAAAAAAAATGAAATGTTATTTGAGTTAATGATTATTGATCAAAATTGTCTAGGAAATAAGATACCCCATATATAAAATTTATTGAACTGCATTGGCACATATACTCACAAATCATTCTCTTTCACACAAACTTGTCTCTCCCCACCCCCCACAAATACATACACTCTCACAGTGATAGACCATGATAGAATGCAAATATCTGGGCTCAGTAAGCCTCAAGCTAGGCAAGCTTCTTCTGTGTCAGTCCCACTGAATACATTGGGGATTACAGTACTCTCGTTCTGTATAGGCTGCTGCTCTGTTGGGGCCAACTCTGTTTAACTCAGCTTATTTTGCATAATGGAGTGGACCCTGGGGAAGAGATTCTTGAGGTATGGAGCTAGGAAGGGAGTTAACAGGAGCCTTTGTGTTGGGCTACATGTATCAGTAAGCCTCTAAGAAATCCCTTTGACTTCAGTAGTTCTTATGCGCGCGTGTGCACACACACACACGCACAGAGACATACAGTACTTTTAGTGTTGGTCAGCAGGACTTTCCTGTCATAGCTTTCCATGTATAGAAAGAAAATGTCAGCAATGGAGCACCTTTTCATCCTTGGAGATGTCCCAGTAATTAAAGATATTGACTTCTCTGAGAACTCATTTGCATGGCTAGAGGAGGATTTCCACCGCAGACACTCAATCTCTACACGTGAAGGTTGACAAGAAGGCAAGGCTGACATACTTGCTGTGTTTCTCTCTGTAAAGGTAGTACAGTTGCTGTTCCCGCCTCCCCCCCACCGCCGCCCCCCTGCCTCCATTTCAGTCACTTGCTGGAAGTATTTACCCTTTGGTCTTCCAATTGAATCTTCCTTTGTTTTCATAGTCTCAGTAATCTGGAATCAGACACAAGTATGGGGGGGGAGAATCTTTTGTTCCTTCCAGGCAAATACCATAATTAACATTTGCAACACACCTCTGTAAAAGAACAAACAAAACAAAAATCTGGGAGCCGATGATTTTGCTCTGCCACACCCACAGAAAAGAATATAAGGTAATGACATTCTTCCGAAGCATCCTTGAGTAAGGATGGAATATTCAATACAGCTCTGGAAAAAGCTCTTCTATATTTTAGGAGGGTTAGATCTTGCAAATATGATCTGGATATGTCAAAAGGCCATTTCCTCAACAGATTGCTAGCTTAACTGAAACCAAGATTTAATAGCAGCCGTGGTAGAAGGCCAGAAAGACAGAACCTTGAACTAATGACTTTCATCAAGCTGCTCTCATGTCAATAACTAAATATCCTAAGCCAAATTTTGTCTAAATGGAAGGAAGAGCAATCGATTTCAATTCTTAGAACTCAACCTAGAACATTGAAAAAAAAACACCATAAAATAACTGAACTATAGGCTTAAATCATGAGAATGTTAAGGGCTGAGGATTAAAATTGTGACTTTTTTGTAAGCAGAATGCATTGAAAATTTAATGTTCTGCAAAATTGTTGTTGTTTATTCATTCAATCACTTCCAACTCTTCGTGACTTCATGGACCAGCCCACGCCAGAGCTTCCTGTCGGTTGTCAACACCCCCAGCTCCCCCAGGGACGAGTCCGTCATCTCTAGAATATCATCCATCCACCTTGCCCTTGGTCAGCCCCTCTTCCTTTTGCCCTCCACTCTCCCTAGCATCAGCATCTTCTCCAGGGTGTCCTGTCTTCTCATTATGTGGCCAAAGTACTTCAGTTTTGCCTTTAATATCATTCCCTCAAGAGAGCAGTCTGGCTTTATTTCCTGGAGGATGGACTGGTTTGATCTTCTTGCAATCCAAGGCACTCTCAGAATTTTCCTCCAACACCACAGTTCCAAAGCATCCATCTTCCTTCTCTCAGCCTTCCTTATGGTCCAGCTCTCGCAGCCATATGTTACTACGGGGAACACCATTGCTTTAACTATGCAGACCTTTGTTGTCAGTGTGATGTCTCTGCTCTTAACTATTTTACTGAGATTTGTCATTGCTCTTCTCCCTAGGATTAAATGTCTTCTGATTTCCTGACTGCAGTCAGCATCTGCAGTAATCTTTGCACCTAGAAATACAAAGTCTTTCACTGCCTCTATGTTTTCTCCCTCTATTTGCCAGTTATCAATCAAGCTGGTTGCCATAATCTTGGTTTTTTTGAGGTTTAGCTGCAGGCCAGCATTTGCACTTTCTTCTTTCACCTTCATCATAAGGCTCCTCAGTTCCTCTTCGCTTTCAGCCATCAGAGTGGTATCATCTACATATCTGAGATTGTTAATGTTTCTTCCAGTAATTTTAACTCCAGCCTTGGATTCCTCAAGCCCACCACGTCGCATGATGTGTTCTGTGTACAAGTTGAATAGGTAGGGAGAGAGTATACAACCCTGCTGTACTCCTTTCCTAATGTTAAACCAGTCTGTTGTTCCGTGGTCTGTTCTTACCGTTGCTACTTGGTTGTTATACAGATTCCTCAGGAGGCAGACAAGATGACTTGGTATCCCCATACCACTAAGAACTTGCCACAATTTGTTATGGTCCGCACAGTCAAAGTCTTTAGAATAGTCGATAAAACAGAAATAGATGTTTTTCTGAAACTCCCTGGCTTTTTCCATTATCCAGCAGATATTGGCAATTTTGTCCCTAGTTCCTCTGCCTTTTCTAAACCCAGCTTGTACATCTGGCAATTCTTGCTCCATGAATTTCTGAAGTCTACCTTGCAGGATCTTGAGCATTACCTTACTGGCATGTGAAATGAGTGTCACTGTGCGATAGTTTGAACATTCTTTAGTGTTTCCCTTTTTTGGTATGGGGATATAAGTTGATTTTTTCCAGTCTGATGGCCATTCTTGTGTTTTCCAAATTTTCTGGCATATAGCATGCATTACCTTGACAGCATCATCTTGCAAGATTTTGAACAGTTCAGCTGGGATGCCGTCATCTCCTACTGCCTTGTTATTAGCAATGCTTCTTAAGACCCATTCAACCTCACTCTTCAGGATGTCTGGCTCTAGCTCACTGACCACACCATCAAAGCTATCCCCGATATTGTTATCCTTCCTATACAGGTCTTCTGTATATTCTTGCCACCTTTTCTTGATCTCTTCTTCTTCTGTTAGGTCCTTGCCATCTTTGTTTTTGATCATACCCATTTGGGCCTGGAATTTACCTCCGATGTTTCTAATTTTCTGGAAGAGGTCTCTTGGCCTTCCTATTCTATTATCTTCTTCCACTTCCGTGCATTGCTTGTTTAAAAATAATTCCTTATCTCTTCTGGCTAACCTCTGGAATTTTGCATTTAATTGGGCATATCTCCCCCTATCACTGTTGCCTTTTGCTTTCCTTCTTTCTTGGGCTACTTCTAGTGTCTCAGCAGACAGCTATTTTGCCTTCTTGGTTTTCTCTTTCTTTGGCATGTATTTTGTTGCTGCCTCCTGAACAATGTTGCGAATTTCTGTCCATAGTTCTTCTGGGACCCTATCTAATAAGTCCAGTCCCTTAAATCTATTCTTCACCTCCACTGCATATTCCTTAGGAATATTAGTGAGCTCATATCTAGCTGATCTGTGGGTCTTCCCTAATCTCTTTAGTCTGATCCTAAATTGTGCACGAAGAAGTTCGTGATCAGAACTACAGTCAGCTCCAGGTCTTGTTTTTACCGACTGTACAGATGTCCGCCCCCTTTGGCTGCAAAGGATGTAGTCAATCTGATTTCGGTGTTGTCCATCTGGTGAAGTCCATGTATAAAGCCGTCTCTTAGGTTGCTGGAAGAGAGTGTTTGTTATGCAGAGTGAGTTGTCTTGGCAAAATTCTATCAGCTTATGTCCTGCTTCGTTTTGTTCACCCAGGCCATGCTTACCTGTAATTCCAGGTGTCATTTGACTGCCCACCTTAGCATTCCAGTCTCCCGTGATGAAAATAACATCTCTTTTAGGTGTGTTGTCCAATAGGTGCTGCAGATCCTCATAGAACTGCTCTACTTCAGCTTCTTCAGCATCTGTGGTTGGGGCGTATATTTGGATCACTGTGATGTTAGATGGCTTGCCCTGAATTCGAATTGAGATCATTCTATTGTTTTTTGGATTGTATCCAAGCACTGCTTTAGCCACTTGACTATTAATTATGAAGGCTACTCCGTTTCTTCTGTGGTCCTCTTGTCCACAGTAGTAGATCTGGTGGTCATTTGATGTGAAGTGGCCCATTCCAGTCCATTTCAGTTCACTGACACCCAGAATGTCTATCTTTAACCTTGACATCTCACCAATAACCACATCCAATTTGCCCTGGCTCATAGATCTTACATTCCAGGTTCCAGTGGTTTGTTGATCCTTAGAACATCGGATTTGCCGTTCACCACCAGCACCGTCGGCCGCTAGCCGTCCTTTCCGCTTTGAGCTAGCTGCGTCATCACGTCTGGGGCTAGTTGAACTCCTCCTCTGTTCCTCCCCAGTAGCATTTTGACCATCTTCCGACCTGGGGGTCTCATCTTCCAATGGTATACCGACATATCTCTGGTTGTACTGATCCATTTAGTTTTCACGGCAAGAATACTGGGGTGGGTTGCCATTACCTTCCCCAGGGATCACATTTAGTCTGACCTCTCTGTCATGACCTTCCCGTCTTGGGTGGCCCTTCACGGTTTAGCTCATGGCATCATTGAGGTGCTCAAGCTCCAGCACCACGACAAGGTAATGATCCTTTGCTGAGGGCAAAATTGTTACCAGAGACATATTCTTGTTGGATTATCTATGCCTCTGATTATTGCAGAGCTATGACCTAACATTTGAAATCTCTTAACTTGTCCATTGAGCTGTTTATTCAAATACTGCATATGAGGCACATGCTGTTTATAGAGCACTGTTACTGCTCTATTACTGTAATTTACTGTTGCTTTTTTAAAATACTATTTGGAAAGTGCCCTCATTTTTCTTCTTACATTTATTTTTGTTTGGGATAGAACTATAGCATCTCTTTTGTACAATAGAAATAGTTTCTTGTAGCCAATCTGGGTACATGCTAGACTGAAGGTGTTAAGAATTCAGCGATGTCATTAACATATAAATGAAACTGAGCAGAAGCTAGAATATTCCTTGCTTTGCCCCTCTCTAGAAGGTACAGAATCTGAAGGACCTCACACCTTTAATAAAATATTCTTATCCGTTGTGGAGAAGGCTAGTATTTTATGGGGGAAATGATGTTTGTTTGTTTGCATAATATTTTTTTTATTATTTTTTATCCTGCCTTTATTATTTTTACAAATAATTTAAGGTGGGGAACATACCTAACACTCCTTCCTTCTCCTCTTTTCCCCACAACCACCACCCTGTGAGGTGAGTTGGGTGGAGAGAGAGTGACTGGCCCAAGGTCACCCAGCCGGCTTTCATGTCTAAGGCAGGACTAGAACTCCCAGTCTCCTGGTTTATAGCCCAGCGCCTTAACCACTAGACCAAACCTGCTCTCACTTATTACAACTTTTTATATCCCAACTTTCAGGATAACAATCCTCTCAAAACATCTTTAAAGGAATTAAAGAATTGTAAATAAAAGTACAATAACTGTTCCTGAAAAACAAACAAAAGACCTCCAAGATCTTTCCCACAAGGCAGTTGATGACAATGGCTTGCCTACTCAAGAAAGGACAGGTTTGAGTGATGGTTGTTGACTCAACGTCCTTCTCTTTTTAGAGATCCTTTCCAGAGGGAAGTTGCTGACAACAATTCTGCAGGGTATAGATTGGGGAAAAAGAGTCCAACTGAAACTCTTGTGATGGTTGTTGCTCATCTTCATTCCTCAGCTGATAGTAGTGGCCCTGGCATAGGAGAAGAGAAAGAGCCTAGCTGAGCAGCTTTTGGGAATGCTTGTTACTTGTCCAATGTACCTTATTCAAAGTGCTGTCATTCAAATTGTTCCCTCCTAGGCTAACTGATAAACACCACTCTGCAATTGGAAGCAATTAGTCTTCCTTCCATTCTTACCCTTAGAACATTAATGCATCCTAGTTCAATAGGTTAGATCAAAGGAATGATCTACAGTTTCCCCACCTGTCATGAGTACTGATAGTGAGCAGGAGGGGGCCCCTAATCAGGGGGAAAAATGTGTGCGTAGTTTAGAGGCTTTGAACCTTCCTTCAAAGAAACTCAGAGCAGACCCGCCTTGAGTTTTGTGTTTATCTGTGTGGGTTTCCCATGGTCTTTCAGTTTGGCAGGATCTTCTGTCTACTAGAGTAGTTCAATAAACACTAGAGACCAAGATACCATCTCGGCATGGTTCTTCGCTCTAAGATAGGACATCAGTCCTGCCAAACTGAAAGACCATGGGAAACCCACACAGACAGGCGGGTCTACTCTGAGTTTCTTTGAAGGAAGGTTCAAAGCCTCTAAACTACGCACACATTTTTCCCCCTGATTAGGGGCCCTCTCCTGCTCACCATCAGTACTCATGATACCGCCTATCTTAAACCCTACTTGCTGATATGCTACCATAACTGTTTTCTTCAGTAAAACTCAGTTAATAAATATGAGCCCATCTGTCCTAACAGTCAGGAATCACGCTGAGATGAGGAGTAGGTCTCTAGTGTTTATTACTGCTACATAAGACAGAATCCTAACAAACTGAAGAAGCATGGGAAAACCCAGACAGATAAACCCCAAGAGTTAAGGCACATCTGATCTGTGTCTCTTTGAATGGCTGCTTAATTCCTCAGTACTACGCATGCATTTTCCCTCCTGGATAGAGGCCCCCTCCTGCTCGCCATCAGTACTCATGACACCATCAGCTAATATAAAGATTAAAAAGTTCTGGAGATACAAGATTTTTAGCTTCAGTTGCTGTTATTGGAAGACATTCAAGTAAGTTAGCTAAAATGTCTGTTGTTTGATTGACCTTAGCATCAGAGTCAAATGATAATGATGGAATGCTGCATGAATTAATCAGAGGCAATAATGCACTCCAGAATCATGTAAGCATTCCTCAATAAGCCTATTAATTATACAAAAAGGGGTAATTAATAAATAATTCCACTACTGTAGGAAAAAAAGTTATTAATGTTTGCCAGCTTGCTATTCTCCCTTGAATGAAAATTTTATTAATTAAAATTTTGAGCAGTGTATCCATTTAGCAAGAAGCCTGGATTGATACTACTATGTTTGTGTTAAATTATTCTCAGTTGATGTTTAGCTTGTTAGTATGTCTGTAAAATTGTCCACCCCTACATATTATTCCCTTTATTCTTAAATAATTGCATAACTTGTCAGTCAAAATCTAGGATGTTCATCTTTTGTAGCTAATATTGCTGAAAGTGTATGGATATGGACCATTGCAAAAAACCTTCTTCTTTGAAAGATAATTCCATCTAAAGCAGTTGCTGCTGTTTAATTTTCATGCGGGCAGTCACATAAAAAGTAGATGTTACTGAACACCACACCACACAAGCCAACAGGCCTGCCTCAGTTACAGTTACTGGAGGGTGCTGATACCCTGGAAAAGTGAAAGCTTCTGCCTAACTTCCCCAATTAAAGTGGGCTGATGGGAATGTCTTCTTCACTTGTCTCTGCACATAGACAAGACTATCAAAGGCACTGAAATCACCACTTCAACACTGGCAGCTAAGAAGTGGAATGTCATTTCACTTTGCAGAGCTGCATCAAATGGGCATTTGACCAAAAGTTCAACTGAAACTACATGAGCCCTGATGCTTCTCACAGACCCATATCATTCCTGCTCCCCAAACAGCCTGGTTGTATTTAAGAACTTCAAAAGATCATGAACTACTCCAATCAGCATATGTAGTATGTCTGATACCAACACCCATTGATAATGGCTAGATAAACTTAGATCAGTTCATCTGCCTCCATTAGGA
Organism: Candoia aspera; assembly: GCF_035149785.1. Classification (NCBI taxonomy): domain Eukaryota; kingdom Metazoa; phylum Chordata; class Lepidosauria; order Squamata; family Candoiidae; genus Candoia; species Candoia aspera. Next base: position 98,381,475 of record NC_086153.1, read on the forward strand.
CATAAAGACTCTAGAAAAGCTGTATTATTATCTGATTTTGTCCACATTTTATTCAATGGAATGTATGTAAACACTATCATCATATTGATTTCTGAGAACATAAGTATAGCAGACCCCAAAAGATGAGTGGGTATAAAATTTACAGCTATTTGCCCTTACTATAAATGGCAAACATTGAGCATTCCAAAGGACAGGAGAGTGGGGAAAAGGAAAGCACAGTTGCATTCATATAATTTCCCACATAGAAACCATTTCACTTAGTGACAGAGTTGCCAGTCCCAGTTGTGGTCACTAAACAAGGACAACCTATATTCCACTGAAGATTTACATGATTTCCAGTGAGGTTAAAACTTGACAACGTAACCAATGATTTGGTTATGTTATTTTGCTTATATTATACTAAACCATATTCCAGAAAAATATGGTTTTCCAATTATTATTTTTATTTGTTAGACTTATAACCCACATTTTCTCTGGGAACTCAAGGCAGTTTACGGGAAGATATCCTTCATTTCATCGGACAACAACTCTGTGACTAGACTGGGTTGAGAGAGTGCTTAGCCCATAGGCATCCAGTGAATTACCATGGCTGAAAGTTGACTTGAACCTGAGTCTCTTCACTCTTAGTCTAACATCCTAATAATTCCATTATGCTGTTCTCTATCACTGCAACATTATCCTTTTAGGTTCCAATATCATCTTTTTTTAAAATCAGTTCAGTTGTGATATTTTTTTCATAAGAATAGGTTAACAACTGTAGACATACTTTATAATTTTCCCACTCTGTGTGGCCATTTTATCCTGTCACTTAATTTAACTATAATTTCCAGTTATCATTACTGGAAGTCTACAAAGTCTTCTGGTTCTGAACAATCCAGCAAATCTCAACCACTGCTTCTTCAAATTTTCATTTTTCTTATTAACAAGGACTCCTCCTTGTTAAGAAATTCTCAGTGATCATCATTTATCCAAGATGAAATCCTCTTAATGGATTTCAAATCTGTATTACCTGATAACATATCCAACAATAATCTCAGTGAAACTGCAGAAGCCCACTTGTGAAAGCATGTTCATGTTTATAATGTTCTGCTTTAAAACAAGCTGATGTTATTTCAACTTTCCTTTTTTATAATACTCTGAAAATATGTTTTCACAAATTGTTATTGTAAAGTTATAGTGTAATCTAGAAGTCTGTTAAAGTAGGCAACGTCAAAAGATTTGAAACCCAAATCCCTTATACTATGAGTAAGCTATAATGAACAGCCATTTTATTTGGACACTGAGCTGCCTTTTATTTATTGATGGCCATGCACAATCAGAATAGATCTGACAGGCTGCATGTGAAGAGCACAAACTTCTGGCACAGGATGAACATCTTTCATCATGCTTTTTTTATGATCAAAGCAAGTTTGTTGCTTTGAAGAGGCAGCTTGGAATATAATACATGAAATCAATAATTATTGCATATTCTTTTCTGATGGCTAATAAGCATAATAGAAGCTACAATGCATTTCAACAGAATTCTTAATGAGTACTGCAAAATTCTGAGGTAAAGAAATCTAGTTGATTGCAAATGAAAAAAACTAAAACAAAAAACAATAAGCAGGTATTATTTGTTCTCTGTCTGATCAATAGCACAGTAGAGAGATATTCCCTTTCTGTTGTGAACTGAAACCTTCACTAAGGAGACACATCCTTTATAAATGTAACTTGGAGTAAGGCCTATCAAATTCAGTGGGAATTACTTCTGTGTAACTAGCTCTATAGAGTTGCACAGTTTGGGGATTTTGCAGTTGAAGAGAAGAGTCTAATGTGATGCAATGATGTTGACTTCAATCAGCTATCTCTTGAAGATAAGCCTTATGCTGGCATTACCTAGGATAAATATCATAAGTCACATGCTAATAATAGCACACACTCCCAGTTACATTTTAATAATTAAATCAAGTTAGATTTCATCAGCGATCTGTAGTTGCTAATCAGCTATACTGTCTTTGAACTCCTTGTCTAAAGTGTGTGACATTAACACTATGCATACCCTCCAGTTAGGAAAGAGATGCAAGTGTTTGTGACTATGAACATTTTCCATGTGAAGGAAATTTACTGAGCCACAGTTCTTGATGACATCAGGATAATTGTCCTCACTGCTTGCTGTCCTCAATGTTTTGTAGCTGGTGGCATTTTGTATTAGAGAAAACAAAGGGACAGGATTAAATTCTTGGCTTAGGGCTGAGACATAGTCAGTGTCAGAGAGGCTCAATATTTTGAATATATTTAAATAAAAATCTGTGTCATTTGGATGAAAATGATGTTTGCTAGTACCGACAGTAGAACAGACCTGTTGTGATTCCTTTATTGAAAAATTAATATTATGCAGTGAATTGATATGTGAATGAGAGGAGCAATGACAAAAACCTTGTCACCTCTAAAACTTCAACACTCACACTAAATAGAACCAGAGTTATGGGAGATGGAGAACAGGCTTTTCCAAGCTCATGTGGCTGCTTCTTACACAGGGGCAAAAAGGAGGCAAAGTGGCTGTTTTAATACACACACATACTGGGACAGCCAGGAGCAAATTGTGAAGCCTGAAAACATGCTGGTGCTTTGAATGCACCAATGAGCATCACTTTTGAAGGATTTGCACAGCCTTACTAATATTCCCAGAAGCAATGATACTCTCACTCTGTGTATATGCAACTAAGTGAAAGTGTAAGTGCAAGAGTTAAATAAACTGATCCTTAAAAAACTGATGCCAGGGGATAAATTTACTAAGAGGTGCTAGTGCCAGTACTAAAAGTCCTTTAACAGATGCATCTCAGAATGCAGCAGATACAGCAAGGGTAACCTTACTGTTTTCAAGGATTTGCAACAAGTCCCATTTTACCTTCCACCCTACAGGTGGGGGTAAGGAAAGCTGATATTATAGGCTGTTCCTCTGTATGTGGCTCCAGCACATTTTGACTACCACTCCCATCACTCTTAGAGAGCACGGTTTGATGTACCTTTGGGGAAGATCGGTTAAAATACAGAGCCATTCATATTTAGGAGTCTTTAGGAAATAATGACTGATTGAATGTGACTGCAAAATGTCCAGTTTCAATTCTGTTAATCTCAATCTAAACAGACATACACTCAGAATCCTACTGTAGGTTAGCTCTCCTTTGATTCCTCCTCCTCCTGATGAAAATTGGCATAATGATCATTGTAATTCTGGAAGGCACCAGTTTGGAAATGGCTGTTTCACAGGATCCCAAAGACACTTGGTGTGTGAATTTTGATTTGTGGTAATCAGAGGTGCTTTGGAAATATGATAGAATGGGTTTAATTTTAATTCATTCTTGGCTTTGGTTAGATAATTACCTGGCTATTAGTTCCTTGAGTAGGAATAAAGCACAGTTACCTAGTACTTGACATCTGGTGCGTGTACTTTTTGAGACTAGGCTGTATTAAGAATTGTCTCTCATCGCTTAAAATACTCAGATGAAAAGCTATTTTTCAGAAAGCTTATGCCACCTGCTGCAGCTTTGATTTTAACACATTGGAACACTTTGCTAGGGGCAGCAAATGGAACATTAAGTACCATCCATGCATGATATATTGGTTTAAAAGCCCCCATTAATGTGTCAAATGTGCAGGAAATGATTTCCTACATATGGCTGACATACTGTATCTAGAAACCTTCTGCTTATTTAGTTTCTTGGAAGCCCCGAAGTCTGTGTGCTTATGTTAGATTTCTATATCTATGTAAATGGAAACCCTGGTATTTAGATATTGAGTAAAGTGTTGGAAATACCTTGGTTCGCTTACATTTACCAAGTGAGGTGTCAACTAAGCTGCGTGCTTGCTAGCAAATATGTCCACTGAATTCAGCGAGACTCTTTCTGAGCAAACATTATTCTGATTACACTGCAGCACTATCCATCCATTAAAACAAGTAAATCTATATAGGTTGTATGATGTCTCTCACGTACAGACTCATATATTGGTGAAACATTTTGAATTCCTCTTTCCCTTCTACCCATCTATTGAATTACCTTGTGTAATGCTTATTCAATTCTAGCACACCTGATTATCTAGATGACCAGACATTTCAGGCCAGATGTGTTGGGACTGCAAGTTTCCAAATTCCTAGTTACAGAGTTTGGGGAAGATTGCCCTATAACATGAACAGCTGGTCTTCATAGAATTCCATCTATCATAGATGATATGGTGCCTTACATAGGTGTAGAGAGAACCATTTGTTCAGCTGAAGTCACCCTTTTTCCTCAGGGCTGTCACACATTCTACCAACATTGACTCCATACTTAAGACTGCTAGGACATATTTACCATTTTCTGTGGGGAAAAAAAAGGCCAACTGTTCTTAATTTTTGTTGGTATCTGGCTTTTGTTTATTACCCCATACTTTCCATTTGGTGGACTTAAGGTACTTCATAAAAATCGCCTTGTTCGCCTTAGTGACCATCCACAGTCCAGAAAAGCATAGCCTTCCTTTCTGGAAACATGCCCTGCATATTTAAAAATTCATTCCTGCAATTATTCACAAATCCAGTATGCAGTCCTCTGAATCTCACAGAGGTTTGCAAAACTGGTTCAGTATCATTTGTGCTGTGTCTATGCATTATGTTAATCAGTGATGTTCAATATAGGGAATAATACATTATCATTATCCATAACAGAGAAGATTGCTGATTTGCACAAGCAAAATGAAAACAATCTAAACATGTGCTCTGGACCCCTACTTTCCCTGAACAAACTTGCTGTGGTTTGACAATGTTCCAGGTTTATGACTGAAAAGATTGTTCATGCAAAGTGGGAGCACTATCAAAAGTCACTCCAGATTTCGCCAGAAGTATGTTAAGGGAGTCATGACCCACATTTTGAGGATCCCTGGTATATTTCGTTATGGGCCCATTTGTCAAAACTTAGCAGAATGCTGGTAGAAGAAATTTTGTTTATTCATTTAGTCGCTTCCGACTCTTCGTGACTTCATGGACCAGCCCACGCCAGAGCTTCCTGTCAGTCGTCAACACCCCCAGCTCCCCCAGGGATGGGTCCGTCACCTCTAGAATATCATCCATCCACCTTGCCCTTGGTCGGCCCCTCTTCCTTTTGCCCTCCACTCTCCCTAGCATCAGCATCTTCTCCAGGGTGTCCTGTCTTCTCATTATGTGGCCAAAGTATTTCATTTTTGCCTTTAATACCATTCCCTCAAGTGAGCAGTCTGGCTTTATTTCCTGGAGTATGGACTGGTTTGATCTTCTTGCAGTCCAAGGCGCTCTCAGAATTTTCCTCCAACACCACAGTTCAAAAGCATCCATCTTCCTTCTCTCAGCCTTCCTTATGGTCCAGCTCTCGCAGCCATGTTACTACGGGGAACACCATTGCTTTAACTATGCGGACCTTTGTTGTCAGTGTGATGTCTCTGCTCTTAACTGTTTTATCAAGATTTGTCATTGCTCTTCTCCCAAGGATTAAGCTTCTTCTGATTTCCTGACTGCAGTCAGCATCTGCAGTAATCTTTGCACCTAGAAATACAAAGTCTTTCACTGCTTCTACATTTTCTCCCTCTATTTGCCAGTTATCAATCAAGCTGGTTGCCATAATCTTGGTTTTTTTGAGGTTTAGCTGCAAGCCAGCTTTTGCACTTTCTTCTTTCACCTTCATCATAAGGCTCCTCAGTTCCTCTTTGCTTTCAGCCATCAAAGTGGTATCATCTGCATATCTGAGATTGTTAATGTTTCTTCCAGCGATTTTAACTCCAGCCTTGGATTCCTCAAGCCCAGCATGTCGCATGATGTGTTCTGCATACAAGTTGAATAGGTAGGGTGAGAGTATACAGCCCTGCTGTACTCCTTTCCCAATCTTAAACCAATCCGTTGTTCCGTGGTCTGTTCTTACTGTTGCTACTTGGTTGTTATACAGATTCTTCAGGAGGCAGAGAAGATGACTTGGTATCCCCATACCACTAAGAACTTGCCACAGTTTGTTATGGTCCACACAGTCAAAGGCTTTAGAATAGTCGATAAAACAGAAATAGATGTTTTTCTGAAACTACCTGGCTTTTTCCATTATCCAGCGGATATTGGCAATTCGGTCCCTAGTTCCTCTGCCTTTTCTAAACCCAGCTTGTACATCTGGCAATTCTCGCTCCATGAATTGCTGAAGTCTACCTTGCAGGATCTTGAGCATTACCTTACTGGCATGTGAAATGAGTGCCACTGTTCGATAGTTTGAACATTCTTTAGTGTTTCCCTTTTTTGGTATGGGGATATAAGTTGATTTTTTCCAATCTGATGGCCATTCTTGTGTTTTCCAAATTTTCTGGCATATAGCATGCATTACCTTGACAGCATCGTCTTGCAAGATTTTGAACAGTTCAGCTGGGATGCCGTCGTCTCCTACTGCCTTGTTATTAGCAATGCTTCTTAAGGCCCATTCAACCTCACTCTTCAGGATGTCTGGCTCTAGCTCACTGACCACACCGTCAAAGCTATCCTCGATATTGTTATCCTTCCTATACAGGTCTTCCATATATTCTTGCCACCTTTTCTTGATCTCTTCTTCTTCTGTTAGGTCCTTGCCATCTTTGTTTTTGATCATGCCCATTTTTGCCTGGAAGTTACCTCCGATGTTTCTAATTTTCTGGAAGAGGTCTCTTGTCCTTCCTATTCTATTGTCTTCTTCCACTTCCGCGCATTGCTTGTTTAAAAATAATTCCTTATCTCTTCTGGCTAACCTCTGGAATTTTGCATTTAATTGGGCATATCTCCCCCTATCACTGTTGCCTTTTGCTTTCCTTCTTTCTTGGGCTACTTCTAGCGTCTCAGCAGACAGCCATTTTGCCTTCTTGGTTTTCTCTTTCTTTGGGATGTATTTTATTGCCACCTCTTGAACAATGTTGTGGACTTCTGTCCATAGTTCTTCTGGGACCCTATCTACTAAGTCCAGTCCCTTAAATCTATTCTTCACCTCCACTGCATATTCTTTAGGAATATTAGTGAGCTCATATCTAGCTGATCTGTGGGTCTTCCCTAATCTCTTTAGTCTGATCCTAAATTGTGCAAGAAGAAGTTCATGATCTGAACTACAGTCAGCTCCAGGTCTTGTTTTTACCGACTGTATAGATGTCTGCCACCTTTGGCTGCAAAGGATGTAGTCAATCTGGTTTCGGTGTTGTCCATCTGGGGAAGTCAATGTATAAAGCCATCTCTTAGGTTGCTGGAAGAGAGTGTTTGTTATGCAGAGTGAGTTGTCTTGGCAAAATTCTATCAGCCTATGTCCTGCTTCGTTTTGTTCACCCAGGCCATGCTTACCTGTAATTCCAGGTGTCATTTGACTGCCCACCTTAGCATTCCAGTCTCCTGTGATGAAAATAACATCTCTTTTAGGCGTGTTGTCCAGTAGGTGCTGCAGATCCTCATAGAACTGCTCTACTTCAGCTTCTTCAGCATCTGTGGTTGGGGCGTATATTTGGATCACTGTGATGTTAGATGGCTTGCCCTGAATTCGAATTGAGATCATTCTATTGTTTTTTGGATTGTATCCAAGCACTGCTTTAGCCACTTGACTATTAATTATGAAGGCTACTCCATTTCTTCTGTGGTCCTCTTGTTCACAGTAGTAGATTTGGTGGTCATTTGATGTGAAGTGGCCCATTCCAGTCCATTTCAGCTCACTGATGCCCAGAATGTCTATCTTTAATCTTGACATCTCACCAATAACCACATCCAATTTGCCCTGGCTCATAGATCTTACATTCCAGGTTCCAATGGTGTGTTGATCCTTAGAACATCGGATTCGCCGTTCACCACCAGCACCGTTGGCCGCTAGCCGTCCTTTCGGCTTTGAGCTAGCTGCGTCATCATGTCTGGGGCTAGTTGAACTCCTCCTCTGTTCCTCCCCAGTAGCATTTTGACCATCTTCCAACCTGGGGGTCTCATCTTCCGATGGTATACCGACATATCTCTGGTTGTACTGATCCATTGAGTTTTCACGGCAAGAATACTGGGGTGGGTTGCCATTACCTTCCCCAGGGATCGCATTTAGTCTGACCTCTCTGTCATGACCTTCCCGTCTTGGGTGGCCCTTCATGGTTTAGCTCATGGCATCATTGAGGTGCTCAAGCTCCAGCACCACGACAAGGTAACGATCCTTTGCTGAAGGGTAGAAGAAATACTATGCAGATTTAATAAGGAACTAATCACATAGTGATACAAATACCAAGGAATAACTATGAATGAATGGCAAAAGGGAATGGTGAATATGAGAAAAAGAGTGTGGCTCTTCCTAACTCTTCACCAGAGATTTGTTTCTTGTTTCAACCTGTTCATATATACTACTGGGTGAAAATAAATACTGTACATATGAATCAGTTCCTCATTTGATAGTCTGGAAATATCAGAATGTTTGAAAAACAGGCTACCCCTGAAAGAGGAGTGGATGAGTCTTCTCTGTGAGAAAGCTATTTGAGTAAAAGAATATTCCTATCTAAAACAAAGAAATACTGCAATATATGAGAACATTTGTAATAGAGAGTGTTGTAGATCACATCTGCTATTGAACATAATGTTGCCGGTGAGTTCGGGTTTTATAGCTTCCAGTAATAGCAGATAATTGTGATAAACGATTCATATCAACTACAAGCAACACCTTTTAAAATTTCCATATCTGGCAACCGTAAAGCATTTCTGAATGCTTCAGTAGACCTCCATGACCAAAAGCAGCTTTATGATTAATTTCATCTCAGTGTGGTAATTAGCATGGTTTTAAGCGATTCCTGGAAAACAGGCTGATAGAGGCAGAAGATTAACCCACCACTCTTTTTTAGAGCAAAGGACAATGTACATATACCCAAGAATGCATGAGTTTCTCCTGGAATCTGCTAGGCTTTTTATTACTCAGATGAAAGAAAGGGATCTTTCAAAAATGGCAGAAGAGTCCTAAAGATAGAAATCAGAGCAAGGGGTCCCAAAGAAAAAAGCTTGATTCAAGTAAAAGCAAACAGCTTGGTGGGGAAATACATACCTAAAAGGAAGCCGGCCTTGAAAACCACTGGAAGTTGTTTTCTCTGAAATAGCTGTCTTGTTGCCCTTCATCCTAGATACCCCAAAATGGCACATACTCCATAGTAAAGTATTTATTTCATGTCCCAGGGTTGCATTCTGGCATTCGGATTAGATCCTAGCATTGGGACACCCCTAGTTCAGAAAGTGTGGGGTCTAGCTCACTGGAGAAATACATTTTTATCTTCTGTGATGATGGAATAAATGGGTGGCTCTGCCTGTGGTTGTGTTGCAATGCATATGTGAAAGCATTTGGCACAATATAACAGTGTGCTTATTGCCTTTTATAATATATTCTTACAGATGCAAAAGAAGCCATTTTCATCAAAGACCTAAAAAGTAAGACTTATTTTTCTAATTATGTTCTAATCATTTATTTATTTAACTAATTTCAGTGTAACCAGAGTTTGCTTCGATACATCCCAATTATGCATATTGAAGTATATCATTTTATACATTCTTTTTTGGGTAAAAGACATTTTGAGCTCCACAGGATTTACATCTGGTCAACCTGCGGAGAATTGTGCTGTAAAATTGTAAGAAAATGCAAATATGGAAAGAGTGAAGCCATTTATAATTTTAAAGTGACATGTTTAGACTTAGCAGTTTCTTCTATTCTGAATCAATTCACACTGCATTTTCAGTTCCCCATTCCCATTTGTGACTGACAGTTATTTCTTCCCTTCTCCATTTTTTTTTAATCTCACATCTTGAAAAAGCAAATAGGGATTGAAATGTCAACTGTGATCTCAGCTGAATATGTTCTTAGTGGCCATGAGCTGGACTGAAGAAAGTTCATGTATCTGGTTCCTATATAAAAAGGTTTGAAGACTCTTAGTCCCTTGAATAAATGAATACTAGTCCTTGGCATGAAGGATGCAAATCATTAAGCCTGGCAGCATTCTGCAGTTTCTGTTTCTGGGAAACTAATGCAGGAAAAAGTAGCTAATCCTTAAAGGCCTTCCAGAATCCTGCATTATTTAACCAGGTAAAATATGGTGCACCCTTAGCATGGTCCTAAAGGTGCCCCATGTAACCTTACAAAATGAAAGCCTTCAGCTGTGTATTCTTCCATTGAATTGCGGAAGACTTCCTGGTACTTACAGAAGAAAGAAAAAGACAAACATACCTGAAATGAGGGCTACTTAATTTAGATGACAGATCTTTTGCAGCACATTGCAGTGGTATTATTCTCACTATGCTTCTACAGTACAGCACCACCAAAATCTGCATACAACCCCATATCACAACAGTTCTCATCTGAGGGTGGGGAGGAATCATGTTTCTTTCACAGGTATAGGTTTTCCAATTGCAGCATTAAGGTGCTGGGAAGTAGATGCATAAATAAAGGGAACGCTCTGGATCATCCAAAGCAAAATAGGAACACTTGGAGACCCCTGAGCAAAAGGTCATCATAGGAAAGAGAAGCTACAAATTTGATTGCTGTTCCTTGCTGCTGATTTCAATTGTCAGTTTGGGTAGCAGGTGCTGGAATGTACAGCTTTGATGGACAATTCTGATCCTCCAGCATGGCCAGTGGTGAGGGAAGATGGATGCTGCAGCCCATCATGTCCCTGACATAAATGATCATAGTTCAATATTCTCTTCTGAGTAGCACTTATCTTTGGCATTACAGAAGGAGTGCCTGATTATTTTCTTGTCACACAGGCATGCTTGCACAGAGACAGGCTGTGAACTGACTCTAATCACATGTAGCCCTAGTGACCTGAAGTGGGGAGGGCTATTCCCATTTATCATAAAAGTTGTATCAAGCACAAGCTTTGCACTCCAGATTGTTCAATATTTGCATACATGCATGGTATATCAAAGCTGAGCTGATGACATTGATCTATGCTACAGCTTCAGTTAAAGAGCTTGAGAATAACCTACTTTGTCTTATTCTGGATGAGGAGAGTACAAATACAGAGACTTCAATTTTCCTCAGGAAGAATGCTTACATTCTCTAGATTATTCCAGTCATAGATTTTTATGCAAATGATGCATGTAGTTTTTGAAACGACTATTAAAATGAAATGGAAAGTTGCATACTACAAAATATACATTTGTTAATAATAGTAATTATCACATGATTTCAAATCACAATTTCCCCCATCACTTGCCCTGTTTTTGACTTAATAGAATTCCAAGAAACAGCTTGTTTTAATTATCTTCTCTCTTCCCTTGTGAGAAGGGTACTAAAGGCAATATTTTTCATATGTTGTTTCCCCAGATCTCTGTTTTTTGTTATGGCATGCATTGTTATGATTGCTTTAATTTGTTCTCATTTCAAGAGCCAGCAAAAGCTCCTGCATCCCCCCAGCCGGTTTCCATAAAAGTGGTAACACCAGGTAAATAATTCAATTATTTTCTCATGCTTCATTTTCAGGGTTATTTAATCACCCTTTTTGGGAACATGCATTTCTTTTTTTATTTCATTGCACCAGAGCACCATCTGTTGGAGCAGATGAGTATGGACTCTTTTTGTTCTCTGTGAAAATAAAAATAACAGTGGGCTCTGCTGTGCCAACCAACAAAACCATATATAATCATTTACAAGCCACAATAATTGGATTCACTCATTGCTTTAAACCAACTAAGCACACTGCATTATGGCTTAGCATGATGAGCGAACCTTGCAAATTGAGGAAGGAAAGCTTTTCCTTGCAGAACATGATGGGCATCGAATTGCTGAGGGTGGAATTTCTTGAAACAAGGGCCATGCACAGGTATGGTTCCTTTTAGAGGGCAAGATCAATGGATATTCACAGTGTTTCTGTAAAATATTTGGCTACATTTGCAAAATATAAATACAGATAAAGGTGGGCCAGTCCAACTACATGATATGTGGAGAAGAGCCAAAAATAGTTCATGGTTTTGCTGTTTTACAGCAGGTAGCTATTTGTTCCATTTTACAGAAGACCATCTTGTCTTTAATGAGTTGTTATATGGCTGTCCTTTACCTGAAGCCTTGTTTTTCTGGAAAACCTGTTCAAATCTTGTATAAAGACAGAGAACCACATGAAGAAGAGGAAATAAATGTAGCATTCAGATTGCCCATCACCTGACCCTTGGATAGCAGAGTTAAGCAACAACACAGGTTACCTGGTTACAGACTTCCCCATTATAATGAGATATTCAGTATTTCTCCTCTGATTAGTTAACTGTGGTAAAATTATTTCTAAAGCTGAATCTATAAATATGAATTAGCTTCTACAAATCAGAGTCCTCTTTTGTCCACATCTTTAGAGAATAGGAAGGAAGTGACAGAAAGTGAAAGAAAGTGAAAGAAAAGGAAGAATATTTTTCTGCAACTTTTGGTTTTGGCTCTATCTACCACAACTGTGTGCCCTAAATAGATGACCCAATTAAAAAAAAAATCTTGTCATCCCTTTTTTATCTGTGCAGAGACAGTGAAAGGAGAGAAACAGATGCATAAGGTATATAATTATCCTAAGGCAACAAATTATTTCAAATAGCCGCACAAGGAAATAGTTATGCAATTTGTTCCTCTGATAACACTGCATCAGGTCACTGCAGATGACCACAAGTATACTCCTCACAACCTATAAATCTTCATTTTACCAAATGAAGTTTATCCATTTTGAATAGTATTCTTCCTTCGTAAATACAATGGGAATTATGTTAACATGGCTCTGCTGAATGATGACATCCACTAGCAAAAATGGCATTATGAAGTAATTACTATTTCTTTAAAAAAATCTACTATTTGTTTAGTTATTTATGTTTCAAATTTAGCTACTGCCCATCTCATTCAAAGAGCGACTCTTTGTTGCCTTTTTCCAGATATTTTTTTAAAATCCCAGGCTGCCCACCTCCCTGGGACATCCAAGTAAAAACCAGGCCCAGTTTTGCTTGTTTCCCTGAAACAAGGTAAACCACATACTGCCATCTGCTGAAACAAACTTGTAATATACATCAGAAAAATATTTTGATTTTTCACAAATTGTTTATGTCAATATTACAACAATTGCTGAAAATGCTATGGGGCTGAATTACTCTAAAAAATAATTTACTTGTATAAATGTATTTTAAGAAAATCCTGAGCTTATGTTGAAACTATGTAGTAATATATTTGAATAATTGCATAATTAAAAATGTGAAAGCATTAAACCTTTAGGTGAATTCTAGCATGGATTCAAAAGTCAGAGCTGCTGTTAAAAATTCAGGCAGTAGTAATGAGACTTCAATTTATCTGATTTAAGTTTGTCTGAAATCCATGGGGAAATAAAAACTATGCACAATAAAATGTTTGCGGTATAATTGCATATATGTCTATTCAGAAGCAATTCCTACAGAGTTGATGAGGCTGGCTTTCACATATTTGTATACAGGATTTCATCCTTAAAATCCCCTTTTTTAAAATTGAATATAAAATTGAATTTCTCAGGATGACTTACACAGTATTAAAATCATAGTATATTTTTTAAACGAAAATAATTAAAATGTAATATATAAAATAAAAGCATAGCTGCAGATTGATTAAAAAGCTTCTGTGTAGCATGGGGGTATATGTATTGCTGTATTAACAGAGTAAAAGACATGGGGGGATATAGATACAAATATAGATATAGATAAACTGCCCAGAGTCCCTCCTCAGGGGGGAGATGGGTGGTGATAAAAATTTGAAAAATAAATAAATAAATAAATTTTATTGGAGAAATTTTTAACAAAGTAAAAACCATAAAAGAAAATAAAGAAAAACAGTAAATAGTGAAAAAAGAAAATAGAAAAAGAGACATTATAAAGAAACAGCTTCTGCTTTTCTTGACAGCGGTTATAAATACATTTATATTTTGTTCTCTCTCTAAAGTTACTTAATTTCCTTCTTTCCATAAGCTACCCTTTCTAATCTTCAAACCCAAAAATCACAAGTTCATTTTTCTCTTTTTTCAGCAAAAAGTCCATAAGGGGTTTCCAGCCACTGATAAATCTTTTACACTCATGGACTGAAACACAAATTTTAGCCATCTGAATTTTATTATATTTCACTATATTTTACATTTTTATTGTCTATTTATTATTGTATTTATATTGATACTGAATTTTAAACTTTGTTTCTGTAAACGGCCCAGAGTCCCTCTTTTGGAGGGGAAATGGGCGGCAATAAAATTCGACAAATAAATAAATAAATAAATAAAATGTAGTTGTTGCTCTTTCTCTAAGCAAACAAGTTAATTTTGCCATCTCTACTTGTTTTGTCATCTTCACCAACCATTCCTCCACTGTGGGTATTTCAGAGTCTTTTTACACATATAATAGTCTTGCAGCAGTCATCAGATATAAAAAGAATCTTCCATGGCTCTTTTCTCATTGGCTGTCCATTAATCCCAGCAAAAAGACTTCTGGATTCACTTGAACGTTGATCTTTAAAACTCTTTGTATCATTGTATGTATTTGATTAAATTATAACATTCAGGCTTTTTTACAAGTCCAAAAGACATGGGGGAATACAAACATCTTTGTCTGACCCTGGAAGGACCATAAATTTGGCACCTGGCATGTGTCGTCTGGGTGGATGCTCCAAAGTTGGAGTGACTACTACCAAGAAGGCCTGCTGTCAGGTAGCCACTTGACTTCCACATGGAAAGGCACTTTAATGAGGGCTCCTAGGAAGAAACATAAGGGAATAGGTAAGACTACATGAGAAGAAGTATTCCTTCAGCTTTTGTGATCCCAAGCCATGAAGGACTTTATATATGATTGGTAGATTGATTATGTGCCATCAAGTTGATGTCAACTCTTAGTGACCATGTAGATAGATTTTTTCCATGACAATCTGTCCCTAACCTGGTCTTTCAGGTCTTCCAGCAATTCACACATCACTACTGAGTCCATCCACCTTGCTGCTGGTCATCCTCTTCTTCTCTTTCTTTCCACCTTTCTCAGCATTAGAGCCTTTTCTAGAAAGCTAAGTGTGTCTGAAGTAGGAAAATTTTAGCCTGGTCATTTGTGCCTCGAGTAAGAACTCAGGGTTGATTAGTTCAGTGATCCATTGGTTTGTTTTCTTGGCTGTCCGTGGTATTCTCAGGAGTCTTTTCCAACACCAAAGTTCAAAAGCATCAATGCTCTTCCTATTCTGCTGCTTCAGAGTCCAACTTTTACTTTCATAGAGTGTCACAGGGAATACCATGGTTTGCACTATTCTGATCTTTATAGGTATAAACATATCACGTAATCTGGATATCTTTTTCAAGACTTTTGTGGCTGCTCTACCAAGTGCTAGTCTGTGGTATTTCTTGACTGCTTGTTTCTTTACTGTTGACTATAGTATTACCAACATCTCAAATTGGAAATGGAAATAAACTGGGAGCCAGTAAACATATGTCAGACCTACGCAATCTGGTCAGAATCCCCAGTTCCAGTCAGTATGCTTGCGACAGTAATTTTGTACTAACTGAAGTTTCCAACCCTATTCACGGATTGTCCTATGGTGCAATAATCTAGACGAGAAGTTGTGTGGATTCTGAAACAAGGACATCTCTATCCCAATAGGGTTTAGTTAGTGCACAGCCTAAACTACTAATACTGCTACTGAGGATAGTTGGCCTCTAAAGATAGATATAGATCTAAAAGCTTCCCAAGCTACAGACCTAATCCATTAGGAAATGCAACAATTCACCTAAACAAAAACCAGCCATTGGGAGCACTTCTATGTTCTGTGGATTGTACTTCAGTGTATTGGTCACATCCAGTACATTATTGTAGTTGGGCACTGATTAAGCAGTGGCTCTGATGGAAAGGATAGCTAGAGCTGCATGTCATCAGCATATTGATAATACTTCACTGTAAATATCCAACTGACATCATTCAGCTGTTTCATATAAATGAGGGCTGGAACCTCAGAGTGTAGATTGTGTAGCATTAATTGGAATCCCCCAACACAACCTTCAAGTATGAGCAGAGCCATCATAAAGCTATCCATACTTAAATTACATGCTTTCTCTGGAAGGACACTATGGCCAATGGCAGTTAATTAATTAATTGCTCAACCACCAATCAACAAATACAATAAACAAGTAAAAGCTGCTAAAATATCTGGCAGAATCAATAAGGTTTGCGCTCACCCTCTTTCTCTCCCCGTGAAGATACAGCAAAATATACAGTTTCATTGCAAAAATCAGGGTTAAGTCCAAACTCAAATGGATCTAGAAAATTTCAGCTAAGGGTATCTGGATTTGATCAGCCACACTTTGGCTTTCTAAGCAAAGAGAACCTAAAATAACCTATAAATGAAAAGAGGATTTTATTCTTATAAGTGTACATAGAATAGCTGTGTTTATATGATGCTACCACTACCAAATACTTCCTTCCTTTGAGCAACGCAGCTGCAATAACCTACCTATGGCTTATTTTGCAGTGGCTATGTCACAAGAATCATATGTGATGACTATTTCTAGTTGGAATAAGCCAGAAAGGGGAGATTTATGTCTTTTCAGAACCAGGAATGACTGACCAGGAATAGTCATTCCACTGGATTTGCATAACCTGGCCTGTAGAAAATAAACCAGTGAGGTGGGTTGGCCACCAAGTATTTCTGTAACTATACTCTATTGAGCAGTTGTTTTATTGTTTGAATGCACTCATAGTAGCAGCCATATTAATTCTTTCCACTCTCTGGTTTCCACACATATGCATTGATAGCCATTTTCAGAATGTTCTGAAACACTATAGACCAGTGTTTCTCAACCTTGGCAGTCAGCATGGTGGCTGAGGAATTCTGGGAGTTGAAGTTCCCACATCTTAAAGTTGCCAAGGTTGAGAAACACTGCTATAGACTATGTCTTCTATAGATCCTGGAGTCCCTGAACATTACTATTTGTATGACAATATCTAAAGTCCATTAAATGTCTTATTATGGTACTGCTAACATTGCTGTTTCTAAAAAAAGTAAAGGGCAAGGAGAAAGGATTATGCTGGGGCACCAAATCATGTCTGGATCACCAACATTCTTGAAAATTTGGATATTACTGCTCATATATACTGTCTTAAGCTTCCTTTCTAAATTCTTACCTCAAAGTCTCCCCCATCTACCACAGTATTGTTCTTTAGGAGTACTTGTTTGCATAAATAAGGTCAATTGTAATAATCATCAGCTGTTGTGATTGCAAGTTTCAAACCTTCCAACATCACTGAGTATACCAAAATTGATTCATGGATATTGAGACTTCTGCTTGAACCAGGCAGGGGGAGTAAGCTAGCTATAGGAAGAAATTTGCTGACTACTGAGAAACCTTATTAATATAGAAATAATACTGATGAGACTTTGATTTTAAAATATGTGTGATTTCTTAGTCTTGACGACAAACTCTTTCTTAAAACATATGGGAAAAAGGAAACATAAAACGTATTTATTCTGTCAGCTTCTAGCAAAGCCACTCTAGAGACAAGGCTGTGTATTAGAAAGTCTTTTCACATCTTGCCTTGCTGTCAATTGATAGCAAGCCTAGTTTCTCACAAGGAAGGCTTGACACCTTCCTGATTGTTTCACCAACTGTTTGAGATTTGGGGAGTTTA
Organism: Candoia aspera; assembly: GCF_035149785.1. NCBI lineage: Eukaryota > Metazoa > Chordata > Lepidosauria > Squamata > Candoiidae > Candoia > Candoia aspera. The sequence continues at coordinate 98,399,077 of NC_086153.1, forward strand.
TCTTCTAAGTATTCCCCAAACACCAGATGGGCCTGTCTCCTCCCTCCTTCCCTTTGCTTCCTGAGCAATCACCAGTATGAGCGATCTCCATTCTCCATTTTCAAGCAGCTTCAGCTGATGTTGGATTGAAGAGGATACTCTGTGCAATTTGTGATATGGAAATTATATGGATTCTGTGCTCCATGATTCTGTGGCAGGAGATGAGGCAAAGCAGATCCTATTCAGCCACAAGAAGTTTGTAAAAAAAGAGACCTATTGTTGTTTAAAACCATTTGCCTGATCCCCCTTAGCTCTACTGGGGAAGGTAGAGAAGTTTTTCCCCCTATTAATAGCGGAGTGAAGAGGACATTAGTAGAAGTCAGGAGATAATACAAGATGACCTCCACTGTACCCAGTTACACTGCATGTAATTCATGCAGTGATGCTTAGATAGCCACTACTGATTAAACCATGGAAAAAATGTTGAATTAATATACAGCAACAATTAAAGATAATAAAATGCTTACCATATGCAGCCAGATAACATGATTAATGATGTTATTTATACATTAAACCAAATACTTAATTATCTGATTACTAATACAACATTGAATTGAGTTCTCAGCTGTGTTGCAATAGTTCAAAGTTGCAAGGTCCCAGCACGCATTAAGACATTAGTTATATGGGCAAATACTATTTTTCTGTTGATATTCTGATAGAGTAAAATTAAGAATTTCATAGCCTCAGGCCATTTTTTGACAGGGCAGTTGCAACACTAAATGGATTGAGCTTCCCACTGATGCCATTGCTAGGGGCTTACTGTCATGCTATATCTTGGTTTTTCCTGCTGAATTAGTGAGGGTCCCCCCCCCAAAAAAAAGAGGGGGGTTGCCAGCAGGAAACTGAATTCCACACATATGCATCGATAGCCATTTTCAGAATGTTTTGAAACACTATAGACTAGAGAGCTAGTTTGGTGTAGTGATTAAGGCACCGGGCTAGAAACCAGGAGACTGTGAGTTTTAGTCCCGCCTTAGGCATGAAAGCTGACTGGGTAACCTTGGGGCAGTCATTCTATCTCAGCCCAACTCACTGCACAAGGTTGTTGTGGTGAGGAAAATAGGAGGAGGAAGGAGTATTAGGTATGTTTTATATTATTTATAAAAGTAATAAAGATGGGATAGTAAATAAATTAAAAAACTCTTTGTTTGGAAGTAGTAGTGATATTGTTTTGCATAAAGTGATCTACAGTATGTGGCTATTAACTGGGATAGCAAACTTGTTCTGCTTCCCACATACTGGTGATCCACAAAAGAGGAGAAATAGAGGACTAGGTAAAGGGACCAAAGTACAAAATTGTGAAGAAAGATGTATTATGGTATAATGGTTCTGTGCCCAAAGAGCGATTGATTTATTTTATGCTATCAAGTCATTTTTGACTCCTAGCAACCACAAAGATATATTTTTCTCCAAGACAATCTATCCCTAACCTGTTCTTTCATGTCTCCCAATGAAAGAACACCACTGTAATTGAGTCTATCCACCTTGCTGCTAGTCATCCTCTTCTTCTCTTTCCTTCTACCTTTCCTAGCATTAGGGCCTTTTCCAGAGAGCTGAGTCTTCGCATAACGTGCCTGGTCATCTGTGCCTCGAGTGAGAACTCTGGGTTGATTTGTTCAGTGATCCATCAGTTTGTTTTCTTGGCTGTCCACAATATTCTCAGGAGTCTTCTCCAACACCAAAGTTCAAAAGCATCAATTCTCTTCCTATCCTGCTTCTTTAAAGTCCAACTTGCACTTCCATAGAGTGTCACAGGGAATACCATGGCTTGCACAGTTCTGATCTGTGTAGGTATAGAGGCATCACAGCTCTTGAATATCTTTTCCAAGGCCTACATGGCTGCTCTGCCAAGTACTAGTCTGTGGTGTATTTCTTGACTGCTTGTTCCTTTACTGTTGATGGTTGATCCTAAAAGGCAGAAGCTACCCACTACTTCAGTATCTTCATTGTCAATTCTAAGGCTGGTTGTTCTACCTGTTGTCATTAATTTGGTTGTCTTTATATTTAATTTTAGTCCCATTTTTTCACTGTGCTCTTTGACTTTCAGTACTAGGGCTTGCAGCTCCTTTGCATTTTTGGCTGTCAGGGTAGTGTCATCAGCATAGCACAGGTTATTGATGTTTTTTTTCCTATAAATTTAAAGCCACACTCATCTTCTTCCAATCCAGCTTCCCTTAATATATATTCTGCATATAGGTTGAATAAATAAGAATAGAGTATGCAACCTTGTCGCACTCCTTGGCCAACCTGAAGCCAGTCTGTTTCACCAGGTTCTGTCTGTACTGTGGCTTCTTGACCAGTATATAAATTTCTCATGAGGACAATCAGATGTTCCTAGATTCCCATTTTTCTAAGCATTGTCCACAGCCTGACATGATCAACACAAGCCTTTTCTATAATTGCACATACTGACTTCTTTTTGGTATTCATTTGCTTTTTCAATTATCTAAGGTGCAATGAGTGAAGGAGGTAAAAAACTGAAAAGTTTATTCAGCAACATTCAGAGGATTTGTCCACTAGGAGGCAGCAGCTTGAACAGTACAGAGACAGAATGGAAAGACAGCAATAACTGGATCTAGCTTGTAATTGTGGTATGCCACTGGATGAAGACAGTCACCATGAAGTTGAACAAGGACACCAAGGGTTATACCATCATGTTCATGACAATACAAGGCAAAGGGTAAAGAATAACTAGGAAGACCAAGGGCAGGAGCAGAAACCAATGCCTGCTTCAGTTGATGAAAAACTTGGTCATAGTCCTCAGTCCAAGTAAAAGGGGCATCTGTTTGACAAAGAGATTATAGGAGTTGAATTTGAGAAACAAAGTCAGTAATCCAGGAATGACAAAACCTAACCATGCCGAGAAAAGAATACAATTCTTTTTCATTGGCAGAAGGGTGATAATTGTAAAATAGCCTGCACCCAATAAGGGGATAATTGATGCTCAGCCTGATGACCCAAATGGAAAAGTTGAGACTTAAAAACATAGTTGCAGCCTCTACAGATTAGCTTTGTGTCTATTGTCCACTAGATGGCACAAATGTACATAAGCATCATCTCTATTCCCCAGCCAGGAGGTCATCAATATATAACAAAATTAGAGCTTTATATGGGAGCAAAAGGGTGGCTAAGTCAGCACAGAGTGCAGACAAGTCCAGTGTAGGATTCTCTATGTAGTTCTTGGAAATTCTGGTCACACGAGTTGCTCATTATTAAAGGCCAAAGCAAAAAGATAATGTGAATCATCATGTAAAGTACTGAAAAGAATGGAGAACAAAGGCCTCTCGTTATAGTTCAGTAGCAAGGGATGGGAGCTCTTCAGTAACAGCTCTAGTCATGGAAGATTGAGGGATTAGAGGAAGAAGTGCATGTTCAGTTTTTGAAATAGGACACAAGGCTGAAGTTGAACCCCAGTGAGATGAGTTGCTGTTTGTATACTGGGATTCTCTTTCAGCCCCAAAAGTGACTCTAGATGATGAAGCAGTTTCCTTAAAGGAGCAGGTTCATAACTTGGTGGTCTGCTTGGACATGAGGCTCCTTTTGGAGCAGCAGAGAAAGGCCATGGCTGGAGGGCCTTGCCCAGTCTCACCAGTTGTAGCCTCACCCGGGATGACAGGACCTGGATACAATGACTCAAGCCATCCTCACCACCCATTTAGACTATTGTGACATAGTTTACATAGGGTTAAGTGTAAGGGCCTAGAGCACCGCTGGAGGAAGACAAAGACTGAATTCGACCAAACACAGGTTAGAGCTGCTATTAAGGCCTACCTTGTGGCGATAAAAGCGCCGAAGCGTTAATACTTCTCCACTCTTATTGCATCTGCAGAATGCTGCCTGACAGCCCTGTTTAAGATCACTCAATTCCTTTTGGGGAAGGTGGGCTCAGTGACCCACCTATAGGGCTGTGCAGAGGAATTTGCTGAGCATCTGCAGGACAAAATCGCTTGGATCCACTCCAAGTTAGACTCCACATGAGGCTTGGTCTGGAGAGATACCAGGGGAACGGGCTTACCCAGTTATCTGGGAGCAGTTTGATCCTGTTGGACCTGAGGAAGTGGACAGGATTCTACGGACAGTAAATGCCACCACGTGTCATCTAGACCCATGCCCCTCCTGGCTGGTAAAAGCAGCCTGGGAGGTGACATGTGGTTGGGTCCTTGTGATGGTTAATATATCCTTGGGAGAGGGGGTGTTCCTGGCTACCTTTAAAGAGGCGTTGGTGCACCCCCTCCTCAAGAAGCCATCACTGGACCCTACTGTTCTGGACAATTTTCGTCCAGTCTCCCACCTTCCCTTTTTGGGGAAGGTGGTTGAGAAAGTGGTGGCTTTGCAGCTCCAGAGGGTCCTGGAGGAAACGGATTATCTAGACTCCTTTCAGTCAGGTTTCAGGCCCAGTTATAGGACAGAAACGGCATTGATCACACTTATGGATGATCTCTGGCAGGAGCGGGATGGTGGCAGTGCATCCATCCTCACTCTCCTTGATCTCTCAGTGGCTTTCGATACCATCGACCATGGTATCCTTTTGGGGCGTCTCAGGGAGTTGGGGGTGGCGTCATGGTCTTGCGCTGGTTTACCTCCTTCCTCCAGGGCTGGTCCCAGTCAGTGGTGATAGGGAGCAAGAGATCCGACCCTCGGCCCCTTCTTTGTGGGGTGCTGCAGGGTTTGGTACTCTCTCTGCTCCTTTTCAACATCTACATGAAACTGCTGGGTGAGATCATCTGTCACCACGGGGTGAGGTATCATAAATATGCTGATGATACTCAGTTGTACATCTCCATCCCGGGTAAGGTAAGTGATGCTGTGACTGCCCTCTCACGGTGTCTGGGGACTGTAGGGGTCTGGATGGGGAACAACAGGCTTCAACTGAACCCTGGTAAGACGGAGTGGCTGTGGGTTAATGGTTCTTCCGTATTTGGGACATTATCATCTTTAGTTCTGGATGGGGTTGCGCTGCCCCAGACAGACCCGGTGCGTATTCTGGGGGTCCTTCTGGATTCACGGCTCCTGCTTGAAGAGCAGGTGGCAGCCGTGGCCAGGAGACGCTTTGTGCAGCTACGTGCTGTGCACCAGTTACGCCCTTTCCTGGATCGGGAGGCCCTTTGAACAGTCACTCATATAGACTATTGCAATGTGCTCTACATGGGGCTACTCTTGAAAAGTATCCGATAGCTTCAGCTGGTCCAGAATGCAGCCATGCGAGCTGTTTTTGGTCCCCCTCGAAGGGCATGTGTAACACCGCTGCTGCGCGAACTGCATTACCAGTATGCTTCCAGGTCCAATTCAAGGTGTTGGTTATCACCTTTAAAGCCCTACATGGCATGGGGCCAGGTTACCCGAGGGACCGCCTCTTCCCCATTACATCAGCCCATCCCACCTGATCGCACAGAGAGGACACGCTGCAGACCCCATCTCTAAGACAGCTTCGGTTGGCGGGGTCCAGGAAGCCAGCCTTCTCTGCAGTGGCGCCTTTCAGAAGAGTCTGAAGACCTGGTTCTGCCACCTCGCTTGGGGCGAAGAGGGAAATAGATCTACATGGGGATGGCTGCTATAGACCACTCTTCCCATACTTGGACTGTTTTAGATTCTTTTGCCACTTGGACTTTTTATTTTTTTACTCTTATTTATATTATTTATTGCTGCAATTTTATATTCTATATTTTATTCATTGTATTACTGTTGTTTTAATTGATTATTGTAAACTGCCCAGAGTCCCCTGATGGGAGGAGATGGGCGGGAACAAATTGGATGGATGGATGGATGGATAGATGGATAAATAAATAGATAAATAGATAAATAAATAAATAAATAAATAAATAAATATCATATGGAAGTATCAGCTGCTTTCTTGGAGGTCAAGGCAGCCAACGTCCTCTGCAATAGCCTCCCACTTGAGGTCAGATTAACTCCTATGTTGGCTACCCTCTTCCAATGAAGCCCAGTTGTTGATTTTCTGCTTAGCAACTGCATCACTTAGCAAGCAAGTTGCTGGTTCCAATTGTGGTCACTAAGTGAGGACTACCTGTATTTGTTTCTTTCATTTCTCATTAGTTTGCCTCCAGGCTCCTTATCTGAAACCTTTTGCTTGCCTCTTCTTTCCACATTAATATCCTCTCTACATATTTTCATTTACTTTCCTATAATATGTGTATATGTGTCGTGTGTATATATCTGTGTGTATGTACACACACACATACACACACACTGTGAGATCCATAAGCATTTTGCATACATTGGGCAGGTCTTCCCATTGAAAATCTGGAGCCACCTGACATAATTTCCCTGGAAGCAATAAGAACTGAGCTGGACTCACAGGCTCTTATGAGTTTCTGTCATGAACTCTCATGATTTTCGGAAGGAATGGGGTCTCTTGGTCTCAGTTGGCACCCTTACCTTCTTTGCACAATTCTCTTCAAGCCAGGATCAGAAAAGGGATTGACAAGGGCAAGGTGATAAGAGCAAAATCATTCAGTGATGCCAGATCCTGTTTCGCCAACTACTTATCAATCACTGTTTCTGATCCCACTCCTGGTACCACATTGTTATGGAATAATGATTCTGAGCCTAATGAATAAAGGAAACCAACAGGTCAAGAGAAAAGTTTGTCCAGCAATGATCTTTGGATTTATCCCACAGAATCAGATACCAGTATTGGGGTAGTTACAGTACGTATCAATGAGTCCATTTCTCATTGTGTCCATTTCTCAACTATATATGATTTTGCCATATATAGTTAAACTGTAGAAAGTTTACACGTACAAAAGTACTTTGTTCCCTATATGGTCTTTTCAAATGCTGAAGAGTCAATTCCCCCTTTTTAGGATATTCTGACATGCGTACTAATTTATTAGCTTGGTTTCCTTGTATATGACCTGTCTGTTTAGATATAAAGGAGAAGGACCTTTATTTTTCTCTATAGGTGATTTGCCTCTAAGGCAATAGGTTTTCAGTTTACTTTCTTTTAATTTTTTTTGTGTGGGGGAGGGGAAGAGATTTGTGTTCTTGTGAGAAAGTGAGGGGGTTGGACAAGACATTCCTTGTTTTCTGGCAGATAAGCAATGGTTAGCTAAGACATTTCTGGATGGGCAAATTGTGATTCACCCTTGGTTCCCTATAAGCACTGTAAATTTGCAAACAAGAAAAATATCTGTCTTATATCTAAAACAGACCAACTGCCCTTTCAAACTCTGCTTTGTGTTAATTGGGGAATGAGAAGGCTCACTTCTATAAGTGACCTCAATCTATCATTTCATTTTCTGTTATATATGGAAGTACTACACTGTTTACTAAAAACACTTGAGGGCAGGAATAATGTTCTTGTTTTCCTCTTACTTTCCAGAACCACACAAGAAAGAAAAGCCGATAGAAATAGGTAACAATGCTCTATTTTCTCACCTCTGCTTCCCTGAAGCATATTGATATAATATGCTATTGAAAATTTATCATAACCCTTTTGCCCTTTTATTTTAGCAGACTGGCCAAAGAAGGATGCACATGTAAAAGAACCTGGTAAGACCTGGGTATTTTTTTTTTTTTGCAAATTATACTTTCTGCTTTGAACACTTCGTATTAATTAACACAAGACCATTGACATGAGCATGTCACAGAAGAAGAAATTAAGTAGTGAAATAAAATGGCATGAAAAATAGACTACATTCTGTTCCTGTGGGTTACTTAGGACTAGTCCACACAGCCCTCTGTACGCCTCCTCAAAATCACCCATATTCTGGCCTTCAGAATAATTCCTGTAGTGTCTTTAATCCATTCATTCAGTCTGAGTGGACCATGTCTGCATATGTGATTATATTTTTCTTACTCTAATTATCTCCAATATGGAAGGCATTTGAAGGAGAGGCTAACAGTGAAATTGTTGGGCTTCTTATAGAATTCCATGCTTTTATCAAACTTCGTCTGAAAATACGTCATTTAAAATCCTTTGTGTCTCTGTATCATAAATATCTGTGAAGTCTGTCAGCTTCTTTCAATATTGACGTTCTACTATTTGGGAATGTATCCACTCTGTTATCCATGACAAGCAATTTGCTTTCTGATACAATATAATTTTTGAAGAGCAAGACCATCTCTGTCTTTTGAATCTTGTAAAACTTTTAATTTAACTCAGTCTTTTCCCACTGCATATAAATTTGCTGACAATTTCTTGCCATTCTTATAAGGTTCTCTCTGAGATTGCAGTTGATGCTATTTGGAACAAATACTTGATCTTAGGTAATAAATTCAAGTTAATGATTGCATTTGATCATAACCAAGATGACATTAGATTCCTCCACCTTTTGAGATCTATTTTGATTTCTTGCTATAATTTAATATAGAGCATTCTGATCTTAAGAATGAGGGAGGGACATTAAGAAATATGACAGAATTTGAAATGTTCATACAAAACCAATATCATCCATTAGGGCACATGTACAAACTCCTACTTAAATACAACACAGAGACAGAAGAAATAAAAAGCCTTATGATAAAATGGATGAAAATTTCAAAGAGACAGTCACAACACAATAAAGGGAAGAATTATGGATTAAATCCCTAAAATTTACTCCAAGCTACAATCTAAAAGAAAGTTGGTACAAAATGTTTTACAGATGGTACACAACTCCATCAATTATTTTCAATATAGATAAATCATATAGTAATAAATGTTGGATATTTCTTATCTATTTGATTTAATCTTACAGGTGTCAAATACCATCTCCAAACCAATTTTAAAAAAAATTCCTTTATCCTTACAGACATAGTTTTTAAAATGCGCATATCCCATATCTTTCCCCAACTCTGATTACTTATTTGTTGTGTTAAATCATAATCCCATACTGATTTAAGATAATCCTGTTGATCTTCAATTTCTAATAATATCTTATGAATTTTACTTGTTTCACTTTTTATAACTATATTTTCTTCTTTATCTTCTCTCTCTAAAATCATCTTGTATAACTGCTACATTCTTTATTTTCATTTATCCACTTCTTAATCCATTTCTCTAATTGTGTATGATGAAGCCAAGATATCTTTCTTCCCCTTAATACATCTCTTATTCGATCTTTACTATTCATTTCTTTCACCCAATCCTTTATTTGAAATATTTTCTTCTCCCTCAATTCCTTTTCCAATTCCTTCTTTAAATTTGTAGGGAATTTTTCCACCATCAACATGGGGGTCATTGGGGAAACAACTGGCATTAATTTTTCTTTATATATTGTCCAAATCCTTAAAATAGTTTTTAAAAAGGGGTTCTCAGCTCTTTCCAGCCATTTCTTAATTGGTTTATTAAAAAAATACATTTTCCAATTTCCATTCCAATTCTTGCATTTCCATCTCCATCCATTCAACTCTCCTTGTCCTACCATTCCATCTATAATATATATTATTTGATTAGCTATATACTATAATCTTAAATTCGGGAGCCCCAATCGTCCAGGTTTTTGAGGCTGATACCATCTATTTTTATTCACTGGCACTTACCTCCACATGTGGTGGAGTTGCAAACAGGCTCAGAAGTTCAGTTGGTATTTAAAGAGATAAATGAGATAACTGGGATAAATTTGGAGGTATGTCTGGATATAGCATTGTTACCAATATATGACAAGGTTAGATGCACTCAAGCTTCTAAAGATTTAATTACAAATCTTTTGATGGTGGCAAGATTAATGATAGCTAGAAAATGGAAGGTAAAAGGTGATTATCAAATAGAGGAATGGTATAAAGAAGTGTGGGATATTGCAATTAATGATAAGTTAACGAGTAATATTAAAGTTAGAGGGGGGTTACAGAGTTGAAATGATTTTGCAGAGATATGGAATATATTTATAGAATTTGTTTTATTAAAAGGGAAAGGATGTACACTTTCACAAGAATTATTATATTTCTGGAAAGAGGAATGATTAAGTAAAATAGTGGTACTGGGGGTGGGGTGTATGTTCTAAGGTTTTATATAATTATACTTATTAAATTTATATGTAAAAGTAATAGAGGTTGGATATAAGTTTATAAAGCTATGCATGTACAGTATGTGTTTAATAAAATAAAATAAAAGGTAATAAATGTTGGAAATGCCATGAACAGAAGGCAAAGTTTTACATGTGGTGGACATATAAAAAAACTCAAAACTACTAGAAAGATATACATAGTACAATGCAGAAAAGTTTGGAAATTAATTTTGAAATGAGATCACAACTTTTTTTACTAGGTATAATCCCAGAATATATCAATGAGAAATATCATAATTTACTTAGATACATGCTCAAGGCAATGAGAATACATTTTGCCCAACATTGGAAGAAATATACAATTCCAATGATATCTGACTGGGAACTTAAACTTGGAGAATATGCAGCAATGGCAAAATTAACAGCATATACAGACAACAGAAAGAAAATGAGAACCAGTTAATCCCTGCTTTGTTTTAATTATGAAATCACAAGACTAATTATCTTTATGTGATCTTGGTCCATCATTTCACTAATGATACATAATGTATACAATAATGCCAACCGTTGCTGTGTACTTCTGATGCAGAAATCATGTTCTGTCCTTCTTTCTTCCTAGAACCACATAAGAAAGAAAAACCAACAAAAATAGGTAAGTATGTTCATATTTTCTTTCCTTTACTTCCCCAAAACATGACATTGAATATGGATATGGATTATACATGTTCAAAGTGTAGAATAACTTTAATCCTTATATCTTTTTGTTTTAGCCAAAGTGCCAAAGAAAGATACGACTGTAAAAGAATCTGGTAAGACCATATCTCAGAAATGGCATTGTCCCCTCTGAACACTTAGTATAAATTAACACAAGACTATGGAAATGGATGTTCAACATCACAAGTAACTAACTAGTGAAATAAAACACAAAACTTGAATAATAGAGTACATTCTTCCCACTGTGGGTTACCTACGCCTCATCCACACAGTCCTGTTGACCTGACTCCAAGACAGTCTGCTTCTCTTTCCTTGAGATGTCCTCTTATCTGATCTTGGTATTGGGGCCAGATTGCCGGTGATCCAGCAGAAAGGGCTGTTTGCCACCAAAACATGGATGAACACATGAATGTATTACATTTCAGTCCTGTAACTGGAGGAAGGGGTGCAAGCTGCTCAGTCTTGTCCTCAATTCAAAAGACTTATAAGCCTTATGATTAAAATAATAATAATAATAATAATAGATCATAAATTGCATTCTGCCAACTGTGAGTTATCCAGTAAGAGCAGTCTCTTCAATCCTACCTTCATTTTAATTGGGGAATTAAAACATGCTGTCTCTAAGTGCCCTTGGTCTATCATTTTTTTCTCAGTTAAGTATGGAATCATCCACTATTTATTTTGAATATCCAAATGCAGAAATCATGTTCAGGTCTTTCTCTTACTTTCTAGAAGCAGACAAGAGAGAAAAGCCAATAGAAATAGGTAGGCATGCTCTTATTTTCCTACCTTTACTTACTTGAAAGATGTGTTACGTATACTGATAATCCATACTCATCATTTATAATAATTAATATATATTAAATCTTTTCATTTTAGCCAAGCTGCCAAAGAAGGCTGTGCGTGCAAACAAAACTGGTAAGGCCTGAGAAAAAATACATCTGGGATATTCCACTTTCTACCTTGAAAATTAATAAAAGACTACAGATATGAGTATTCCATAAGAGACGTGCCTAAATATTGAAATAAAACATCAAATGTAGATAGGAGACTACATTCCGTCCAATGTGATTAATTGGGGAATTAAAACATTCTGTCTCTAAGTGCCCTCAGTCTGTCATTTCTTTTTCTGTTAAGTATGGAATCATCCACTGTTAATTTTGAACACCTAAATGCAGAAATCATGTTCAAGTCTTCCTCTTACTTTCTAGAAGCAGACAAGAAAGAAAAGCCAATAGAAATAGGTAGGCAAGCTCTTATTCCCCCCCCCCCCGCGCCCCTGCTTACCTGAAAGATGTGATATGCATACTGATTATCCATGTTCAACATTTATAATGATCAATGTGCTTCTATATTTTCATTTTAGCCAAGCTGCCAAAGAAGCCTGGGCATACAAATAAAACTGGTAAGACCTGTGTAAAAATAAATAGAAAATTCTATTTTCCACTTTGAAAATTAATAAAAGACTGCAGAAATGAGAGTTCCAAAAGAAGTGACTAACTGCTAAAAATAAAACACCAAATGTGGCTTGCTCTTTGATTGCCTTCTGGCTCACCGGCATCACCCTCCCCCATGGGAAGGGAGGGCCTATTATATTGGCCTACCCAGGTGACTGATAGAGCTTATGGAGTTCCAGAGGGAGGTTGTGGTTTTCTCTGAGGATCTGATGAGTGGTTAGGGTGAGGCCTTAGTTGCTGCCTAGCATGAGTTGTTGACTGGGGCCTTGGACCACAACACCCCTATGTGCCCTCTCCCTGTGCACCAATCCCAGGGCACACCTGGGTTACTGAGGAACTCCAGGAGATGATGCACAAAAGAAATGTCTGGAGTGACATTGGAGGAAGATTCGAGCAAGTCTGATTGAACATGAGTAAGAGCCCATATTACCTCGTGGTGATAAGGGCAGTGAAACGTCAGTATTGTGACTGTTGATAGCCATCCAGTGGCCTGATTTAGGGTGACCCAGTCCTTCTTAGGCAAGGATGGCCACAGGATCATCTGCACAGCTTCTAGATATCTGGCAAATAATGTTGCTCAGATTGACACTGAGTTGGATTCTGGCTGGGTGTGTCTGGTCTAGGTGCCTAGGGCTCAGGGCCGCAACTAGGGGGTGGCAACCGGGGCATGTGCCCCGGGTGCTGTGCTGGTGGGGCACCAAAATGAGCACAGGGGGGTGCCAAAATGAGTACTGGTGGGGCACCAAAATGAGCACGGAATCCATGTTTGTCCTGGGTGACACAGACCCTAGTTGCGGCCCTGCTAGGGCCCATTCTTGTGGTACGATCTGGGTTGAGTTTAAACTGGTGACTCCTGAGGAAATGGACAGGGTTCTCTGTGCTGTTGCTTTTGCCGCTTGTTTGATTTCTCAGCAGCTTTCAATACGGTCCACCATGGAAACCTTTTGGATCAGCTCCAGGAGTTGGGAATTGAGGGCACCTTTTTATGGTGTTTCTCTTCCTTCCTTTGGACCTAGTTCCAGTCAATGTTGTTTGGGAGGAGAGGTTGTCCCCTAGGCTCCCTAAGTTGCTCCTTTGTGGGGTGCCACAGGGCTCAGTGCTCTCTTATTCAACATCTACATGAAATTGCTAGGTAAAATCATCCACCAGATTGGGGTTTGGTATCATCAATGTTCTAATGATACCCAATTATATTTCTCGACCCCAGGCCAGCCAAGTGAGGCTTTAGAAGTCCTGTCCCAGTGCCTGGAGGCTGTGCGGGCCTGGATGGGGAGGAATCATTTCTGTCCCACAAAGACTGAATGGCTGTAGATATTAGGCCACCTAGATTCAGAAATATTCCATCTTTAGCCTTGGATGGGGTTTGGGATTGGGAAACTCTTCAGAAAGTCACTCACCTCAAGCCTGACTACTGCAATGCACTGTATGTGGGGCTGTCCTTGAAGACCACTCAGAAGCTTCAACTGGTCCTGAATGTGGTGGCATGAGCATGTGACATCTCTGTTCCATGAACTGCACTGGTTGCTAGTATGCATCTGGGTACAAATCAAAGTGCTGGTTATGACCTATAAAATCCTACGTGGCACAGGGCCTGGTTATTTGAGGGACTGCTGCTTTCCTACGGTATCTGTCTGGCCAATACAAGGTGATAGGTTGGCACACTCTGGATTCCTTTAACCAAACAGGGTCATCACTGGGACCCAGGGAACATAACTTCTTTGTCATGGTGACTTTCCTCTGCAATGAGATTGTTGTGAGATCTGGTGGCTGACCCAAAGGGCCTTAAAGACCTGACTCTTTTCCCAGGCCCTGGCCTAGGGTGGTTGGAGCCCCTTGTTGGTTGTGTCTATGTATGCCTTGTGTTGTTAGCTGATTCACCATCTTTTCTTTATTTATCTTGTTTTTATCTGTATTGTATTTTATCCTGTTTATTATATTATGAGCCAGCAAGAGTTGGTTTGGAGTTGGGCTGTGCCTAGATGTTCTGTCCGATGTGATTATCCTATCAGAAGAGCCTTTTCAACCCTGCTTTGTTTTAACCGTGGAATTAAAAGACTCACTGACTTAAAGATATCACACACATTCACTCTGTGTAATGTATGGAACTGCAGCCCTCCTCCCCCCTTTACTATTTAATCTTGAATGCAGAAATCATGTTCTGGTCTTTGTCTTATTTTCTAGAACCACAAAAGAAAGAAAAGCCAATAGAAATAGGTACATATGCTTTCTTTGTCCCACTGTTACTTCCCTGCAACATATTGATATAATAGAGCTGTTCAAAATGTATAATAACTCAGTATTTATATCCTTTCATTTTAGCCAAACTGCCAAAGAAGGATATGCATATAAAAGAATCTGGTAAGACCTGGCTAACAAAAAAAAATCTGTCTATGTAATTATGTTTTCTTTTGAACACATACTATAAATCAGCAAAGGAATGTTGAAATGAATGTGGCATAAAGCAAATGATTAAGGAGAGAAATAAAATGGTGAATATGTATTATGGGGAGTATTCCTCCCACTGTGGGTTAACTAGGGGTCATCCACACAATCTTCTTGCCCTGGCTCTGAGGCAGTCTGCTTCCCTTTTCTTGAGGAGATGTCCTCACATCGGATCCTTTAGATTCGGGCCAGCCTGCAGGTGATCCAGCAGGAAGTGCTGTTTCCCATTAAAACATGGATGAAAACCTGAATGTACTACATGTCAATCCACTCACTGGAACAAGAAGTGGAAGCTGCTCAGTCTTGTTTTTAATTCAAAATGCACATGAGCCTTAAGAATTTTTTAAAAACCACAGAAACAAAGCAATGAATATTTAATAAAATGCATTCTGCCAACTGTGAGTTATCTAGTAAGAACAGTCCCTTCAATCCCAACTTAGTTTTAACAGTCAAATTAAAAGACTGACTTAAAATGACTTCAATCTATCATTTAATTCTATGTAAAGTAGGGAATCACCCACTGTTCATTATAAACAACCAAATACAGAAATAATGCTCTGGTCTTCCTCTTACTGTCTAGCATCTCACAAGAAAGAAAAGCCATTAGAAATAGGTAAGAATGAATTACTGCCCCACCTTTGCTTCCTTGAAGAATATTGATATAGTACAACATTTATTAAAACATACTACTTTTAACTTTTCATTTTAGCCAAGCTGCTGAAGAAGGATATCCGTATAAAAGAATCTGGTAAGAGCTGGGTAAAAACAAATATAGCAATTTACACTTCCCATCAATTAATGCAAAATTATTAAGATGGGTTTGCCTTGAAAAAGTGATGGACCAAAGAAATAAAATGACAAGGATAGATAATATTCTCATCCCTTGCCCTGGCCCCAGGATCATTTGCTTACTGCTTGTTGAGGATATGTCCTCATATAAGAGTCTCTTTCTCAGGGCTGGCTTGCTCCTGAGGCAGGCTGAAGCTGCTTCAGTTGATCCAACCAGAAAGTGGTCTTTTCCATCAGAAAGCAGAGACTGACCTCCTCCAGGACTATTCTGTGTTGCCTGGAGGAGGAATCTTTAGTGTTGCCAACATGCTGGGCTTTAGGCCCATAGAAGGACCATCTCATCCAGTTATCAGTGCCCTCTATGGCTAATTTAATTTTGACTATCAGAGAAATTGGAACCTTTGCACTTGAAGTTTATCCTTTCTTTTTAGGGAGAGTTGGGCTACCCAATACAGAACTCTGAAAAACAAAATTGGGTGTTCTCTAAGTTCAGGATTCTCATCAGTAATTGCTAGCCCTTAAACAGAATCTTGCAAGACTGAAAGTATTTCTCCCCTCTTCTCTTTTAAGTCTCCAGAAAATTAGGGAGGGTCCCTTTTGAAACACTTCCCATGCTTTTACCCCAACTGCAGACTGAGCTGCCTCTTATCAGACCATTGCCTAGGCTGCAGGTCTTCCTCCTGTCTCCCAAGGTCATTTCCACATACCATCACAGTAATCTCCTCACAGCTTTAACAGACATTGCACATCCCAATGCCACCTCTTACCATGGCAGTCTTTGTCCCCTGCCCTTCCCCACTTTCATAGTCCTCCTTCTCTGCCTGCCTGATTATGCCCCCCACCAGGAATCCCCCCAGCCAAGGGTGGCTGTTTTCCCCATCCCGTTCCTCTTCCCTCTGCTGCCATTTCCTTTATCTTTGCACTTTGTGGAGAACATTGCTGCCACACCTGACCGCAGCAGCAGCAGCAGCAGGAGAAGGAACAATCCACTGTCTTTGTGCCCTTTTTCCTTTACCCAAATGCTGACATCATGTTCTGGTTTTCCTCTTACTTTCTAGAACCACCCAAGAAAGAAAAGCCAAGAGAAATGGGTAAGCACTCTTGTATTTTGTCTTCTGCGCTTCTCTGAAATGTATGGGCATGAAATGGACTTTGATCATCTGTGTTCAATCTATGTCATAATCAAAATGTTTGAATCTTTTTCTTTTAGCCAAACTGCCAAAGAAAGATGTGCATGTAAACAAAACTGGTAAGTGCTGTGTAAAAATAAGTCTAGAAAATCACACAATTACTATAAATTAACACAACTCTGTGAAAATTTTATTTATTTATTTATTTTATTTATCAAATTTGTCACTGCCCATCTCCTCCCACCAGAGTGACTCTGGTCAGTTTACAGCAAAATAATCAATAAAACAATAAAAATACAATAAAAATACAATATAAAAATATAATATCTAAAAATACAATTACAAATAAACAACAATCATAGATAAAAATGGAATCCCAAATGGCCAATAATAACTCAGTCCTTGTATGCAACAAGTGCTCTAGGGCACTAGCCACCCCCAAACACGATGACTCCTCTCCGCGCCCAAGCAAGGTGGCAGAGCCAGGTCTTCAAATTCCTCCAGAAGGCCAGAAGCAATGGGGCCAACCTCATCTCCGGGGGCAGGATGTTCCAAAGGGTAGGAGCTACTGCAAAGAAGGCCCGCCTCCTGGACCCCACCAGATGGAATTCTCTTACTGATGGGGCCGCAACATGCCCTCTCTGCATGGTCAGGTGGGACAGGTTGACATCAGGGGGAAGAAGCGGTCCCTCAGGTAGCCTGGCCCCATGCCCTGTAGGGCTTTAAAGGTGATGACCAATACCTTGAATTGGACCCAGAGGCAGATGGCACCCAGTGCAACTCATGGAGCAAAGATGTTACATGTGCCCTTTTAGGGGCACCAAAGATAGCCCACACAGCTGCATTCTGGACCAGCTGTAGCTTCTGGATACTCTTCAAGGGTAGCCCCATGGAGAGCGCATTGCAACAGTCTATATGAGAGATAAAAAGGGCATGAGTGACTGTTTGAAGGGCATCCTGATCCATGAAGTAACTGGTGCACAACACGAAGTTGTGCAAAGGCCCTCCTGGCCATGCTACCACCTGCTTTTCGAGCAGGAGCTGTGAGTCCACGAGGACCCCCAGATTATGCACCAGGTCTGTCTGGGGCAGTGCAACCCCATCCAGAACTAAAGATGACAAAGTCCTGGATACGGAAGAGCCATTAACCCACAGCCACTCCGTCTTACCAGGGTTCAGCTGAAGCCTGTTTTTCCCCATCCAGGCCCCTACAGCCCCCAGGAACTGAGAGAGGGCAGTCACAGTATCACTTACCTCACCTGGGATGGAGATGAATAACTGAGTATCATCAGCATATTGATGATACCTCATCCCATGGTGACAGATGATCTCACCCAGAAAATGAGTGTTCCATAAAACCAGTGAATAATAGTGAATTAAAATGTCAAACATGAATGATAGACTGCATTCTGCCCAGTTTGGGTTTTCTATTCAGAAGAACCTGCTCAATTTGGCTTCATTTTGATTGTCAAATTAAAAGTTTCACTGACTTTAAGGGATCTCAATCTATCACTTAATTCTGTGTAAAGTAGGGAATCACTCGCTGTTTATTATAAATGGTGAAATGCAGAAATAATGCCCTGGTCTTCCTCATACTTTCTAGAACCACACATGAAAGCAAAGCCAATAGAAATAGGTAAGCATTATCTTGTCTTCTCTTCTTTGCTTCCTTAAAACGTACTGATTTGATACAGACATTGGTTAATCATGTTCAAAATTTATAATAATCAACATGCTTAGATCTTTTTATTTTAGCCAAACTGCCGAAGAAGGTTTCATGTGTAAACAAAACTGGTAAGTCCTGTGTAAAAATAAATCTAGAAAATTGCATGTTCCACTTTGAATGTGCATTGTAAATTAACACAAGTCTGTAGAAATGAGTGTGCTGGAACACAAGTGACTAGTGAAATAAAATGACAAACAGGGGACAGTGTGGTGTAGTGGTTAAGGAACTTGGCTGGAATCAGAGGGAGCCAGGTTCAAGTTGCCCTCAGCCATGGAAGCACACCGAATGACTTTGAGAAAGTCACCCTCTCTCAGTCCTGCCTATCTCACAGGGTGATTATTGTGGGGAAATAGAGGAGGAATTCATCTTTATGTCATTTTGAATCCTCAACAAAAGGCAGACTATAAATTTAAGGAATACAATAAGCCCAGGTAAGTGTTAAACCATCTTCTCTGAGTGGAATCTTCCATCTGGTGAAAACCAGCAGCTGGTCCCAATCTGAAGGGAATGTAGGTGACAGGGCCTCTACGGGAGGGTAATTTTTGTATTGCTCCCCCTCCTTTGGAACAGGGTACCACCAGCGATGAGGTCAGCCCCAGCCTGCTGCAGTTGCAAAAGCTGCTGAGCACCGGCTGTTTTGGAGAGCCTTTGGAGATGGATGAGTGATGAGTGCTTGGCTAGAAGTGCCAGTGATTGTGGATCCTTCGCCATTATTTTCTTTGTTTTATACCATGGATGTACTGCATTTCAGTCCTTCCTGGAATAAGGAATGGAAGCTGCTCAGATTCATTGTCAATTGAAGTCTTAAGAAATTTTTAAAAAAGAAACAAAGAAACAGACAAATAAATAATGAATGAATGTATGCTGTGACTTACCTAATCCAAATTGTTGGAAAATTACTCTGGGTAATTTCCAGATTACTTCCCAGCCAGCACACTCGCAGTCAATTCCTGTATCCAGATCAGAGCATGCACACAGGTCACTCAGTTTAGCTAGCAAAAATATATATATAGCTTGATGTTTTCTTTATTTAAAACAGTTGACTGGCAAAAGGGATAAAAGGCAGGCAAAAGCAGGGAGAGATAAACATGAACAGTGGGCAAGACGTAAAAAGGTAAAGGACTTAATTACAATGAGCTACATTATCTGGATCACAGAACTTTCTAGAGCCACTGGAGACAATAGAGTGGGTAATTAACAAGGACATTCCCAAATGGAGCAACCTTCGGTTATTCCAGCATTAAGCCTTTTATGTACATCACAGCAGCAGAATAGAAATGGAAAGTAGGCCACCAGGTGATCCCTCCTCTATTTTGCACTCTGGAGGAAGCATCTGTTAGAACCGGATGATGTATTCAACACAAACATCCCTTTCAAACTCTGCTTCATTTTAATTGTGGAATCAAAAGACTAACTGTGTGGTCTCAGCCTATCATTTCATTCTGTATAAAGTATGGAATTATGCCACTCTTTGCGATAAATAGTCCATCTCTCTGGTCTTTCTTTTACTTTTCCAGAACCACACAGGAAAGAAAAGCCAATCAAAACAGGTAAATATGATCTTATTTCTTTACTTTCCTGAAATATATGGATATGATATGGATGTTGATTGTTGATGTTCAAAATTTATAATAATCAAATCTTTTTTTTTTTAGCCAAACTGCCAAAGAAGGATGTGCATGTAAAGACAACTGGTAAGGCCTATGTAAAAACAAATTTAGAAACTTACACTTTCCATGTTGATCACAAGGCTTTTGAAATGAGTATGCCATAAAAGTGATTAACTAGTGGACTAAAACAACAAACACTGAAAATAGGATACATTCTGTCAACTGTGGATTATCTTTTCAGAAAAGCCCTTCCAATCACTGCTTTATCTGAGTTGTGAAATCAGAAGATTCACTAATTTTAAGTGATCTCAGTCTTTGATTTCTCTTGATGTATGAAATTACCCAAATCTTTACTATGAACATTCCAGTCCAGAAATGTTTTCATCTTCCTCTTATTTCTAGAACCACATAAGAAAGAAAAAACAATAGAAATAGGTAAATATTCTCAAATTTTCTCAACTTGCCTCCCTGCAGCATACTATTGACATGGTATGCTGTTCAAAATTTATAATAACCCAAAACAATATTTTTTTTTCAGCCAAGCTTTCAGAAAAGGATAAGCATATGGAAGAATCTGGTAAGACCTGGGTAAAAATAAATCTAGCAAAGTACACTTTCTGCAGGAGGTGGTGTGTTTGTGTGAGCTGGGATCTGACCTGAGTTACTACTAGTTGAGCAGGTTTTCTATCTATATATAAAAAAGAGAGTTACTCAGAGACAATACATTATAGGAATACGCAAAGGGTATTATCTAGCCAGCTATACCCTACCAGGGGAATAGTCAAAGAGAATGTGCATGTATACTTGCAGCAAAGGCAGAGGGAAGTGAGCTCAGATTTTAAAAGCTTATAAAGCTTATAAAACAAACACCAGATAAAATAGGGAAGCAAAACAAATCCTCAGTTATCTACCTATATCCAGTTTCCCCTTGTGGTCAGTAAGTGAAGAGATGCTGAAGAATTAGTGCCATGGATTCACATTTCCCACACATTCTATTTTTAACACTTAATATAAATCGACATAAGACAATGGAAATAAATGTGCTATTGGAAAAAGGTAGAGAGTAAGGAAGATGACCTTGATGGTGATAGGCAAGCTCCGTTGCCGAGGCAACAAGGGGTAAAACATTTTTTAAGTCCAGAATGTCCAGATAATGTTCAGAAGTAGCTCAGGCAGATGCCTCCCTAATTCACTAAGTGTAAGAAGGAGGAGGAGGTACAGCACAATTTGATTTGCGAGATTCTGTTATTATAACCAATCTCAATAAAAGTAGCTTTAGCCTTTCTGTGGAATTGATTTCCTGGCCTGGTCTACCTAGTAGGGCTGACAAAAAGTGCCAAAGTCCTGAAGTAAAATGGCAGACGGGAACCAGGGTGGTGTAGTGCTTAAAAGGTTGAACTGGCAACAGGGAGACCCAGGTTCGAGACTGCTCTCAGCCATGGAACCTGACTGAGTGACTTTGGGCCAGCCAGTCTGTCTCAGCCCAACCAACCTCACAAGGCTGTTGTTGTGGGGAGAAATGGGAAGAAAGAATACTATTTATTACAAGCACTCCAATGCAGAAGTCATGTTATGGTCTTCTTAATTTCTAGAAACACACAAGAAAGAAAAGCCAATAGACATAGGTAAGCATGCTTGCACTATCTAACCATGCCTTCAGCAAAGCACGTTGAGATGCTGTAATGTTTAAAGTTATAATATCCCAATACTTAAACCCTTTTATTTCAGCAAACCTACCGAAGAAGGATGTGCATGTGAAAAAATCTGGTAAGCACAAGGGAAAAAAAATCATTAGGGAAAATTACAGTCCATTTTTAACACTTAGTATAACAGGTAGATTTGAGCTTAGTATCTTGTCTTTGCTTCCCTGAAATACACTGATAGAACTGTCCAGAATTTATACTAACCCAATACTTATATTCTTGTTTTTCAGCAATCCTGCCCAAAAAGGATATCCATATAAAAGAATCTGGTAAGACCGGGTAAAAAATTACACTTTAAACTTTAAACACAGTATAAATTAACAGAAGACTATGGAAATGTGTACGATAGGACAGGTGTCTGACTAGTGAAGTAAAATGGCAGATGGAAACAGTATAGTGTAATGGTTATGGCATTGGGCTGGCACCAGGGAGATGCACGTTTAGCCACAGAAACCCATGGGGGACTTTCAGGCAGTCAGGTTCTCTCAGTCCAACCAAGGGAATAGGGCTGTTGCTGTGGTAGAAATGGGAGGCGTCAGCACTAGGCTTTCATAGGAAGAGAAAGCGAAATATAAATCTAAGAAATAAAATCAGCCTGCAGATAGGTGAGACAACCTTGCCCAGTTGGAATCTGCCCATCTGAAGAGATCCCCCAAGGGAGGGGTGCATGTCCAACCCATGCCGAAAGTTCTCTCCAGAGGCCCTGGATGAGGGACTCCCTTGTTGTTTCTCCCTCCTCTGAAACAGGAGGACCAGAGACAGGGTAAGCCACCTCCCTACTGCAATTCTGGAAAGTTGTAAGGAGTGGCTGTTCTGCAGTGCCTTTGGGGATGGATGAGTGATGAGTGCTTGGCCAAAGGAAGGGCCAGCTATTGTGGATTATTTGTAGTTCTTCTGTGTATTTTATATGGGGAATGTACTACATTTCAACTCTATTACTGGAAAGAGTAGTGTAAGTCACTTAGTCATTGTAAATTGGAGAAGGGTGGAAGGAAGGAAGGAAGGAAGGAAGGGAGGAAGGGAGGAAGGGAGGAAGGGAGGAAGGAAGGATCCTTCAATCCCAGTTTTGTTTTAATTGTTGAATCATGGGACTATTTGGGTGTATGTGACCTTGATCTATCATTTCACTCTCTAATGTATGGAATAACGCCAACGTTTGCTGTGTACACTCTGATGCAGAAATCGTGTTCTGTCCTTCTTTCTTCCTAGAACCACATAAGAAAGAAAAACCAACAAAAATAGGTAAGTATGTTCATATTTTCTTTACTTCCCCAAAACATGATATTGAATATGGATATGGATTATACATGTTTAAAATGTAGAATAATTGAAATCCTTGTATCTTCTTGTTTTAGCCAAAGTGCCAAAGAAAAATGTGCATGTAAAGGAATCTGGTAAGACAGGGGTAAAAACATATCTCAGAAATGGCATTGTCCCCTCTGAACACTTAGTGTAAATTAACACAAGACTATGGAAATGGATGTTCCACACCACAAGTGACTAACTAGTGAAATAGAACACAAAACTTGAATAATAGACTATATTCTTCCCACTGTGGGTTACCTACGCCTCATCCACACAGTCCTGTTGCCCTGACTCCAGGACAGTCTGCTTCCCTTTTCTTGAGATGTCCTCACATTGGATCTTGGTATTGGGGCCAGATTGCGGGTGATCCGGCAGAAAGGGCTTTTTGCCACCAAAACATGGATGAAAACCTGAAAGTATTGCATTTATTGCCTGTACAGTATAACTTGAAGAAGGGCCAGAAGCTGCTCAGTCTTGTTCTTAGTTCAAAGGACATATAAGTCTTAAGACATATAAACCTTAAGAAGAAAAACGCAGAAGCAAACAAATGAATAGATAATAAAGTGAATTCTGCCAACTGACTGCAGAATGTATTCAATCCCAATTTAGTGTTAACTGTGGAATTAAAGTGCCCTCAGTCTATTATTTGTTTCTCTGTGAAGTGTTATACTATACGCTGTTTTTTTGAACACTTGAATGCAAAAATCATATTCTGCTTTTCCTCTTACTTTTTTAGAACCAGAAAAGAAAGAAAAGCCAATAGACATAGGTAAGCATACTCTTATTTTCCTACCTTTACTTAACTGAAAGATGTGTTACACATACTGTTTATTCATGTTCAACATATATAATAATCTATATGCTTAAAACTTTTCATTTTAGCCAAGCTGCCAAAGAAGGCTGTGCATGCAAACAAAACTGGTAAGACCTGAGAAAAAATACATCAGGGAAATTCCACTTTCCACCTTGAAAATTAACAAAAGACTACAGATATGAGTGTTCCATAAGAGAAGTGGCTAAATATTGAAATAAAACATCAGACGTAGATAGGAGACTATGTTCTGTCCCATGAGATTATCTGGCCAGAAGGGTCTTTTCAACCAAAATTTTAAATGTGAAATTAAAAGACACACTGACTTAAAGTGATCTCAGTCTATGATTTTAACCTGTTTAATGTACAGAATTACACCATCCCATCCCATCCGGCCATGAATCCTGGTGAATCCATTGCCATTTTACCTGTAGCTACCAGGAAATTAGATCTCTCCTGTTTGAAGGTTGTCCTTGCTTCTGTGTGGAGGAAAGGCTTTGTTTGGGAATACTGAACTCATGAATCCCCAACTCTGGGGTTTCCCTAAGTTTAGTATTCCTATCCGTAACCTCCTTGCAGCCTTAGAAGACACTGCATGACCCCCCATGTTGATCTGAGCCTCCCTTCCCTGACCCTCCTCTTCTTCTCTGCCTGCCTCCTCCCCACACTGTGAAGCCCCCCAGCCAGGTGTGGACCCTTCCCCAATCTTATTCCTCTTCCCTTGAATGCCATTTTTCTTAAATCTGTGCTTGTGGGAGAGCTTTGCTGTCACACCTGGCAGCAGCAACTGCAGGAAGAGGAGGTAACTCCTGTACTTGTGTAAAACAGGGAATTTTTTCTTTTTCCATCCATCCCCCAAAAGTTTGTAATATATAGGATGACCTCACACTTTGTGTTGAGCACTGTGATGCAGAAATCATGTTCTGGTCTTCCTCTCTCTTTCTAGAACTACACAAGAAAGAAAGGCCAATAGAAATGGGTAAATATGCTCTTGTCTTCTCTTCTGTGTTTCCAGAAATATATGGATATTGATTACCTATGTTCATTTTTTAAAAATTATTTATTATTCAATTTGTTTATTATTGAAATTTTGCTACCACCCATCTCCCCCAAAAGGGGGAGGAAAAATTATTCCTAACAGTATTTTTGGTGCTGTGTTAACAGACACTGCACAGCTCATCACCACCTTCCACCCTGGTGATTGTATCCTTCCTTCCCTTGCCCATATTATGCTTCTCTGCTTGCCTCCTTCCTGCACTGTGAAGCCCCCCAGCCAAGTGTTGATCCTTTCCCAACCTTATTCCTCTACCCTCAACTGCCATTTCTCTTGTATCTGTGCTTGTGGAAAAGCTTTGCTGCCAAAATTGGGAGTAGCTGCAACAGCAGGAAGAGGATGTAACCACTCTACCTGTGCAAAATGAGGAACCTTCCCTTTTACTATGAATGCCCCAATTCTTTGTAAAATATGGAATAGCCTGACACTTTTCAATGAACACTGTAATGCAGAAATCATGTTGTGGTCTTCCTCTTACTTTCTAGAGTCACACAAGAAAGGAAAGCCAGCAGACATGGGTAAGTCTGCTCCTGTTTTCTAATCTTTGCTTCCCTGAAACACATGGATATGATATGGATATTGGTTATCTACATTCAAAATTTATCATAAATTTTGTGACCCTTCGAACGGTCACTCATGCCCTGATCATCTCCCATATAGACTACTGTAATGTGCTCTACATGGGGCTACCCTTGAAGAGTATCCGGAAGCTACAGCTGGTCCAGAATGCAGCCATGCGGGCGATCTTAGGTGCCTCAAGATCAGCACATAATACTCCCTTGCTCTGCAAGCTGCATTGAGTGCCAGTCTGCTTTTGGGTCCAATTCAAGGTGTTGGTTATCACCTTTAAAGCCCTAAGTGGCATGGGTCCAGGTTACCTAAGGGACCATCTCATCCCTGTTACATTACTTGGATTTCATTATATTTTATATTTATATTTATTGATTATTATATTTATTGATATTATGATTTTATAGAATTTTACATTATTTTATTGTGAACTGCCCAGGTTCCCCCAAGTGGGGGAGGTGGGCGGTAATAAAAATATGATAAATAAATAAATAACCAATATGATTAATATTTTTATTTTAGCCAAGCTGCCAAAGAAGGATATTCATGTAAAAGAATCTGGTAAGACCTGGGTAAAAACATATGTTTGAAATTATGCATTTCACTCTGAACACAAACTATAAATTAATACAGGTCTTTGGAAATGAGTGTCCCATACTTATTAAGTGAATAAGAAAAGCTACTAAGAGATGTGACTAAGTAGTGGAATAATATCAAAGATAATTAATATGCTACATTCTGCCCATTATAGATTATCAAGTTAGAAGAGCTTATTCAATCTCTGCTTTAACTGTGGATTGAGAAGGCTCACTGTCTATAAGTGAGCTCAGTCTATCATTTCATTCTCTGTAAAACATAGTCTTACCTTACTATAAACATTCCAATACAGAAACAATGCTATGGTCTTGTCTGATTTTCTAGATATAAGTAACTATGTTCTTATTCTTTTCTCCTCTGCTTCTCTGAAACATATGGAATATGGTATGCTGTTCAAATTTTATAATAATCCATTATTTATATCCATTTATTTTAGCCAAGATGCCAAAGAAGGATATTCACATAAAAGAATTGGGTAAGACCTGAGTAAGATCAACCCTAGAAATTTCATTTTCCACTTTGAACATTTAGTATAGCATAACACAAGATTATGGAAATGAACCTGCAATAAAAAAAACTGATTAAGCAGAGAAATAAGATGGTGAGCATGCCATATACTGCGGGGTATCTAAGCCTCATCCACATAGCTCCACTGACATGTCTCCAAGACAGTCTATTTACTTCTTGTTGAGAACATATCCTCACATAAGAGCCTCCATCTCAGGGCCAGTTTGCTACTGAGGCACACTGAAGGTAATCCAGCAAGGAAGTGTTTTTCCATCAGAAAACAGAAGCAGACCTCCTCCATGACCAATCTGTGTTGCCTGGAGGAGTCTCCAGTGTTGGCAATATGCTGGGCTACATTGTCCCACGGAAGGACCATCCCATCCCATCCACTCATGAGTGCCTCCACGGCCATTTTAATTTTGACTACCAGAGAGATTGGAACTTTCTCACTTGAAGTTTATCTTTTTTAGGCAAGTTGGTTTACCCAATACAGCACTCAGAAAACCAAGATTGGCTGTTCTCTAAGTTCAGAATTCCCATCAGTAATCTCCTCACAGCTTTAACAGACATTGCACATCCCAATGCCACCTCTTACCATGGCAGTCTTTGTCCCCTGCCCTTCCCCACTTTCATAGTCCTCCTTCTCTGCCTGCCTGATTATGCCCCCCACCAGGAATCCCCCCAGCCAAGGGTGGCTCTTTTCCCCATCCTGTTCCTCTTCCCTCTGCTGCCATTTCCTTTATCTTTGCACTTTGTGGAGAACATTGCTGCCACTCCTGACCACAGCAGCAGCAGCAGCAGGAGAAGGAACAATCCACTGTCTTTGTGCCCTTTTTCCTTTACCCAAATGCTGACATCATGTTCTGGTTTTCCTCTTACTTTCTAGAACCACCCAAGAAAGAAAAGCCAAGAGAAATGGGTAAGCACTCTTGTATTTTGTCTTCTGCGCTTCTCTGAAATGTATGGGCATGAAATGGACTTTGATCATCTGTGTTCAATCTATGTCATAATCAAAATGTTTGAATCTTTTTCTTTTAGCCAAACTGCCAAAGAAAGATGTGCATGTAAACAAAACTGGTAAGTGCTGTGTAAAAATAAGTCTAGAAAATCACACCTTCCACTTGGAACAGCTACTAGTATGTAAACACACTCTACGGAAATGAAAGTGCCATAAAACCACTGAATAATACTGAATTAAAATGGCAAACTTGGATGATAGACTATATTCTGCCCACCTAGGGTTTTCTAGCCAGAATAGCCTGTTCAGTCTCTGCTTCATTTTAATTGTCAAATTAACAGACTCTCTAACTTTAAGGGACCTCAATCTATCATTTCATTCTGTGTAAAGTAGGGAATCACCCACTGTTTGCTATATACAACCAAATGTAGAAATAATGTCTTCGTCTTCCTCTTACTTTCTAGAAGCACAAAAGAAAGAAAAACCTAGAGAAATTGGTAAGTTTCTTGGTGCTCTCTGAGCCTTGTTGTTTTCTTGCAGACGTTTCATTGCCAGACTAGGCAACATCTTCAGTGCGAAGAGGGAGTGGGCCTTGCTCTCAGTTTAAATAGCATGTTTTGTCCAGCTTGTGTTGGTAGGGGTGTTGTTCTCTCCTTGGGAGTTCCTTGATTGGGCTGTTGTTTGCTGCTTGGTTGATTGACTGAGTTAATAGTTCCTTGATTAGGGTATATTGTGCTGTTTGATTGTCCACCTGGTGTTAATCCTGGTGTTAATCTTTGCATACTGGGTGTTGATTGCTGGCGAGGAGGTGTTCTGGTCTTTTGGCTTTTCTATTGTCTCTTTTGAATGGTATGTAAATGTTGTTTACCTCTGTGTGTCTGTTGATGGCATCTTACACTCTCTCCCGTGTTTCCTTGAAACATATGAGTATGATATGAATATTGATTTCACCCACTCCTTGTTTAGTGACTACCTTGGTTAGCAACCATTTGCAAATGTAACGGTAATAAAAAATTAATTTTCCAACCAATGTGCACATTTACGACCAAATTTTGTGCTCCTGACAACAATGCATGCTGAAGTGAGTATAACACTAGCATAGCTGTACAAGAGAACTTTATCTGAATGAGATGGAAGGAACCAGTGATCTTCTCAGTCTCTCTCTCTCTCTCTCTCAGTCACATGTTCACTTAGCAACCTTTTCACTTAATGACCTGGTTGTTGAAATGGAACTCAGTTGCTAAATGAGGAGTGGGTGTATATCTGTTCAGTCTACATAATAGTCAAAATGCTTGAATCTTTTTCTTTTAGGCAAAGTGCCAAAGAAAGAAGTGTACATAAACAAAACTGGTAAGTGCTATGTAAAAATCTAGAAAATGTTCCATTTTGAACAATTACTATATATCAACACAACTCTATGGAAATGCATGTGCTATAATGCAAGTGACAAACCCATGAAATCTAACAGCAGACATGGATAAAATTACATTCCGCTCACAGTGGATTATCTGGTCAGATTTGCCTCTTCAATCTCTGCTTCATTTTAATTATGGAATTAGGAGATTCACCAACTTTACTTGACTTCAATCTATGATTTCAGTCAGTGTAAAATATGGAATACCCCACTCTTTACTATGAACACTCCCCTGCAGAAATAATGTTCAGGTCTTCCTCTTACTTTGTAGAATCACACAAGAAAGAAAAGTTATTTGAAATTGGTAAACATATTGATATATTATTGTTTTTCAAAATTCATAATAACCCAGTATATATCCTTTTAATTTAGGCAACCTTCCAAAAAGGGATATTCACATAAAGGCATCCGGTAAGACTTCTGCAAAAATAGAACTGGAAAATTATACTTCCCACTTCAACTATTATAAATTAAAACAAGATGATAGAAATGTCCACATGTAAGACAGATGACTTAGCTAGTGAAATAAACCAGGAAATAGCAACCAATGTGGTGGTGTTTACAGTATTGAATATGCACTTGTGAGGGCCAGGTTCAAATCAGCCCTCAGCCACAGATAATAACTGTCTGACTCTGAGCCAGTTACATTCTTTCAGCCCAACCAATTGCACAGTTTTTTTTTAATGAGATACAAAATGGTAGGTGGGAGTGCTATGTATGCCACTGTGACCTTCTCAAGAAAAGGCGGGGAGTAACTGTTAAAATGAAATAAGTCTTGGTATCTGGGAGGCAGCTTTCCCCAAGTAGGATCTGTGCATTCTTCTGTAGGAAGATCAGGCAGAGGGAGTGTGCAGCCCACAAGGCATGTTGTCATTAGGGTGCCCCTCTTCTGGAACAACAGACTGCACAGATAAGGCCAACCCTTTGCTTGCTGCAGTTCTGAGAATCTGTTGACCTTGATGTTCTGGAGGCCATTTGGAGATGAATGAGTGATGAGTATTTGGCCAGGAGAAGACTCAGTGATTGTGGATTATTGGGTAATTTGTTTTTGTTAGTGTTATGATTATAGATTTATTCTACTGTAATCTTGTTACTGGAAGTAACCCGGACATTGTGAATTACAGATTTATTTATTTATTTGTTTGTCTGTTTATTTATCAATCAAATTTTGCCACCACCCATCTCCCCCTGACAGAGGAACTCTGGGCAGTTTACAATAGAGCTAAAAATTAAAATACAGTAAAACCACAATTAATATATAAAATATAAATACAAATACAAAATATAAATATATGTAAGGTTTAAGAAATAAAACAGCAAAGAAAAAAACAAATGAATAATTAATTGTGTCCTGACTGGTGTATTCCTAGACAGAATGACCACTTCAATCGCTGCCTCGTTTTAATTGTGGAATCAAAAGATTAGCTGTCTAAATTCAGTCTATTAGTGATTCTATGCAAAGAATAGGGTTAACCCACTGCTTATTATAAACACACAAATATACACAAATACACCTAAGGTCACTCTGTGATTGAGGCAGCATACAAGTCAACACATACTTTAAAAAAAACCCAGCAGAAATAATATTTCGTTCTTCTTACTTTCTAGAACCACATAAGAAAGAAAAGCCAATAAAAATAGGTTACATATGCTCATATTTTCCCACCTTTGCTTCCATGAAACATCTAAATACAATATAGATATTGATTATCCGTGTTCAAAATTTATGATAAACCAAAATGTTTAAATATTTTCATTTTAGCCAAGCTGTCAAAGAAGACTGTGCATGTCAATAAAACTGGTAAGATCTGGAAAAAATAAATCTAGAAAATTATACTTCCTACTTTGAACAATTACTGTGAAGTAATACAAGGGTATGCCAATGAATGAGTCATAAAACAATTGATTAATTAGTGAAATAAAATGGCAAATGGGAGACAAGGGGTATGTAGTTAAGGGGTTGGTTCTTCACTAAGAAGATGCACACACACACACACACATTGAAGCTCACCGTGTAATTTTAGGGAATCACTCTCTCTCACCCCAAACCAAGTGAACAGGGCTGTTGCTGGGGGTAGAAATGGGAGGAGGAGGCACTATGCATTCCATAGGGAGCTCCTGAATAAAAAGCGAAATATAAATCTAAGAAATAAAATCAACCTGTGCATCAGTGAGACAGGCTTCCCTAACTGGAATCTGCCCATCTGATGAGATCCAACATGGAAGGGGTGTATGTCCAACCCATTGAGAAAGTTGTCTTTGGAGCCCCTGAGAGAAGGATTCCCTTGTTATTTCTCCCTTCTCTGGAACAGGAGCACCAAAGATGAGATCGGCCCCCTCACTGCTAAATTCTGGAAAGTTGTTAAGAAGTGACCGTTCTGGGAAGCCTTTGAGGATGGATGAGTGATGAGTGCTTGGCCAAAAGAAGGGCCAGTGATTGTGGATTATTTGTACATCTTCTGTGTCTTTTATACAAGGAATGTATTGCATTTCAACCCTATTACCCAAAGGACTAGTGTAAATCACTCAGTCATTGTAAATTGGGGAGGGAGGGATGGCAGGCAGGCAGGCTCCTTCAATCTCAATTTTGTTTTAATGCTTGAATCATGTGGACATTTGACCCTAGTCTATCATTTCCCTCTTTGTAAGGTATGGAATAACCCCACCATTTACAATGATTTGTTACTATGATTTGTTTACTGCTATTATTTGTTTTAAATGGTTTTTATAATATGTTTTAATTGTTGGTTTTATTGTACATGCCCAGAGTCACCTTGTGTGAGATGGGCGGCTATATACTGTAAATTTGATAGATAAATAAATAAATAAACAAACGCCCCAATGGAGAAATCATTTTCTGCTCCTTTTCTTACTTTTTAGAACCACACAAGAAACAAAAGCCAATAGAAACAGGTAAGTACATCCATATTTTCTTACCTTTGTTTTCCCAAAAGATAGGATTATGGCATGGATATACTGTACATGTTCAAAATGTAGAATAACTTTATCCTTGTATCTTTTTGTTTTAGCCAAAGTGCCAAAGAAAGATATGACTGTAAAGGAATCTGGTAAGACCATATCTCAGAAATGGCATTGTCCCCTCTGAACACTTATTATAAATTAACACAAGACTATGGAAATGGATGTTCCACACCACAAGTGACTAACTAGTGAAATAGAACACAAAACTTGAATAATAGACTATATTCTTCCCACTATGGGTTACCTAGGCCTCACCCACACAGTCCTGTTGCCCTGACTCCAGGACAGTCTGCTTCCCTTTTCTTGAGATGTCCTCACATTGGATCTTGGTATTGGGTCCAGATTGCGGGTGATCCGGAAGAAAGGGCTGTTTGCCACCAAAACGTGGATGAAAACCTGAAAGTATTGCATGTACAGTATAACTTGAAGAAGGGGCAGAAGCTGCTCAGTCTTGTTCTCAATTTAAAAGACATATAAGCCTTAAGATGGTTTTTCTTTAAAAAAAACACTGAAAATGAATAGATAATAAAATACGTTCTGCCAAGCTTGAATTATCTAGTCAGAGCAGTCCCTTCAATCCCAGTTTAGTTTTAACTGGGGAATTAAAATATTCTTTTTATAAATACCCTCAGTCTATCATTTCCTTCTCGATTAAGTACGAAATCATCCAGTGTTTACTCTGAATACCCAAATGCAGAAATCATGTTGAGGTCTTCCTCTTACTTTCTAGAAGCAGACAAGAGAGAAAAACCAATAGAAATCTTTTCTCTTATTTCCCAAACTTTGTCTTACCTGAAATACGTGATACACATAACTGATAATCTATATTCAACATTTATAATAATCAATATGCTTAAAACTTTTCATTTTAGCCAAGCTGACAAAGAAGGCTGTGCATGCAAACAAAACTGGTAAGGCCTGAAAAATAAATCTGGGATATTCCACTTTCCACCTTGAAAATTAACAAAAGACTACAGATATGAGTGTTCCATAAGAGAAGTGGCTAAATATTGAAATAAAACATCAAACGTAGATAGGGGACTATGTTTTGTCCCATGAGATTATCTGGCCAGAAGGGCCTTTTCTACCCTGCTTTGTTTTAATTGTGGAATTAAAAGACTCACTGACTTAAAGTGATCTCAGGCTTTTTCCCTATTTAGTGTTTCACACTCCACCCTTTGCTCTGCACCCTTGAATGCAGAAATAATGTTCTGATCTTCCTCTTATTTTCTATAAACACACAAGAAAGAAAAGCCAATAGAAATAGGTTAAGTATATTGTCATTGTGCCTCTTTTATTTCCCTGATGCCAATGATATAGTGAAGCTGTTCAACATATATAATAACTCATTACTTGTATCCTTTTATTTTAGCCAAGCTGCCAAAGAAGGATATCCATGTAAAAAAAACTGGTAAGATCTGGGTAAAAACAAATCTAGCAAATTACACTTCTCATCAATTAACATAAGATTATTAAGATGAGTTTGCTGTGAAAAATTGATAGATCAAAGAAATCAAATCATAAGGATGGATAATAGAGTGCCTTCTGCCCATCTTTGGTGTCCTAGGACTCATCCTTTGCCTTGTTCCAAGATCATTTGTTTACCACTTCTTGAAGATATGTCCTCATATGAGATGTGAGGCCTTCTTAGGGTTTGCTTGCTGCTGAGGCAGGCTGGAGTTCTTCCAGGTGATCCACCCATAAAGTGGCCTTTTCCATCAGGAGACTTCCTCTATGACTGAGTTGCCCAGAGAAGGAGTCTTTAGAGTTGGTAACCTGCTGGATTCCAGTTGGCCCAGAGCAGGACCATACCATCCCATCTGGCCATGACTCCTGGTGAATCCATTGCCATTTTAACTGTATTAGATCTCTTCTGTTCGGAGGTTGTTCTTGCTTCTGTGAGGTGGGGGGTGGGAGGGAGATCTGTTTGGGAATATTGAATTCATGAATTCCCACCTCTGGGGTTTTCCTAAGTTTAGTATTCCTATCTGTAACCTCCTTGCAGCCTTAGAAGACACTGCATGACCCCCCATGTTGATCTGAGCCTCCCTTCCCTGACCCACCTCTTACTTCTTCTCTGCCTGCCTCCTCCTCACACTGTGAAGCTCCCCAGCCAAGTGTGGACCCTTCCTTAACCGTATTCCTCTTCCCTTGAATGTCATTTCTCTTAAATCTCTGCTTGTGGGAGAGCTTTGCTGTCATATTTGACAGCAGCAACAGCAGGAAGGGGAGGCAACCACTGTCCTTGCACCAGAGGGGGAATCTCCTCCTTTCCTGTGAACGTCCCAACAAGAGAAATCATGTTCTGCTCTTCCTCTTACTTTCTAGAACCAGAGAAGAAAGAAAAGCCAATAGAAATAGGTAAGCATGCTCTTATTTTCCCACCTTTGCTTACCTGAAAGTTGTGTTACATATAGTGATTATCCATACTCATCATTTATAATAATTAATATATTTTAATCTTTTCATTTTAGCCAAGCTGCCAAAGAAAACTGTGCATGCAAACAAAACTGGTAAGACCTGAGAAAAAATACATCTGGGATATTCCACTTTCCACCTTGAAAATTAACAAAAGACTACAG
Organism: Candoia aspera; assembly: GCF_035149785.1. Lineage (NCBI taxonomy): Eukaryota > Metazoa > Chordata > Lepidosauria > Squamata > Candoiidae > Candoia > Candoia aspera. The sequence goes on from NC_086153.1 coordinate 98,433,414, forward strand.
ATATATGTTCCATAAGAGAAGTGGCTAACTACTGAAGTAAACCATCAAACATAGAACTATTCAATGAAAAACCATTTTCTTGTCTCTTATTTTCTAGAAACACACAAGAAAGAAAAGCCAATAGAAATAGGTACGTAAGTATGCTGTCCATGTCCCACCTTTACTTCCCTGAACCATATTGATAAAGCTGTTTAAAATTTATAATAACCCAATATTTATATCCTTTTATTTTAGCCAAGCTGCCGAAGAAGGATATCCATGTAAAAGAATCTGGTAAGATCTCAGCAAAAAAATAAATAAATTACAGTTTTCATTTTGAATGTTTAGTAAACATACAAGAGTATGGAAATGAGTGTGCCGGAAGAAAAGTGCCAATAGAGAAATAAAGTGGCAACCATGGATAATAGAGTACCTTCCGCCCACAATGGGTTATCTAGGATCATCATGTTTAGGTCTTCCTCTTACTTTCTAGAACCAGACAAGAAAGAAAAATCAGTACAAATAGGTAAGCAATGTTTTATTTTCTGACCTTTGCTTTCTGAAATATACAGATATGAGAAGAATATTCATTATCTATGTTTAAAATTTATCATAACCAAAATACTTAATTTATTTTTTTTAGTCAAGCTGCCTAAGAAGGATGTGCATATAAAAGAATCTGGTAAGACCTGGGTGAAAACACACCTATCTATGAATTTGCATTTTCCACTTTGAGCACTTACTATAAAATAACATGGCACTGTGGAAATGAATGTTCCTTAAACAAGTGACTAAGGAGAGAAGTAAAATTATGGGCATTTAGTGTAGTGTGTACTTTGACCATTGTGGTTATCTAGGCCTCATCCACACTACCCCATTGCCATGGATCCAAGATAGACTATTTACTGTTTGTTGCAGACATATTCTCTCTTAAGGTCCTCCATCTCAGGGCCAACTTGCTTACTGAGGCATGATGAAGCTGCTTTAGGCAATCTGGCCAGAAATTGGTGTTTTCTGTCAAAAAACAGAAGCAGACCTCCTCCATGATCATTCTGTGTTGCCTAGAGGTGGAGTTTCTAATGTTGGCAACCTGCTGGGCTCCACTGTCCCACAGAAGGGCTGCACCATCCCATCCATCATGGATTGTGACTATCAGGGCGATGGAATCCCTCGCATTTGCAGCTTGCCTTTTGTTTTTTGGGGTGAGGGTAGGGTCGGTCAGAGGGACTATGGAATTTGTGGAAGACCACAACTGGTCCTTCCCAAGGTTGCTGTTCCCATCAGTAAGCCCTGCACAGCTGATGGCACCTCCCACCATGCCATCTTAGCCTCTCTTTCCTTTCCACTTCCTAATTCTCCTTCTCTGTGAGCTTACCTCTCTGTGTCACTCCAGCCAAGGGCAGATCCTTTCCCTACCCTGTTACCTTCCCTCCATGGCCACTTCTGTTACCTCTGCCTTTCCTGAAGACCACCGCTACTGCATCTGACAGCAGCAGCAAATAACCACAGCACCTGGGCACACGGGGGAACTATGAACATTCAAATGGAGAAATAATGCTCTGGTCTTCCTCTCACATTCTAGAACTACATAAGAAAGAAAAGCCAATAGAAACAGACAAAAATGCTTTTATTTTTTATCCTTTGCTTCCCTGAAACATAAAGATATTGATTATCCATGTTCAAAATTTACAACAACTAAAATGCTTCACTGTTTTTATTTTAGCCAAAGTGCCAAAGAAGGATGTTCATGTAAATAAAACTGGTAAGCCCTTTGTAAAAAATAAATCTATAAAATTACACTTTTTATTTTTAACACCTAGTATACATTAACACATGGCTGTGGAAAGGAGTATGCAATGTAACAAGTGACTAAAAAGTGAAATTTTAAAAAGGAAACTTGGATAACAGATTACATTCTGCTTCCTGCAGGATATCTCTGAAATTACATTGTATATCCTTGTTTAAAAAATAAATAAATAACTGGGGGGGGGGGTTGTGTGTGTGTGTGTGTGTGTGTCTGACAATCTGGTATTCTTCAGAATAGTTCTAGCAGGTCAACTTTTATAAAACATGTTAATTATTCTCCAGCCAAACTATGCAAATGTGATATTTGATGTGCTGAGTCTCTTGACTCTCTGATCTTAAAAAGCCATTTTGAAATGAAAGATTTACCATTTGCTCAGGGGTGTGTGTGTGTGTGTGTGTGTTTTATGTATATGTATATTACTTGATCCTTAATGGAAGAAGAACTTTCTTTCTGGTGCTGCAATTTATGGTTGGTTCTCAATAAGCTGGATGGAGGGAGAACTTTGCTCCTGAATGTACTACAATAGACTCTGATAACCACAATTCAAGAAGCACAGCTGTTTATTATATAGGCCTGTTGAGGCAAACTTTCTCATATAAAAGGGCGGAGATTTTTACCATGCATAATGCCACATACTATTTTATTAAGTAGTTCTGTTCCCATATTGGAAATGTGCAAACTGCTCTGTGGATGCAGTTCTTATATCACTGGAACAAATACCACATGTGTTGTCCAATTTTTTTTTTTCAAAATGTTGCTTTGTTTTATAATAGTGCTCTATTATTGTACATCAAAAGTATGTGGATGAATTTGAATACTTAGCAAAGACTAAGTATTCAAATAATTTATCACATATTGGGTCATCCTAAAAATCCCATTGATTCATATCTAAGGAATATATGTAGAGCTTTTATTTTACTTACAGAAGCTATAGTAACTGAGAACTGGGTATAATTTATATTATAAAAATTATATAATTGCAGATATTTTAATTGTACTGTACAGATACTGTACAAATTCAGATACAGATACTATACCTATCACCATTTTTTAAACTTCAGAATGATGCAAGAAGATGCACATAAATCTTTAGCAAGAATGTGTATATTACGATGGATTTTTTAAAGTTTTCCAAAATATACAGTATGTTACATTTTATATCTATCCTATATCCTACATCCCTCATCTGACATGAAAATAATTCTGGTTTACACCCACTAGTTTTATTCTTAGATAAATTAAACTGGTTTGGGGCGAAGTAAGTCATGTTTGCCTCAAATCTTTCAGAATGCTTCTACACATCCATATCCAGTCTTCTTTTTCTTCCTTCTTCCCATGATAGTCTTGGAGAATTCTATACAAGCTTAGCCGTCATTGACCCATGTTGTGATTATCCACCCTCACCCACCCCAGCTTTAGAGGCATATAATGAATATACTCCTGCAAACCTTTTCAAATCAATTAATTAATTTACAGGGTTTATAAGCCACTCCAATGCATTGACTCTTGAGTGGCATATAACTCCCCAATATATTACTGGGATTAAATGCAATACAGATAAAATTTAAAAACAAAATCATACATGACAATAACATGAAACCTCTTAATACTCCCTTTTGGGCGTGAATGGTGCTTTTTTTTTTTTGCCATATTCATCATTGGAGAAGAAGTCAATTATTAATCAAGATGACAGGAAAACCTGTTTTTTTTTTTTGTTTCTTTTTGAAGCGTTGAATCCACCCTTCAATCCTAATCCAGCAAAAGTTGTTAGTGTGTACAAAAAGTTTATGCTGCCGCTTAACACATCTAGGTGGGAAGATGGAAATTCACACATTTGATCACTGCCATATGCTGGAAAATATAAAGACGTATGCCAGGTCCACTCTGGAACTCTCCCATTTCTGCTTGTTTCTGTTCACTTAGCCATTCATCAGCACTGTCACTGTGAGCTTTAAACACCTTTCAGGCACAGCAGAAGGCGGCTGTGAAAATTCCATGTAACAGCAACATTTCCATAAATATTTTACTTTTTGTTTTTTGTTTTGCAGTGAGCGAATAAACACATAAGCCCGAAGGCCAGAAATTAAAATGTCCGTATATATTTCAAAACCATGTAGAATCTTAAACCATCTCATGACGATTGATGCAGCTGCCGCATATGGAGTCAGGCAATTGGTCTACCTACCCACTACTTCCTGCTCTATCTAGCAGTGGTTCTCCAATGTTTCCAGAAAACATGCTATCAGTGCCTCTTTTTAAAAGGGGAGACACTCATCATATATTTCCTGGTGCTGCAGATCCCCACTAAACAGTCTTCAAGTTATTAGATTGTGCTCTGTTGGGAGAATCCACTTTTGTTGGGATCTTTCTGGAAAATCTTTAAAATATTTTTCAACCTTCTTCTGGAAAGAAAAGATGCCATGAACCAATAGGAATGTGTCTGTTTTTCTTTTACAACTATGGCATCTCTGATTCAGAAATATCTTTCTCTTCTCCTTCTACCAGGTTCATCCCTGGTTGCTTTTTTAAAAGGAGTTGAAAATATTGCTTCTTTCTACATGTTTTGATGCTATGGTTAAATATTGGGTTTCTCATGAGGATTTTATATGCTTTTAAAACTTTTATTGTGGTTTTATATTGGGTAGTTACCACTTTGGATATAGTGCTATTCTATACAAATAAATCTGTATTGTAAGAATTCTGAAGTTCTCTATAGTGTTCAGACTGTCTTCTTACTTTATTTGCAGCTATTGGAGGAACTCATAAGCCAAAAGGTCAGGAGTATTGTTTCCTTTTTAAAGTTTATATATTTATATAGAGAATGCTGTACAGTCTGATCCCTAGCCAATTTTCAGAGAATCGGTTGTAGAGACCTTCATTTGTTTTAATAATTCTGAGAGCTGGGTTTGTAGTGCCTCATGAGATCATACACTCTTTCTTTGCACCTTTGAAAAGAGTCAACCACTACTGCTTTTTTGTTAAAAGCATTTTCAGTTTTGAATTATCATTTATATTAAAATACACAATCTATAGTTGACTTCCTTCACTAAATTACTGAGGAATATATTACAGTTCCTTGTTAACTCCATGTTAACTCAATGTATGAGCGGCTGTTTTAGACTAAGATCAGTTTCCTTTTTTATATAGATGATACATTAATGTGATTTGTGGTTTTTTAAAAAAAAGACTATGGATTAGATGTATTATGATTCTGGAATCAACATACCTTATGAATTAGCAACGGTTCTAGTGCAACATGATTTGTCTTTTGTTCAGTCTATGCTTCATTTTGCTTATATTCTAAATTTGCAGAAGCTGGACAATTCAAAGTGGAATCTCTTGCCTTTGGGGCAAAAAAAGGTAAATCCCTTGGACCAATAGACATAAACTTTAACAGATTCTGATTTAGAACTTAGTGTTTTTATTTGATATATGCTTTTATCTAAGTGCAGTACAAAGTCTCCTTTTTTTCAGAAACAGCAATCCTGTGAGGTAGATTTTGCTGAGAAAATGACTGTCCCAAGGTCACCCAGAGCTGAGCTTCTTTGGCTGCGGGTGGACTAGAACTTGGGTTCCTGTGTTCCTAGTGCAACACTTTAAACGCTACACCACACTGCCCTTCTTACCTTTTTTGGTTTCAGTTTCTGCTTCTGGCTTACTGTGAACAGTTTTATAAAACAAATGTTATAAGTATGTTGTCAAACATTTCATAAGACAACATAATCAAGATGTTACAGAGTTGAACCTTAAATTTTATTTAATTGTGGAACTTTAGATGACCAATGGTATTCTGTCAACTTCCAGGAGGAAGAAAAAGATAATAGTGTGATGGTCCCTTTTGGTCTGCTAATTTGAAAGCTGTCCAGTTTTTGAAATCTGAACTTTAACTTATTAAGAGTTTAGTTTATAAATAGCACTTTCTTCAAGTAGTCAGGATCTTATAAATACTAATTCAGATATGATGCTGAATTAAAGTTTCGAGAAGAAGCTTAGAAAGCTAAGCTTTCAGGAACTACATGTTCTTCTCCTCTGCCATGCTGCAAAGGGAAATTTAAAGAATAATTTACTTATCTTTAAGATGAAACTTCAGCTTCCAATATCATTAAAAACAGAGAAACAATGGTTAACAGTGGATAGGTAAAACAGTGGATAGTTTTGGATTCAGGTAACAAGCTAAACTGCGATCAAGAATAGCAACAGATGCTTCTAGTTTATTTCTCACAGGGAATTTCTTTCAGGGAAGATAAGAATGTAGAGAATATGCAAACCCCAAGAAAGATTAAAGTCATTTTTATAAATGTAAATATTTATATCAGTAATTCTTGCAACAATATATCTGCCAGTATGAACATTATAATGTTACATTTCCTAGGGAATACTCTTATTGGGAATAATATTCTTGGGAATACCTGGTCATTTGCATTACATTTTCTTAGTGGCTTATAATCACAAGTTCAAACCATACAAAAAAGTTTAAATAATTGGCATTAAAATGAATTAAAATTATCAACAATTCAAGTTCTGTCCAAAGTGCTTGACCCCAAGTTGCCATCAGAAGAACTCAGTAGAAACTGTAGGCAGACTGCCTCAGATGTTCTCAGTGAGTGGGGAAGATGGGAGAATCTTGTAGAAAAATGTATCCTCTGTCAAGACATGGAGAACATGTAAGATAATAACCAGAATTATGAATCTCATCCAGAAACAATCTGACAGCCAGGGTAATGCCTACAACAGAACTGTAAAATGATCTCAGTTTTTCAAGAGACTAGTCCAGCTTCTGAGTTCTGTAAAAACTGAAGTTGCTGGAGCAGTCACAAAGGCAGACACCCATAAAGCCCAAACAGTAGTAAAACATAGAAGTTACAGTGCATGAATCACTGTTTGTAGATTTTGTTTCAAGAAAGGATGCTGTTGGCATATTAGCTGAAACTGACAGATTGACTGCAGCAGGAGCCATTAACGTTATATATTGCTGACCTTAACTGAGATTCTAAGCTAAGCAAGAAGGGGTCTTGTTAATACTTCGATGGGAGTAGGCTAGAGTGGGAAACAAACACTCAGAAGAAAGCAATGGAGAGTCATATCCATATTGCTTCCAACAAAACAATGTGGCTATCTCCAAAGTGATCAGTTTAAACACGTCTCAAAAGAAATTATATCAGCCTACAGGTAAAACAACTTTTTGATCACTATATATTTAGCACACATTACTAAGTCTACATTTCTTGAATTATGTTTGTAGAATCATAGAAAACAATGACTGGAAGGGATTGTGGGTGTCTAGACCAGTCCCCTGTCCAGTCTGTTACAGCATTCCTGACAGATGGCCATCCAACCTCTGTTTAAACTCTTCCAGCAAAGAGACATCCACTACCTCCCAAAAATGGTTCTTACATTATTGAACAGCTCTTAGCATTAGAAGAAATTTCCTGATGTACAATCAAATCTACTTTCTTACAGTTTAAACTCAATGATTTGTGTCCCATCTTTGGGAACAACTTTGAATAATACTGCCCCATTTTTTACATGACAGCCCTTCATGACAGCTCCTGGCAGCTTTAAGATGTGTGGACTTCAATTCCCAGAATTCCCACCCAGCATGCTTCAGATACTTGAAAAGAACTGTTGTTCCCCTCAGTCTTCTCTTCTCAATCTAAACATACCCAATACAGCCTTCCAATCATTTCTTGTAGGTTTTTCCTTCATAGCATCTTACCATTTTGATTTGACTGCTCCAAATATGCTCCATTTTGTCAATGTCTTTCCTGAAAATGCAGTTTCAGAACCAGATGCAACATTCTAGGTGTGGTTTGGCCAATTCAAAGTGGAGAGGAATGATGACCTCTTGATCTTAGTACTGTATGTCTATTGATGTACTATACTCTTCTACGACTAACTTCAGTAGGATAAACATCCAGATAAATGCATTCAGGTTGACCAATTTACTGTAGGATTTTATATCACTATAATTATGATGTTCTTTTTCTCTCTGAAGTTGTACAAGATTCTAATCTACTTGTAGATTTCTTAGAAGACACAAACATAATGTTATTGCATAATTTTAAATTTTCTGTTATGATCTAATCAATATTGTGAAAATGTCACTTCAGATAAGTAGTAGAGATTTAATGCTTTTTCTAAAGGCCTTTGTTTGCATGAGACATTCTCTCTGAGACCAGAAGTGTTACAAGTACCTTATCTTTGTTTTGCAGCATTACATGAAAAGAAAGAAGAGAGACCTAGGAAGGCAGTGGAACAAGGTAAAAAGAAACTTAGTGAAGCTGATATTATCTAAAGCAAGTGTCAGAGTCGTTAAAAAAATACACATTTCACATTTCAAGAAATGGACAACCTTGAATTTGTCTCTTTAGCTATCTCTGTGAGTAGTCTTTTCTATCTGTCTGGGAAACATCATTCTGACAGAATTCAGTTTGTATGTACTCAGATGCAGAGACAAAATGTAACATTTTATCTAGACATGTCATCTTTTGTGGCCTAAATTCTTTTAACCAACTTGATTTGTGGCATAAATGCTTTAAGTGAGATGAACACTCTGTGGCATAGGCATTATTCTTTGTGTTATACAATATCTGACAGAAAGATGGTGAAAGCAGTATTGCAGTGTTGTGCTGCAAGCTCTGCCCTTTTTGTACATGCATGCAATGTCATGATGCACGTACAAAAGAGGCAGATATTTGTGTCATGATGCTGCAACCCTGCTTTCATAGTTCTGCCTTGTTTTGTCTCCTTCCCTCTGTCTCTTCCTCAAGGAAAACAATTGTTTCTGTGGGAAAAGTGAGGAGACAAATGTAGCCAGCTCAGCCCCCTGAACATACCATCTCCATGAACTCAATGACAGAGTCTAGTTGCCTTCATTCTTTTCTGGGCTGCACCATGTGACACTTGCATCTCAAGGCCCAAGGAGTAATTTGTCTCAAATTGTCAGCTGGAAGTGTTTGTGGAAGCAGGATAAATATAAGCAAAGACTCCCTCAATTCAAAAGTGATTTCTAGGACATGTACATTGTATTTTTCTAGGCAGAAATACTGAATTGGTTTGTCACTGCCTTTTTTACCAGGGGTACTTGTTCAACTTCCCAGTCTATTTGACAACCCTGGAAATTCCTGGTTTTCTCCCATGAAAGTATGGATCTCGTCTAAAACCACTTACTTTTCTTGAGATCAGCCCTAGTCAGGGAGATTCTGCCACTTGCTATAGGCAGAAGATGTATGCTTCAGTATCAACCCCCAAAGGTCCAAGGTAGACTCTGAAGCCGTGCTCATGCCTTCAAAGGAGTGGGCATAAAGTGTGGGTTTCTGATTGCAACAGGGGATTCTAAATATTTTCAACATTGGCTTGGAATCCCCTTTCAGACCTTCCCTCTTAATGCCATGGTGGAGGTGATGAGAAGGTATGGGCACTGGGGCATTTCTCGTACATGGACATCCTCCTCACTAGAGACAGAAAAAAACCATATGTCGTCATCTTCTTAGCGTTTTTCCCATGCTATGGCAGGGTCTGCTTGTCGGCATATCCATCTCCATTTGGCTCAGTCCAAGGAATCTTCAGGAGTGACATTCACACATTCCATGTCCTCCTTAATGCAGTCCACCCACCATTTCTTGGGTCTCCAAAATCCATATGTAAACATCTCTAATTTACACCTCTAGGCCAGTATGCAAACTGAATGCAATTGCCCTTCCTTTCTCACATTTCTGCAAATTTTGTGACCATTGTCCAATTTAGAATATTGTAAAGAGATGCAGGTACATAAGAAAAATACTTGTACAAATGTAAATATTAAATAAAAACATTTACTAGAACAGGTACATTAGGGGAAGAGCAAAGAAGATGCATACAGGAATCTATACTGACATTTAAAAATGCAATTGTTGCAAAAAGAGGATTGAATTAACTTAAGATGGGAAAATGCACATTTTTGACGGTTTCATCTATCCCTGCTCTTCACACCCTCCACACTTTGGCCACAGGCGTTCTTGGAAAACATGAGTAGCATGTGAGTAGCATGCCTCAAATCTGAACTCATATTTCAAACACTCCTATTTAGCTAATCTAATCAAAATCTCAGTGATGATCTTTCCATTTCAAAGTTGCTTTTCTGAAGGGATGTGTCCTAACAGTCAGGAACCACACTGAGAAGAGGAATAGGTCTCTAGTGTTTATTACTGCTACATTAGACAGAAAATCCTAACAAACTGAAGAAGCGTGGGAAAACCCATACCGATAAACCCCAAAAGTCAAGGCGGGTCTGTTCTGTGTCTCTTTGAATGGCTGCTCAACTCCTCAGGACTACGCATGCGTTTTCCCCCCTGGATAGGGGCCCCCTCCTGCTCACCATCCGTGCTCATGACCGGAAGCACTGATAACAGAACCAAAATAATAGAAGAACAGAGATTTTGGCTGCTTTCCATTTCAAGGAATGTGTCCTTGAATAATGTTAAGAAGTGATCAGTGATCAGGCAGCACATCCATCTTTTCAGTTGAATAAAATAAGCTCAAGCTTGCTGTTCTGGTGAGGGTTCCACTGCATTTTCAAAACTTATATAATATGGCTAAGAAAAGAACATTAATGGACTTTTGCTGAGTGGTGGTGAGATGCCAGTCTGAGGGTTGTTTTGTTTTGTTTTGTTTTTGCACATGCAAATTGACTTTTAGTCTGATGATTTTCATCCCTTAAGTTCAATAAATATATCTGTTCATACAATTTCCTCTTAATCATATTGTCTTAACTACTATATGAGGAAATAAGGGATTATTATTTTTCTCATTTCTTCTTTCGCGATAAATCAAACCCCAGAGAATCAAGTAAAGTGTGTAACAGTATGTATATATTTTGTGCATATTATAAATTATCTGACAGTATATTCATGAATAATATTTCTCCATGTTTTCATTCTTTTAAAGTATTACAAGATCATCTCAAATGTTCATTAAGAATAAAAGTAATTCATTTGTTTTTTAAAAATAGCCCAACTATGCTTCCCAAATGGACAGTTAAAGAAACAAGAAATGATGGACCTGAGTACAATTAATCACACATTAGATTGCACAATGTCAATATTGTATTTTACTATTTTCTTATTTTGAGCTTAATTATAATGTCCACAGCTTAGCAGTGACTGCACAATTCTTTGTACAACAGAAAAATATCAGTCCTTGTCACAATTTTATTAATGTGTCAATATATTCATTATTTGTGAATAATACACCATTATATTAGTGGTGCAGTACTTTCAATTTTTTTCTAGATTAAAAAGTGATTTTCTATTTCAGTTATAAAAATGTTATAAAATATATGCTTAAATTTTGGAAATGCATAAATAATACCCAAATAGATTATTATTACTTCCAACAGAAAAAAAGAGTATGAATTCTCCTTGGTATTACTGTACAACCATTTTCTGCAATAGCAATATATCTTGTTGTTTTGTGGTTTTTATATTGTTTTTTATGATTTTAATTTGCTTTGTATTTTGCTGTTAGCCACCCAGAATCCTTTTAGAATAGGTGTAGATTACGAATGCTGTTAAATAAATGAAATCATAAATATGGCAGCTAAAAGTTGGTAAGATACATGTCAGTTGTCTAGATAATTAAATGAATCTTTGATCTGACAAAGCATAACCATCCTTGTATATTAATATATCTGGACATTGTCATGCAACTAGGAAATTATTTGAGTATCTAGTATCCGTGGGGTCTTGTCTTAGCAAATAGGTTCTACAACTCATTTGCTTGGCATTATACTTTTCCATGGCTTTTAAAAGTCTTGCATTTAAAATGCCACATCAAGTCAGGCAAATTATAATTGAATGCAACTAGGACTGCTACAAGCTATAGCATTCTTTTATTCCAGTTGAGTGAGATACAAGAAGATCTGAAATGTCCAGGGGGCTTTCAAGACATCAGTCCCTGTTTATTTCTGTCCATCTATTTCTGCCCTTTTATTCCTGTTGAAGCATTACTGATCTTGGAATCTGAAAGTGTGCAATTCAGTGTGATTGATCACCTGTTGTTTATATAGTAGCAAAAATGTTTAGAGAATCAAGCCATAAGGTTAGGATAGTTTTGATGCTTATACTCAGAAGGATCTAATGTTCTTTTATAAACAGAATAAGTTTCACTGAAAGAAAGGGTGCTGTAGTCATGGAAGCAGTTGTGTAAGTGCAGTTCTTGTTCTGTGAACGCAAGCTATGTCCACTCCCAGCTTGAAAAAGTGAGATTCCACTCATGATTTTAACTATTGATAGTTACTACTGCTACTGTGAAAAGTATCCATCTCAAAACTCAGCTACAAAACTACATACCATTTTTGATGTAGCTTCAGTTTGGGATTATTAATTGCTAGATGTGATTAATGTTTGCTAACTATGCTTCTACACAGAGCCTGAGAAAGAAAAATTAATGAAGACCACAGAAACCCAGAAGAAAAAGGGTAAAGAAATACATTTTTAAGCTTATTTTTAGACTGTGAAAGTAGTGAAGAGACCTGGACAAAATCCTTTTCAAGCCTGTGGAGTTAACAAAGAGACTGGACAAGCTTATCAATGGGAATAATAATGATTGGTATTGTTTACTTGATCTAGCTGTATATAGTCTTGTTACATTAAACGGAGGTTTAAAAGCACTCAGATTGATTGATATTCTGATCAGATTACAGATGCAGCTAAGCATTATCTTCAGTACTATAAAAGTTCACACTGTACAATTAGAAATTCAGCACCTGGAAATAATCAAATACCTTAGTGTATGTGTCTGTCTCTCTGTAGATGCCTGCATCCACACTTACTTCTCTAGGGATAATTCTGATATAACATTGTCTATGAAAAGGATACTAACTCCACTACTATTTGCTGTCAGAACTAACCCTATCCATGGTACCAGTAGCAGGACTTTGGGGAAGAAGTCCCATTCAACAGAATGAACAAGTACCCATCTAGATGCAGCAGAGATACACAATGCCTTAAGATCATTACGTCCACAGTCCTAATTCTAGGACTCTGGTTCATGATGTTCTAGATGCCATGCTTACATAGGGACAAAGTATAAAATATGTGGTTATAAGCATCATTAAGCAAGATAGAAAAGATGCTCAATTGAGCATCCCCATGAGAGATTTGCCACCCTAGAGATAAGTTTTCAAGCCTTCATTATGAGAAAAATAGAGTTTGTTTTAATGAAAAGCAACATGTAAATATATTTTACTGAAAAACTAAATACATTTTACTAAATAGGCTAATTGATTTTAATTTTAAAAATTAGACAATTTTTAAGGGAAACGAACAGTGATAGAAGAAAGCTCGAAGAGAGTACACACTTTGGGGGAAAGAATATTGTTCCAATGTGTAATAAAAGAATGGGGTGAGAAGTTCCTTCCTTAACTACATTAAATAACTAGCTAATTTGGATTGGTTCAAGTAAAGTTTCTGCTTAATGACTAACTGGGGCCTCTCCACTGACACAGTACATTCATCATTGACAAGTGAAAGAAGATTTTTTGATGATTTCCTCCAGACTCCTACAAGCTCTCTGCACCAACTTCCATGTAGCTCCTTCCCCTAAATCTAAATTTGACAAGGATTACCAAAAATCACTCCTCATTCTTCTGATAAATATCCACACAAAGGAACATGGCTGATTCCTAAGATATAACTAAAATACAGAATGAATGGAGAGGGAAAAATCGATCAAAATATTTCTGAGACCTCTTAACTTTCACATATTTTTTAACTTATATTTCTGGTCATAATAGTCATCAACTTCCATTCTTGATGGCTGCATCTGCATATGTATAAATGAGATATTTTAAACAAGAAAAAATGCAAAACAACACAGAATGAATGAATGAATGGATATGTTTTCATAGATATCTCAAAAGAAAAAGTGAAACCTATTGCTGTCAAAGGAAAAGGTAAATATAATTTCTAAGATCTTATTCTTTTTTTAACTAGGACTATTTTAGGATTTCAGAAACTGTTTTGTTCTTGCTAAAGGGGTTTAAGATAGTTATATGAGGAACATTATATGTAGGACTAGAGAATAGACTTAGTGTTGCTATCAAACAAAAGAGGGTCCTTAATTTGTTATTGTCCACTTTTTTGGTGCAACTTTAGTTTACTTTCATCTAATGGGTCTTCCACATGTTGGGTTTGCACCACTCCCAGCTGGTTCTGAACCCCTCTGAGCCCATCTTCTTGTGATTTCTCCTGGTAGCTGGGTTGATTTACTTCTAGTTCTGCTACAGTAGTAGTAGGAGCCACTCTGAAGCAGGTTTTCAGCTCGAAAAACTGGATCTTGGGAGTGGGCTTGCAGGGAACTTTTGCATTATCCTCTAACTGCCTTCTGATCTCCAGCTACCTTAGCAGGTCCTATAAGATGAATGCTGTCTTGGCAGCTTCACATTTTACTTGTTTGATTGATTGAGCGATCAATTTATATGGCCCCTTATCTTGCAAATTGTGACTCTGGCTGGCTAACTTAGGGTTAAAACAAAAAGACAAAGAGTAACCAAGCAAAAATAAGAAGACAATAACATTGTAGTGTACCCAAGCCAAACCACAATCACAATCCCAACCATTACAAAACAGACTCTTGTAACACCCTGGGCCAATGCCAGGGGAACTGAGCTAATGAAGGGAATTTTCCCTTCACTGGCTCAAGTGAAGTGGGGAGAGGTGAAATTGACAACAGTCTACTGTATAGGGTTCCCTTCTGTCTTCCTTCTCCTCTGCTTCAGGAGCCTGAGGCAGGGCAAAGATTTTTGTTCCTTGCCCTTAGTGTTGCAAGATCAATCGCACTGAAGACAATTGTGGGTTGGTTTCAAACTGCTTTTGAAGAATTGCAGAATATAAATGGTGATGGAGTAAGGTGTCCTTAGCTTTTACATGCCTACAATATATTAAGCTTTGCTTTTCAATCCCAGTCATCCTTCACTCTACCACATTTAGGTATACATACTGAAATTTCATCAGGCTAAAAGCATAACAGTGAAATCATAGAATTTTTTATGTCAGCTAAATTATACTTCTAGCAGGTGCAATGAATTCTTCTGATTTTGTGATAAAGAAAGCATTCAGACTTTTTAATGCTAAATGGCTGCAAAGCCATGAACTTTGATGACAACAGTCCTCCTGTAGGTATATAATGGAATAAGTGATAGACATTCATAATATGATATTGCTTTATTCACCTTAATTTTCTGGTTTGCTTAAGTCCTGATTCAGCACACATGCTGACACTTGTATTACTATAGCTTAAGCATTGTGATTGTAGCTTTTAAAATGGGGACTTATACATTTATACTTAAGGCAAGGAAAGACATACTTAAATTGCACTTTTGCAAGCTAAGAAAATTGTATTTTTCAGAGGCAGCAAAATCAAACAGTGCAAAACTTCCCATTGCTGAGAAACAGAAAGGTAAATATATTATTATATTAATCAGAAGCAAAATGTATTTGCTTTCCTTCTCTGTCAACTTAAATGAGCCTTTCCCCCCCAGAATACATGAATTTTAAATGGCTGGTGAAGAAATACAAACAAGAATTTGTTCACAGTTTATGATTATAACAGAGATACCACCTAAATTTATTTAATTTGCCTAATCCAATCTCAGAAGAGTATGTCAGAGGCTGGCTAAAGACCATGTCAAAGTAAACTCAGTCTCTGAAGTTCTTCTGAATATTGGATCTGAGAAAAAATGGCTAGCTTCTTCTATGCAGTGTAATAGAGCTTGACACCAATGGGGACACCATGACCAATGGAAATACCTCTATTCAGCTGGAAAGGGAAGATCTTATGGGTGAATGAAATGAACCTGTATCTCGGGTTCATCTGTTTCTATTACTACAAAATATCAGTGAAGCAAGCACTCACACCTATGAATATATGTTCAATTTATACAGTATCTGAGATTTGGGGGAAAGGGAGAGAAGGTTGAGGTCACAGATGCTGAGCAAATCGATTGTGTGATATGTGTGCAATTTTTTGTTATTTAGTGTTGCATGTATGGTTGGATCAGAGATTCAATTAAGCTGTCATTTTATGTGCTGCACTTTATATAATATAAATTGAACGTTTTTCAGAGCAAACATGCCCCTTGATTCTTAGCATGCATGTCAGGACATTGATATTTTGTCAGAAGAGTATAACTGCTGTGTCTAAACTGGCTGCAAGTGTCCGTACAGCTTGAGGCTTTGCTGGTCCTCCCATTCTTTTTTCATAATAGTAAGTGGCATGTCACATACAGTAGCTCCTATGACACAAGATCTGAGAAGTCATAGCAAACAACAACAACCTCAGCCTAGTGATTCATATTTCCCTTTGATATTTCCTCTACTGAACAATGAAACTGCATTTTGGCATTTCCATTAAGATTTAATTTTTTTCATTATTTGGGTGGTATCTCTCTTTTGCATTCAGGATCGATACAGTACATAGACTATCACAGCATGCACCTCTTTAATATAATAAAAACTTTATTTGCAAGGTGGCCACTTAATTCCCTGTGGAGACCAATGAATAAATAAAAAGAAGAAAAAGTGTGTATTAGTTGTATATAAATTATTTACTCTTAATTTTTATTTAGAGGTAGTACAATGTGATAAGAGAGGAGGAAGATGGTCTTTCTCTATCATCCCTTGCTGGGCCTGAGAGTGGAAGTGATTTGGGCCAAAGATGTGGAAGCCTGTTGTTGCAGGATGACTATTGAGCAGTAACAGCTCCCCTGTCAATTCTTGATTTTGCCTCTGACACCCCACACTTCTGCTTTCACCTCCTGGCCCAGAATGGTAAGATAAGAAAGCCCCCCCTCTATGCTGCTTGCCAATTCTGATTTCATTGCTTTCAGCAAATATTCAGTATGTGTTAGATACAAAATATCCACTTTGGGGACTTTTGTCAGTGAAACATGGGCTAGACATTTTATAATAAATAAGTAAATAAGCAACAAATAAATATTCCTTCCAGTATCCTTTTAAAATATATTACAAGAACTATCTCTAGAAAATTAGCACAAACATTTTGGGGGTCTAAAATCCAAAGTAAGTTACAGTCAATACATTACCAAGCTTCCCAAATACAGTCCTAAATCTGGAGATAGGCAAGAAGGTGAGAGGCCAGTTTCCTGGGAGAAGAAGTTCGCCTAGATCCATTCTGATGAATGGAAGATGGAAAGGAGTTAATTTTCACTAACTTCCTTTTTCTAGTTACTCAATAGTCCTATGTTTCCTCTACCTTTCTTTTTTTTAAATAATCTGCTCTGGGGGATTGGGGCACTGTCCATAAAAACACAGGAGGTAGTGCTGGGGTTTACAGATGGGATGAGGACCTGACAACATTTCCTTCTTTCACTGCCACCACCAGGAACATCTGTTGCGTAGTGTAACTTCCTTGAATGGTGTCCATCTGAACAAGAAAGAACAACTAAAGATGAAAGCCAAGACTATCCAAGTTGTAATGTAGGGGAAAATTAATCCTGCAATGGATTATTTATCCACTATCCTGCTCTTTCCCTTTCCAGATACCACTATTGAGTTTTGGTCCATGATAGACATAAGCAATGTTCTGAAATGTTTGAGTTCAAGTATTGCCATTTCCCAGTAACATGCTCAGGAGCACATACTTGAGAGACTTTTCTTCAGAAACCCCATAAGCCACTGCAAGTTAGAGGTGAAAAGGCATAGATGGTCCACCCGAGTATATGGCAGCATTCCCTTGTCTTGATCTTCCTATTTCTAGCCTTTTCATAAGAGCTGTGGGACCAATTTCCTTATGTCTTCTAGCCATTGTTTGTTTGCTTGCTTACCTCTGTTGTCTGCAAAAAATGAGGCAAGTGCACATTTGAAAAAATCACATTTTTTAATCCAAATTTCTCTGTTTTTAATCACAAAAAAGTTCATGTGGTTGAGGGAGTTCGTAAAATACTGTACTGCTGTTTCAGCTTTTCAAATGTTCTTTCCTGCACTGCTATGAAGCCTAATGGCATCTTTGCAACTGATAGCATGATGGATAAAACATACCCTGCTTCCTAAATTTGCACATTTTAAATAGCAGTTTGATATTCTCATTCATGCTGACTGTGCATGCTGCATCTGCCAAGCACGCTAGGCAATCTCCCAATTACGCTTTCTTGTTTAAATACCCACCTGACCTGAAGCAAAACAAAGTAATGGGTCATGGGTTGAAAGAGGCAATAAAATCAGGAGAAAAAGATCAAGAGAAGCTGAGGCATCAAACAAAACCCTGCTCAAAGCCTGCAGTATGCATGCAGTTCAGCTGTGGAGCAGACTGATAGTGCAACCTTATACACAGCTGTTCGGAGTTACCACATGAGCCAGCTGCCCATGTGAGCTGGACCTTTGACAGTGGAGTGTTGTAGCTTGTGTGGGAGTGATCATGTGTAGAGCCTAGTCTCCCCACACCAGACAGCTGAGCTGTTAGCATGGAGATGGTCTCTTCATTGTCCCTACCAGGCCAACTAAGGGAGGAGAGGGGTTGTGTGTTGAATTATACACATGGAGTTAATACTTGAGCAAGGCCAGTGAGTCCTTTGCATGCATGTTAGTCACCACTGTAACTCAATATGAAACGGATGTTACCAGATGGTGATGTTAAAAAGAACTGGGGGAGAGGGGAGAGGGGGGAGGCAATATGGGCATGAGTTCATTCTTCTTTTATTTTTTTTTCAATGGGTTATTAGCTCAATTTTCAGTCAGATTTATAACTTTACATAATCTTGAAAATGTTTGAATCAATGTAAATGGTTTTTTTCATGTAAGATGCTATAGCAAATATAAGAAATACATTCAAAATTAAGATGGGTTAACAATCCTGACTTTAAAAAGAAACATTTGTTTTTCTCTGATTTTAGAACCTGACATCAAAAAAGGAGCAAGTCCAGCTAAAACAGGTAACTGACTGATTCTAAGTAACTTGGATTAGAAGTGTCTGCTACAGCTTTATTAATTCTTTGGATAAATTCTTCCAACACTATACTGTTCAACCTGAGAAGCATGATTTCAGTTTACCAGAGTTGCTAATTTCTAATTATTCATTCATTTGTATTAATAACAACTATGTGCTATGTTCTCTTAGCATTAATAGGAGACCTTTAAAGTTCTCATTAATAGTTGACTGAAAGAGCTGTCTAAAATCATTCTATATTTAATAATTCTATAATTGTCTAAAGTTCTATAGTAAGTAATGAGGTTTATTATACTCCATACATAACATAAATGTTTTGATACCATAATGTCAAATCAGAAATATTTTGACAAAAATATTGTATATTTTTTAAACTCTCCACCACTGTAACTTGTTTTTAAACTCTGTAGAATCAGGAAGATTGGCCAAACAAGTGTTCCCATTTCTCTTATTTTGTCAAGGCAGAATAGTTTTGCTGTCGAAGATAGTAATTGGTAAAGAAATATTTATGGCTATTTCGGTTGTTACACTTAATGCATTGTAAAATCTTTCCTTGCTACATATATAGATTAAACAAACAAACAAACAACTCTTCCAATCAAATGGCTTTGGGACAAAGAGAAGTTATAGTTTTACACTTTTAAAGAGTTCTTGGTTGGAGAAGGCTGTTCTAAGATGACATTTCTGGCTTACAGCATAAATTGATTGATAGGTAGATATGTTTCAAAGAAGACTATTATTATCTCTCATATTTGATTTACAATTGTTTTAGCATCCAGCACGATAAAACAAACCAAGAACATTTCTCATCCTGCCATTACAGGTATGATTAATCTTTCATCTCTTGCTGTTTCTTTTTAAACACTGATTTGCTATTTTTCATTTTTAATTCATTATTGGTGAGCTAGAGTTGCTGTAGCAAGATGGGTGGCCACATAAATTGGATGGATGGATATGATAGATAGATAATAGATATACTGTAGATAGATAATAGATAGATACTGTAGACCTAATGAGAGAGTACCCTTTCATCTCTAAATATCTACTATGTTAACAGAATAGATACTGCAAAGAAGATGGGAAGTTGTGTATATGGGAAATCCCCTAATGCTTTCTAGGACAGTTTGTGTGCAGACTATCTATTTCTCCTACTACGTGCTATACTCAGAGGCATCACAGGATCCAGCACTTTCATCAAAATGAAAAAAAGTGGGTTGTACCATGGCAATGCAAGCTCTGCTCCTTTCATATATGCATGTAATGCCACAACACAAGACATACAAAAGGATAAAACTTGTGTTAAGGATAGAGCTTACATTTCTAGCTATACTATGATGATAGGAATGAAAGGAAGCATTTGGTTTGGAAGAGGGGGCACTCCAAGATATTGGCAGCAGAGATATGGGATTGCTACCACTTCACCACCATGCGAGGATATCATATTTTCACAACCATCCTAATTCTAAGAGTTCATGAAAAGAACATCTCTTTGCTTCTCCTGATGAAGGCCTCCACAAATGCAACATATCAATTCAACATAGTCCATTTGTTGAGTGTACTGGTTCAGTAGAGCCTAAAGTAAATTCCAGGAGAATCTTGACTTGGCACTAGGGATTATATTGTACAGATCAAAACCAATGGATAAACAAATCACCACTGCTTCTCTTGGTTTAGAAATAAAATGGATGGAAACTACAGTACCATCTTGAAAATGTTGCATTAATACATGTTTAATAATATATTTAAGATACTTTTCTTTACAATGTATGTAAATATGAACAGTAAGTGCTAGTTTTGAAATTAACCAATACAGTACAATATAATTTTTCCTCTTGATTTTTCCCAATTTCACTTGTAACTTCTAGCTAGGAGATTATTGGAGATGTCTTTGTTAATACATAAATGTTCTTCTGGAGGAGGACACAATGCCTCATTGTTTAAAGGAAGCAATTGTTAGACCTCTACTTAACGATGCCTTTTTGTCTTCTCCAGAAATTTCTTATAGCACAGAATTTAGCATCACACTGCCCCCTAGAAAGAGCGTATTATGCTTGTATTAAAAGCCAGTTTACTTCTACAAAATGCTAGATATTACCTTTAAAAGCCCACATGGCCTGAGTCCAAACAATCTGCCTCATTCATTGAGATCATCTCATCACTTACTGAAATCTCTACTTGCTGAAGGCTCATCTTGAGGTGACTTGGAGTCAAGTTTTTTCTATCACTATCTGGAAGGTGTTCCGTAATGAGCTGAGAAGATTGATCTCTTTGTTGCTTTTAAAAAGCCCTTTAAAACCAGATACTTCTGAACAGGCTTTTTATTATTTAAATTCTGGTTTTCATTTTTAAACTTTGGTGTTATTGCAGAGCATCAAAAGGCTTCAGGAGCCAACGGTATGAAAAGTATAATAAATAATGAATACAACAAAGAAATAAAACATAGCCAAGACTTCAGAAAGAATAACGCTATTAATGGCTACTAATCATATGCCTATAGATTACCTCCAGTATCAGAGGTAGGATGTTTATGAAAACTCAGGTCCTAGGTAATGTGAAAACTAGCTGGTTAGAGGCTGTGGAAACAGAATGCTGAGCTAGATAAGCCTCATATCTGTTCTGACAACAGGCATTGTTTATATTCTTTTCTTTGGTCATTTTTGGGGTTTCTAGCTGAGCAAAATTAATGATTCTAAACTGGTTGCTTTCCTCTCTTCACTGTATACACACACTCATTCATGATCCTTTTTTCTTCTCCTCTGTCTTATGCATGTTCACCTGCATGGACATACAATTTCATGCATGCTCTGTTAAATGGCCATCTTTTAAAGTTGGCATGCTCCTACGAATCCGAAAATATTTTCTGGCACTATGGCTCACTTGCTTGAACAATTTTCATTGGGAAACATTGCCTGTAGCTCATTTGCACACACATAAAAAGGATTGTGCATAATTAATACCCTTTTGACATTCTAGAAAGAAGAGACAACTCATAAAAACTTTACATGATTGTAAAGAATAGTGACAGGTGATAGGAACCAGGATAAATACCGTCCAACATTAATGACCCCAGAAAAACCGATTATTTTAATATAGGGACATGCTTCTTAAATACATGTACAGGAATTTTGACTTTTACAAGTCCCTCTGACATAACCAGAATAAAGTGTGATATTGTAGGCAACAAAAGGAGGAATTCCCTGAACTCTGCCTATGCCTTCTGTGACCATTGCAGTGACACTGGAACACTACCATTAATCTGCTCTCCATGGAACAATACTCTTGAGGCAGATGTCACTAGTTACCTTATTTCAGCTTTTGTAGATTTATACTCATGTCTTCTCTTAGCATTGGAATAGTCCCAGACAACAGCCAAGACTTTTCATTGTTGGGAAGAGGAATGTTGTAAATGAAGGTATTTACAAGTTTACTCATCTACCTACCTGGTAGGCAGCAACAAATAAGCAGCAGTGCAGAGCTGTAGCAGGTATCAAGATTCTGTCCTGACCTACTGTTGAACGTGTGCTCTGAAAATGAATACATGAGACAAAATAGGGTTAGCCGGCATATTTCCTCCCCTGTTGCCCAAGAATCCCTCTTCCTGAGCTAAAGGACATGGTGGCTGTGTCCTCATTGTGCTGATGAAT
The DNA here is from genome assembly GCF_035149785.1 of Candoia aspera. Lineage (NCBI taxonomy): Eukaryota > Metazoa > Chordata > Lepidosauria > Squamata > Candoiidae > Candoia > Candoia aspera. The sequence continues at coordinate 98,455,785 of NC_086153.1, forward strand.
TTCAAAACACACTCTCTCATGATTTCATAGCAACTGTGGGTCTATCTTAAATAGCTTCTCACCAAAATCATTCATCAAGGCTTTCTCTGTGTCTAGTGAGGCAATGATGACCTGGATATAGAAGAACGTCCTCCAGTTTCATTGTCTTTAATTAATTACTAATTTATGGCATTTAGATTGATTGAGTCTAAAGTAGGGGACCGTTTCAAGGAACAATCCAAATGTCTTTCTGATAGCTCTTAGGATTTTCTTGTTACCATGGCAGGCAATTCTGTCAATGCCTGGGAGAGTTCTGGAAAAGGAAAAAAGCCTGGGCAATTGACATGATTGCTCCTGCATGTCCTCCCCAAACAGTAGGGTCAATGAGTTTCCTGCTTTTTAAGATAATGGCAATGAAACAGTTGAAGTGATAGATACATTGACATTAGCATAACATTCAGAATAAGTCCATTGGAGATGTGAGATCTACCACATGTCTGTGTGATCACTGTCTTATGAAGCCTGTAAAATTGGGGGTGGAAGGGCTGAATAAGTAACGGGGCAACAGTGAATGCCTCTTTGAAACTAAGTATAAATCTATCCATAGAATCATAGAGATAAACAGAGTTAAGTCCAATTTCCTGCCTCCTGTGGGATCCAAATTAGAGCATTTCCAACAGATGGCTCACCTCCATTTAAACACATCTGGATATTGGGTTTCACTGTGTAATGTTCTACCATTCTATTGGAATGTGCCTTCTTGTAACTTAAACCAATCATTATATCTTCTGAATCCCATGATATTGGATAATTTCTACCAGGATGGCCACAGCAGGCAAAACTATTTCTATTTAGGCAGGCATTTTGCATTGTAACTGATTTGCTGCTAAAATAGATTGTAATCTGGTGGGTATTATTATGTGTTTCTTCTCAATGTTTAAATTTTATGTTTATATTCCAATATTATTTTATCTGCATTTTGTTGTCAGCAAATTTTTTGTGTTATGTTCAGTGGAAAGGTGGAATATAAATGTTATAAATTAATAGGCTGCAATCCTTATAAGAGCTTCATTGACCTCTAATATATGGAAAGGCACTTGTCCCTGTGGGGGAGGACCTCTTTCAAGACCTGGATATAGGCAATGAATCTCTCCTGGTTTTATTTGCTCTCCTAGTGATGTTCAGTAGCATAGACCAAGCACACACAAGTACACGAAGAGGTAGTTGCAATCTTTTACTAGGTGGGGTTTTAAATAGCAAGCGGCAGAGGGAAAGGTATGTGCAAACACACATACATACACAAGAGAAATCAAGCCCCCACAAGTCCAGCAAAGCTGCCTAAAGAAATAGTTCAAAATCCAAGGAGCAGGCACAAGAGTAGTCAGACAAAATCCAGGGGTCCAAAACATTGTAGCAAGGTCATCAGCTGGTCCGGGTTCAGAGTCACGGTCACATGGGTTCGAGCCCAAAGGCAGGGCTTCTTCCTAGTGAGTAATCTCGCAGAATGCCTTTGCTCTGCTCTCTTTGCAGCCTGCAGAGCTCTTGTGTTGGGAGGGGGCAGTAATTCTGTGCCTTCATCTTGGAGAGTGGTGGCAGCTGTCTCTGCTGGTTGCTGGCCAGCCCTACCTCCTCTGCCTGCTCAGACAGCAGTCCATCTGGTGACTCTGGGGCTGACTGTTCATTATCTGTGGGCACTTCTGGAGCTGGCCGCTCATCAGTCTCTGCCTCTGAGTCTGAATCTGAGCCCATCATGACATCTTGGATCACTTAGAGGGGCTGAGGATAGGAGGCATGGCTTCACAGTAGTTCAGCTCTTCCTAACCAGGCAATTCCAACTGGTAGTGGTGGGGAAGGAAAGACTGGTCCCTTGGGCACTCTTGCAGGGTGTCACGGAGACTGGTCCTCTTGATTCTGCATTTATATGAGGCTCTTGGGGAAGGTCATCACGTTTAGGACAATGTGTCATACATATGCTGATTATATCCAACTATACATTGCCACCATGGAGTTGACTTAGAAGGCCTGACCCAGTACTTGGAAGCTGTAAGTGTCTGGATGGGATGAAACAAACTGAAGTTGAACCCTAACACGATGGAGTTGTTTGTCCAGAAACCATCTCACTCTCTGGAGGGCTCCAGTGGACGGGGTGGCACTCCTCCTGAAAGAGCAGGTTCACTGCCTGTGTCCTCCTGGTTTTATGACTATGGCTGGAAGGACAGATGAGGCTCTGGCAAGGGGAGCCTTTGCTCAGCAATTGCAGCCTACCTAGAGCAGGATAGTAAGTCTTGCCTTTAGCACGACCTGGGTATACTCTGCAATGAGCTCTACATGTTGAAGACTACTAAAAAACTAAAAATGGTGGAGAATGTGGCTACTTGCATGCTTGTGGGTGAGAGATGTTACAGCTATATAACATCTATACTGTGGGCACTGCACTGACTTCCAGGAGGTTTCTAAGTACAATTTAAAATGTTGATTCTATCTGCTAAAGCCCTAAATGCCTTGGTTCTTAGGCACTTGCAGGACTACCTCCTCCAGGTAGGGCTGACCCATCTAGTTTGTTTCTCCCAACTGGGGATGATGAGCATTTCTGACTTATGGGAGGTGACATCCATGGGGACACAGAAGCAATGCTTTTCTATTATACCCTCATTTTATGCAAATAGCCTCCCTCAGGTGTGGCATCAACTCTGGGGACCTTTTAAAAAGCTGCCTAATGAGAGTTGTTCAGCAGGGCTTTTGAGAACTGAAGTTGCCATCATGGGTCTGGTGGTATATAAATAAAATAGATATGTCACATGAGTTACTATTGCCATAAATGGACTTTTATTGCATGGAAAACCATTGCTAGAAAATTACAGTATTGTGACTTTCAGCCATAGAGCTCAAATGTGTTTCATTTTGCAATCTTTATTTTCTGAAGATTAAAGGGATTCAAGAACTAAGATTCTTTATTTTATTTTGTTTTGTTTTCTATTTTTTAGGCAAGGAGGCAGAACATAAACCGCCAAGTAAGTTTCTAAACTTTGCAACTATTAAAAAAATACAGGCACAGGGATATTCTCCAGTGGGTTTTTATTGACAGTGGCAAACAATTCTCCTCTGCCTATCTCCTAAACCAGCTGTGGGCTTTGGGAATCCTCTGGAGCAGATCTGGGGGTTCCACAAGGAGGTACAGTGAGGGAAAGTTCTATTCACGTACAGATGGATGTTGCTTGTATTTTGCTCATTGAAATGTGGTTTTAGTCATACTTCTGCTGTATGGAATGGTCATAGTTGTGACTCCATATATGAATGTCACACCACTTGAGTAGACTATGGAAGAGTTTCCTATTATGAACTATACTATGAGCTTTCTGAGAAATAGAGACAAAGTGAATGTACAATTTGTCCCCAGCATTGACGATGAATAAATTACTTACTGTGAAGTACAATATTAATCCTGTTTTACTGACCTTGCAAATCTTACCTAGAAATGTCATAATATTTCTGAAGAAGCAGCCTCTCATAGAGAGGACACTGACCAGGGTTTTAACAGAACTAGACTGGCACACATGGAAAACCAAAGTTTTTTCACCTGCTTCATTTCATGGAGCTCCTCAGAGTAGAGTGGAATAAGGTCAAAAAGATGCCTAACAGAAGTGCCCTTCAGGTCACTGGGGAACTCCCCAAGCCATCAGGAAACCTGCTGGATCCATCAGACATCTGGGGCAAACCATCTTAATAGGTTCCTCCTCCCTGCAGAGGTTGGTGGCCCTAGTCAGGCCCATTGCCATGAGGAAGTGATTGCTCCCTGACATCTGCTCCGAGGTGAATACCAGATCTAGAGAGTGGCCGGTCACATGCATTGGGCAGTGATGACTGGGGAGAAGCTGCCATGAACTCCTGAGCTGTCTCTGATCCCAAGGAGGGGAGGTTGAAATCAACTAGTACTAACAGTCTGGGTCAATCACAACCAACCCTAGAATGAGATTGAGCAACTTGGTGAGCGATGCTGCCATGTAGCTGGGGGGATGGTACAACAGAAGCACCCTGAGCTTGTCTCTTTGGCACAGCATCACATGCAAGCTCTCCCATCTGGCTACCTATGGAAAAGAGCTCTTTGCAACAGCTAAGGTCTTCCAGTAAACAGTTGCCATACCTACCTCCCCTGATTAGGAGTGAGGCAAAACACAAAACCTGGTTGGACAGATCTCCTTGAGGTGGAAATGCAACCCCCCACTCCTTCATCCAGCCAGTCTCAGTACTACATGCCTGGTCTGTCTTCTCATCCACAGTTAAATCATGGACAAGGATAGTTTTATTACAGACAGACTAGCATTCAAGAATATTCACCTGAGCTTAGAGCACCCAGCAACCGGTTTCCTGGTTCTCAAGTTGAGACTGGGGGTGGAGGATGGGGGTGGGGGTTATAGGAATTGGAATAATTTCCAATCTCTTTTCTCCTGGAATTGCTGCCCTTGGCTCCCATCATATTTCCTCTTCCTGCTATGTAAAGCAGCTGCTGGGTTGTATCCAAGCTGCCTAGTCAGTGACATCCTCAGCTGTGCAATAAAGCTGAGCACGCACTTTCCAGAATGCAGATCGGTCAGTCAACTGGCAATTTCATTAGAAAGGGGGGAAAAAGTAACTTAGTGGAGGGAGGACTCTGCTTTCTTCAAGTCAACTATAATAATGTGACTTTTAAGATTATGTTTCAAGAAATAATGTTGAGCCTTGAAACAAAAAGCACTTATCTTATGCCATTTATTTAGAGGGGGGAAACAACAAATATGGTTCTTTCTTTGAAACAGATAGTTCATTTAGAAGAGACTGCAGTTATATTTGAAGTTTTATGATTCGTTTTTGTGAATAAAATTCAAGTGCAAGGAGCCTGCTCTGGATCAGGATTATTGCCTCTGATCAGATTAAAGCTATCCCACAGATCAAAGTTTCCTGAAACTTGTTTTTACAGAGCTACGTACAATTTACATCTAAATATCCTGTTATAGATAGGGACGCGGTGGCGCTGCGGGTTAAACCGCTGAGCTGTCGATCGGAAGGTCGGCGGTTCGAAACCGCGCGGCGGGGTGAGCTCCCGTTGCTCGTCCCAGCTTCTGCACACCAAGCAGTTCGAAAACATGCAAATGTGAGTAGATTAATTGGTACCGCTTCGGCGGGAAGGTAACGGCGTTCCGTGAGTCATGCTGGCCACATGACCCGGAAGTGTCCTATGGACAACGCCGGCTCCAAGGCTTTGAAATGGAGATGAGCACCGCCCCCTAGAGTCGGACACGACTGGACTTTACGTCAAGGGAAACCTTTACCTTTACCTATCCTGTTATATGATAACTATATTGTGGATCATCTGTCTAGGATGGTCCTTAGTGTATGAGGCTATGAAGATTTTCCTTGCCAAGTCCCCTGTCAGATCCTAATGCCTGACCTATTATGCAGAAAGCTGAGCATGCACTTTCTAGAATGCAGGTCCTTCAGTCAACTGGCAATTTAATTAGAAAGGGTGGGAGGGGGAAAGTAACTTAGTGGAGGGAGGAATCTGCTTTCTTCATGTCAACTATAACAATGTGACTTTTAAGACTATATTGATTTTTGTGACCATATTTGCTATAGAGAAATATATAACTAGGCTACCATGCTTACCGTATAACGCTGTGGATATGAAAGAAATATAGAAGGGTTTGGACCAAAATAGAAGATATTTTAGAGCTCTGTAATTTTTCTCAACTGAGATTAAGACCTTAAAAACAGCCATGGGGGTGAGGAATCACTGGAACAATGTCACTGGGAAGGTGTATCATTTCCCTATGCTTTTTCCAGTGTAATTGCATTCCCAGGTTTCAGTTAGGTATACTGTGAACATTTAGAGGTATAGTGGGAAGCTGATAACAGCAGGGCCAAAAGAAGAGATCTTTTCGAAAGCTCTTAAAACTATTTTTAGTCTTTCTAATAACCTGGTCTCAAGTTCTGCAGGACTTTATATGTAATACATGACATTTTGCATTGGGCCCAGAATGACCAGTGACCACTGGAGCTGTTTTAACGGGGGATTCATGTGCTCCCTATAAACAGCTCCAGTAAATATTCTGGCTGCAGCATACTGCACCATGTGAAATTTCTAAATATTTTTTTTCAAAATCAGCACCATATATAATGTATACAGGCAGGATAGAAAATAAATAAAATAAAATAAAATAATGTCAGTAAGACATCTTGTATCTAAACTGACTTTGGATTAAAAACATTTATTTGCCTTTCCAAATTCAGAGCTAGTTTGGTTCTCTAGAATCAAATGATTAAAACCTGTTTTCAATAACTTGCCCTTAACATTATGAATATCAGTGTCAAATTTAGTCTCAAGGAATACAGTTTTTGAACTTCTACTACCTTCATTACAAAACCTCATTTGGATTTTGTGTATCATTGCCTTGGTTAGGGGTAGACAGCTTATGGAATTTTAAAGCTTAAATGAACATTTATTCCAAAGCAAAGCAAAAGCATTACATTGTAAAGTCCCTGTTGATGAAGTCCAAATTCATACCACTTAGAAATGTAGAAACACTCACGACCATATTCACATTTTAACTGACAAATATTAGTACAGTACAAAACTTTGGAGGGACCACACTCCTTTCATGTATGAATCATATGAAGGAGATACTATGAAGTTACCAGGAGTAGTGACTTACCATTTGCATGTTCCCAACAGACTGCTCCACACCCATTCCAGAACTTTATTGGTATGTAGGCTTATCTTCTTAGAGAAAGCCTGTGCATGACCACACATGTCGACTCTCTATCTACTGATGGTCTGTGCTAATCTGAGGACATCAGAGGGCAGGGTTAACACTGTAGCCCTTCTCTCAGTAATTCTGAAATGGCTCATTCACATGTGAAAAGCATTTAAATGTTAAAAGCAGGGGCTATTGATACAACAGCAAAGCAATGTTGAGTTTTTCTTGTACTGCTCCCACTTTTTAGAACAAGAAGTTCTTGGGCATGAAAAAGGAGTTCATTGCACAAATCCAGATATTTACTCTAATATTCACACTACACACAACCACTTGGCAAAGCAGGAGACAGAACTGACAAACTGATTAGAATAATAAGGCCTTGGGCATCTGGCATTATTGCTATTCTACACATATTGTATGCCACCAAATAAAATAATAAATTCAAACTTGCTTGTGAATAAGGACAGAATGGTGCTTCCCTATTATTTAAGCCAAAAGCAAACCCAAGGACTGTATCCCGATAATCCTTTTTCTCCACTGTAGTACAGTTCTTTAATTTCTTGCCAAGTCCAAAGAAATTACAAGACATGCCATGTTATATTTATACTTGCTGGCCTGCTTTGCATATAAATGTCTTTCTAAACCTACAATTTAAATAGCCTTGTTAACTTGGTTGCTAATAATGTCCTTGCTGCTATTCAATCTTTTTCTGAAGAGCTGGTATGCAATATATTTTTATTTGAATTAATACAATTTCCTGACTATTGTTAGCCAAATAATTTAAATAATGCATTGCACAATTAAATGTGATTTATGCAGCAAATACTTTTAATATTTATATTTTATCCTCATTTTTGGAAAACAGTAAAAAATATCAATTGTTCACATATAAAGAGCTAGAACTGTGTAGCACTGTCCTTCTTAAACTATATTTCATAAAATACCAATGTTCCCTTCATGGATGTCTGCAAGGAGAAGGTTGAAAGTCAAGATGATGACTACATCCAGGTGATCGAAGCCTGCCTGTGTTTTACATGCCTCATGATGCACATAAAAAGCGGTGGGGCTTTGATCACGTGGTTGGCTTTTTTGATCCCCCTCCCTGCAGGCACCCCTGGTTCCATCAACAACTTGCAGGTGTGACACATGAATGTGCCTGATCCCAAACACAGAGTGTGCAGTAACATCCTTTAGGCTTGGCATTCAGCATTCCCCTGTACAGCTCAGACGTTTGTGCTACTGAGTGCAGTGGATTTCTTTCTGAAAAGGTGCTTCATGAGAAAGCAAACACAGAATCAGTGGGTGACTCATTAAAGCAGCCATGTTTATTTCCAGGATTGTAAACTGCTTTGATGAGTTTCTGAATGTTTATTTATTTATTAAATTTACATAGCCACCCATCACAGATGTGATTCTGGGTGGTGCACACAATTAAAATAACAAAAACAAACCATTAAAAACAAAACCATTAAAATACAATTAACACATTTAAAATTATAATAAAATTTTAAAATGGGAGAGTTTTTTCCAAAACTTACAAACAGTATAACCATTTAGCAGGCTCTGTTCTTCCATAGGATCCCCAGGCCTGATGACAGAAGCAGGTTTTAAGGGCCTTCCGGAAGGCCAATAGGATTGGGGCCAATCTCACCTCGGGAGGGAATGATGTTCCAAAGGGTGGGTGCCACAGCAGAAAATGCTCTCCTCCTGCATCCCGCCAGACAAAGCTCCCTAGCAGATGGCCCCCACAACATTCCCCCCTCCCAGACCTATCAGGGATGGGTAGATGTAACCAGGGAGAGGCAGTCTCTCAAATGATGTTTCCTGCAGAACGGTCAGAAACTCATATGTGTGGCACTTCAACACGCTATGAAACACTTTTTCAGAAGCATTACACAATGCTAGTATTAAGTCTCATAGTAAGCCTCTTAACAACACAGAAACCAGTGGTTTTGACACTCAGTTTTAGTGGTACAATCTGTACAAGTGTTTTGGGGACCACAAAAAGTTGCTGATGGTTTTGGTCCAGATTATAAACTAACCTTTGTCGCAGCCCATCTTACTTCACAATCTTGTTTGGAGAATAAAACGAAAAACATGTGAATTTCCTCGGATAAGAGGAGTTTAAATGCAATAACACAATCTATAGCAGATTGTCACATTTAGAACTCTTTCATTCAGTGCCAGTAATGAAAATCTTTGTAATACATATCATGTTTTATTGCCATAGAGAGCATAATATTAAGTAATATAGTAAGAATTAGTTATATTGCAAAGTAAATATAATTAAAAGAGGCTTTGGATAGATGAAGTTAGAGAATATGAGCCGCTGTTCTCAGGAGGTGCCTTTTTTCTGATTCATGCAACCTATCCATGTGTGAAGAAGCAGTGTGTTCCCTGTAGTGAATTACTGCGGTCAAGTTGCAGTTTACTGCAAAATAAATGTTTCAATATAGAGAATAATTGGTAAGAATTACTGTGGCTCTCAAATTCCTTCTAGTATTTCTGTGCCAACAGATGACAGCAGTTCTTCCGCATATTGTTTAGAGCAGGCTTATCCAGAATGGTCAATATCAACCCCCAAAGGTCAATGGGACTATCCATTATTGTTGTTGTTGTTATTATCCATAATACTATTAGTTAAAATAATATTTATTAAATAATTTTCATATAATAAATGTTTGGGGGTCAATGAACAATCTGAAACTTCATGAAGGGGTTGATGAGCTGAAGAGTTTGGGGACCCCTGTAAGTTACATAAAATTCTTTAAATCCTGCAGTCCCCATTTCTCTACTGCATGTCTTCCATGACCAAAAATGAACTCTCTTTGTTCACCTGTGATCACATTATCTCTGAACTTGAATACAAATTTGGCAATGTATTATGATAACATGGCTTTCTCCTAGCAGAATTTAATCTTGGTGTGAAGAAAGTTATTGCACCAAATTTCATAGTTTATTCTTCCTTATTTTGGAAAAAGATTGTAGGTTTTTACACTGCTGTGATAATTATTATATAATTAATATTATAATCTGCTGCAAATAGCTCACTTTAAATATTTGTGTCCATGGGAGAAAATATTTCCAGCACAGAAAAGTGTACAGATTGCTACTCTTGAGAAAATGTCTTACTTCACTGATTATTATGTTTATCACTTCTCTCCCAGCTAGTGGGTAACTGAAGAACTCCTAGGAACCCAAACTTAGCTAAATTTGAATAATCTATACATTATTTTTTAAAAATTAGGGAAGGCAAAGATAGTAACATTAAGGAAACCCTAAATTATCTACATGTACATCTATTAATAATAATAGGAATGAACAAAGGTAATTGCCATTATATTTTAGAAGTCATTATCTATTTCTATCTTTCTTTCATTCTTTCTATATATTTCTATAGACCTCTAATTAATTGCTTGTGGCAGGACTTCAGCATTTTGCAACATCAGAACCTTTATTTTTGTTAAAAGGACTATTGGTGTATACTATTTTTTAAATTATTTTAATGTAAAAGTTACTTTCATGTAACATAGATGCATGAAAAGGCAAGGCTCTGCCCTCTATATTTATATTTACTTCTTTCTTTATGTCTTACCTTTCTACTCAATAAAGGTTAAACTGCTTGATGTGCCCCTCATATGCAGCTGTAACCAATATTTAAGACAACTGCCACGTTGCCAGAATATAAAGGTGGATACAGCCTTGAGATAATCTGCAGAACAGACCATGTTAGAACAATAATATCAAGTCCCAAAGCAAAATCCAATATATTCAGTTTTTCCATCAAAACAGATCAGACTTCCCTAATGGGCACCCTCCAGCTGCTACTATTATCCTGAACCAATGTGTCCATTGATCTTCTGGCTGATGGATTGTCAGAAATATAACCCAACATATCTGAAAGACATTTTTTTTCAGGAAGGCTAGTCTAGATCTGGAGTAATAGGTCTAGACTGGCCTTTTTATCTTACAAGAAAATAAAATGACAAAAATCTAATTCATAATATCTATAATCTGTCACAAATTCCTGTCAATGTCTATGTATCTAAAAAGTGTTTCTACATTTACTCAACAAAAGTGCCGTTCTTTACAAATTGATATATGTAACATACACTGTATTGAAGACAGGCCCAAACTCTCAAGGTATGCAGATTTATATAGATGTACTTCTTATTTTTCTCCTTATTTTTCTCCTTCTTTCTCTATCTATCCCCATCCCACCCAACAGGAAGACCAGAAAAACCATCAGCGGAAATCAAAGTAGCAGGTAAACATTATATGGTATAAGTAGTAGCAAAAATATTCAGCCACAAGAATCACGCACCCTGATGGAACCTAATGTACTCAGAACTTCAGCTCCTATAAACTAGCATATCTACTGAGCACCATGAAAACTAATTAAATCTGTCCCATTAAAAGATCTGTCTTGAAGTGTCAAGTATTCTGTTTTTATCACTTACTTTGTCTTCAAGGTAGCTGTAATCACTTACTTGGACGAGTTTGGCTGTTAGTGTCTGGGAGGGTCATGTAGCATGTGGGGAGATTATGCCAGGCTGCTCACAGTTGAACAGATAGAGACTGAAGTTGCATTAAAATGAGCTGTATCCTACTGGGGGTGGGGGGAGAATGGAATGAACAGCTTTATGGCAGATTGCCAGCTACCTGCTGCTGTTCTCAGCAGGAAATAGCAGAATGGAGGCACTGCTCCGGCTCTGCACCTTGGTTAATTTCAGTCTGTCTCCTTGCATGAAGTCACAGTCGATTGACTGTATTCGGGGATGCCTGAAAAAATGGATGCTGAAAAAAGACATCTGTGCATATATCAAATCATTTGAGATATGATTCAATCCAAGTCCCTATAAGAGCACGTTGAGGTGCAAAGAGAAGATCTGTTCTGTTTCTGACCACATTTACCTTTCCTGCTGCTGACAGACAGAAATCACAAGCATGTTTTCTCCAAGTGTTTGTGAAATAAAATGCAAATATCCAAGTCCCCTAAAGTTTAACTCCTATGATTTGAAACTCTTTGCAGATAAGAAAAAAGCAGAAAAATCTCTGAGGGAAAAGAAAGAAAAATATGGTAAGGCTGGATTTTTTTCTCTTCTAGAAAACTGTGTGAAAAGTAATTGCTCTCTGAATTTGCTAACATCCTCTCTTCCTCACTTACCTTAATATAAACAATGGGGATTGTATGAGTTTCAGTTTATATATTGTATTTTATTTTTCTCTCTTTTTTCTTTTTTTTGCTCTGTACAGGAATAACAGTTGAAAAGGCACCCTTGAAAGTAAAATATGCCAAAGGTATGTATGTATGTATGTATGTATGTATGTATGTATGTATCTATCTATCTATCTATCTATCTATCTATCTATCTATCTATCTATCTATCATCTATCTGTTTTATATTCCACCATTCATTCAGGAGTTCAAGACAATGTACATAGCCCTCTTCCCTCCTATTTTGCTCCTCAGTAACAACTCCGTGAAGCGGGTTGGGGTGATAGAGAGTGATAAGCCCGAAGTCACCCAGGGAGCTTAAGTGGCTGGGGTAGACTGGAACCTTTGTCTCTCTCTTCCTATTCCAACAAGTTAGGTAAAATGATTTTGATTTTAACTCTCATAACCTGCCAAGAATAAATTTATTTTTAAGTCAAAAAGACTGTTTTCAGAATACAGACCCTGACGTAGGTTTGTCAGCAATCAGTTTAAAGAAACACACAAGAGGGGAAAATACTGTATGCTGTAATGTGTAATTCTATACTTATCTACTCATACGTCAGTCCTACTGAGTTCAGACATGGCCAGTTAGCAAAGCTCTGGCTTCAATTCTATACTCACAATTGTCCCTATATACCATAAATCTAGAAAGTTTACATTTAAGGAAAGAACAAGCTTCTAGATTTTTGTCTGAAATTGGACTGTTGTGGTATTTAGCTTTTCTAGGAAGCAGCTGAAGTTCTCTGTAACCACTGTATTCTTGGGGATGAGGAATGGTATTGGCCATGAAAGTTCTAGGGAAAGTATCAGGAAAGATAGAAACATGGTCACTTATCCTTCATCATGGGTGAGGACTTTCAATTCTATGATTTTGTGACAGAAGAGAGTTTTACTTCTAGCATTGCTAAAGTCTCATGAACTTTGATTAAGGCTAAATACTATGAAATGTGTAGGGTTCTTGGAAGAGAGTAGCTGTGCACATAAAGTGTTTGTGTATGTGTATGGAGGAGCTACCAGCAGCTCAGTACTGCAAAAATATGGAAAACAGTAGATGGCAACAAAGTGGTTTTTTTTTTTAATCTCATTGGTGGCATCTAATAATCGTTTGGCTTTGTGTAGTCCAGATCTGATATATGTACTGTATGTATGTATGTATGAATGTACTCTGTGTCCGTGTGTGTGTATATGTATGTATGTGTGTATGTGTGTGTGTGTGTGCATGTATGTATATGTGTGTGTGTGTGTGTGTATGTGTGTGTGTATGTATGTGTGTGTGTGTGTGTGTGTATATATATATATATATATATATATATGAATATGAAAAACTGGTATTTAGAATCTACAATAATTAGATACTTTTGTTCTGCTTAACAGTTCCAACAGAAAAAGAAGCCCATTTTTATCACAATATGACTACAGGTAATCAGTGATTGGTTGTTGTTTCTTCTTCTTCCTCTTCCTCTACTTTTTTATTTTCCCTAATAATCCAGTTTTCTAATGCCTTCATATCCACTTCCTAAGACTAGGAGTTAAATAGGAGTGAACAAAAGAATATATAGGATATTTGGATAGTGCTATGTTTAACTATATCCACATTGTTAATGTTCAGAGGTACCTTCCTCCTTAAATCCAGTGGATATTAAGCTTTATTATTAATTGTTGACATGTTTTTGCCTGATGATTGATCATATATGGTTATTTCCCAAGCCATAACTGTCTACTGTTTGATATAGTTGATTAACTGCATAGCCATGCCTATTGGCAAGGATTGCTGGTGAAGATTGTCTGTCAGCCCCACTAGGTAGACCAGATCAAGGAATCAACTCCACAGGAAGGCTAAAACTACTTTTATTGAGATTAACTATAATGATATAATCATGCAAGTTTGATTGTGTTGTACCTCCTCCTCCTGGGGTAAGAGGACTTTGCCACATTGACTCATGCCCTCATCACCACTTGCTTTGATTTAGATTTTCTGTATCATATTCTACATGGGACCACCTTTCAAGACCACTCAGAAGCTTTAGGCAGTCAAAATGGGGCTGATGTACAATCTGGCACTTGCACATGGGAGCACATTACGCCTATGTTATGGGCTCTGCATTGTCTTCCTTAGGCTTCCAGGTATAATTTAACATGCTGCTTTTAACCTATAAAGCCAGAGGGTTTTGGAAGTGGATTTCATGAGCCTGAAAAGAATATTTGAAGATGGACAAATAAAGAAGCCTTATGGAATCACCCAGTATGATTTTTTATATAACTGTGCAATATATATACGCACACACACACATATACATACACACAAACACACACACACACTTTCATCCCATTATCAAAGACATTCAAGGTTATAGCTGTTTTGTGTTTGAGTATGATTTGACTTCACAAATGCTACTGAATTAACTTAATTATTTAGCAAAGAAAGCAAAGGAAAGAAAGAAAGCAAATTAACAAAGGAAGCAAAGAATTTAATTAGCAAAAAAACCCAATGAATTAGCAAAGAAAGTTGCTCTACAGATTCTCTCTCTCCCTCTTTCTGATATTTTCTTTCTTTCTTTTCAGAAAAAAATTCAAAAGCTGCAAAAACAGGAAGTAAGTTAAAGGCATTGCAAACATCTTTGATTTTCAAGTGACTTTAATTCCTTGTCAGGACATGAAACTTGTTATTCACAGTATTTTTCTGCCTCATCTTGTCAGATTAAGCAAGCATGAATAGTTTGCCTTTGAAAACCAGCTAATATGGAAAAGCACATTTTACATACTTTATAAGATTAAACTAATCCTGAACGCAGTTATACTGTGAAGGAGAAAAGATAAATTAGTACAAGGAATTTGAACAAGAGATCATTTTTTATATATTTCCTTTTGCTACCTGCACAGGTAAAAGAGGGGACAGTTCTAAAAACTGATTTCCATATGGGTCAGCTACCATATATCAGACATTCAGACTACCTTTTCCAAATAACTGTGTAATTATTAGAATAATGTCCTGAATTCTGCTGCTCAGTTAGGTTGAAATGAAAATGTAACTCCAAAAACAAAACAAACCACATATCTATGCACTCCTTCCCCCTCCAATGGTTGTGTTACAGTTTATGGCCTTGGCATAAATCTTCAGATCCCCACCTCCTACAATTTGTTTCTAAATTTTAGGATGGAAAGGATTTATATTACTACAGTTGTAGTACAACGTTTGGCCACATAAATACCAAGAGCTATGCTCAAGTCAGTAAAATAAATCTGCAATTCACAAATTCACATTCAGTACAGGTTAGAATTTAAACTTCCACTGATTTCTGCAGATGAAAATTGTGCTCATGAGAGGCCAAAGGCACATATGTACCTATTTTTAAAATACTAAGGTATAATTCTACTAAATCCAAGACTAATTACTTTACCTTGCTGTACATTTTTATAATAATTATTAGTCTTGACTTTATCATCTTCCTTCCAGAAAGCTGGGTTCCTTAGAACTGCACTAGCATTAGCGAAACAATGTTTTTGCAATCTTTAAAAAATGGACATGCATAAACATAAGAAAAGGGCAGATTAGCTGAACAGTGTCTTTTTACTGGTCATGCTAATGGCTGTCCACGTGGATGCACTATTACGGTAGGACTGAAAAGTCCTATTTATATCAATGAATGTGAATCAAATGGCATACTCCCATCTTAATAGGAATGGACAAACCATATAAGTAGGTTCAGTGGCTTACTTCTTCCCCATACAAATGTCACCTGCATGAAGGATACTGCTGAGAGCAGGGTTGTTTTGTTTTGCTTCTGATTTGGATTATTATCTTGGCCTTGTAGGTTGATTGTCCCAGTGAGAGGGAAGATGTCTTCACTGAGAAAGTTTCTTTTTAGGAACAGCCTCCTTTGTGAGCCATTGCATTAGTGAGCCTTTAAAAGAATGGAAGACAAGGAATTCTATTGCTTCTGAGCTTTGTTTATGGCCAATTAACGGTTTTGAGAAGTCCTTTTAAGGCCTGATTCACATATGCAAGCTACAGTGTTGTCCATTTGATGTGATGAGCCACTTGTGTATTCACTGAACATGATGCTCATATAAATGGGACAAAATGAAGGAGCCCTTCTCTTGCATTAGGCTGCTGAAATGCCTACCATTGTTGTCCACTTTCCCTAGCAGGCTGGACTGGATCCAATTAAACAGGCACCAAGAATCCCAGAATTTCTAATAAGGTAGTTTTATTACGGAAAAGCTAAGGAGCCATTATGAAACAGTGACAGCATCTTCCATTTATCAAATGCAAGCTCTGTTTTTAAGGATTAATGTTCACACATTTCTTGCATCTCTTTCTCCCACCCACTCTAAAAGCAATTATCTTTGGGGTGGGGAGAAACAATTTCCATCTGCTTCTTGTTTTGGTAGCCAGATCTAGCTTTTGACTGTGTGAGAACCTTCACAGTTGTTTGCTTTCATCCAGAAAACACAAACAGCTTTCTATAACCATATTCTGATTAACCTCAAAGGGAGAGGGCTCTTCTGCAGCATTAGCCTTCCACCCATGAACTAAAGCTAAGCAAAATACCCCCCAGCATAATATCCTAGGATGCTTGTGCTTCAGTTATAACCCATTGGTTTCTATTAGAAATGTCAGTATGAGAGCATATCTGTGATGTATTGTGGGCTTTATGTTGCATTGTCCTGTTTACAAGTAAGATTACTGGTTATAAACACCTAGAAGGAGGAATTAGCAATTGAACACAGAAGAGTTGGACTTTACCAACACAGAGATCAAGAGAGCAAGCAATAATGAACATACTGACAATGTTAAATCAGATTTAGTTAGCATAGGAACTGCTAGACTTGTTCAATTATTTTTAACTAAGTGGTCATGATTAATACTTTTTACTTCATTTTTGTTGCCTAATAATTTATGATAATTATACTAATTAGCCTATTAATGTATGATAATTTTATTATACTAATTAGCACATCTCTACTAATTACCTTATAGTGGTAAAAACATCTTGTGCATCCCAATGTTGCTATTGACTATACTGTTGGCTGTATACAATGAGGGTCACTCATTGACAGGCAGGTCACAAATGAGAGATCAGATTAAAGACAGTCTGTTGGAGAAGGATAGCAACCCACTCCAGCATTCTGCCAGGACAGGTTATTCACAACCAGATTGATGTCAACTTGATACTAGAAGATTTACCTCCCAGATCCAATGAGCTAGTGGGGAAGAGCAGGTCACAGATATGAGGAGTAGTGGTGCTTATGATGAGGCTGGATTAGAGCTAAAAAGTTGTTCAGCTGCTGATGTCCCCAGAGGCAAAAAGGAAGCTTATTGATGCAAAAATGTGTATACTATTTGTACCTGGAATGTCAGAACAAAGCAAACTTGGTGTTGTCAGAATAGAAATGTTAAGAAGCAATTACTGGCAGAGAGTCCTGGCAAAATGATGTCCATTGCATCATGAAGAATCGGAAGAGACTGAATGATTGAATAACAATACTAATTAGCAGCCATATCCTTTTTCCTATTCCAATAATTAAGTAAAGGTAAAGGTTTCCCCTGCACAGTCATGTCCGACACTAGGGGCGGTGCTCTTCTCCATTTCATGGCCGAAGAGCCAGCGCTGTCCAAAGACACTTCCGCGGTCATGTGGCCAGCATGACAGTTAATGAATGCTGTTACCTTCCTGCCAAAGCGGTACCTATTTATCTACTTGCATTTGGTTGCTTTCAAATTGCTAGGTTGGCAAGAGCTGAGGCGAGTGCAGGAGCTCACTCCATCACACGGCGCTCAGGTCTTGAACTGCCGAACTTGCGACCTTCCGATCGACAAGCCTGGCATCTTAACTACTGAGCCATCACGCCTCTAGTATTCCAGTAATTATTGTAGATTAACCAAAATAATATGTATAAGGTGCATTTTAGTGGTGACATCAATAGCACTGGCAAGCATTCAAACTGTATGCCTGAAGAAACTCCTGCCAACCAATGCAAAGCAACAGAAAATTAATGAGAACTCCCATTTTTTGAACTGTGAGATAATGATATACTGTAAAGTATATCATACTTTAGTAACAGGTTAAGGCATACATACAGGTTTATACCATTATATCTTACCGAGTACTGCTTATGGGGAAACTCATTGCTGCAATATTATTTCTTTCAATGACAAATCTATTGTGGACAGAACATCTAATATAGTTTTCAAAATTCATACAACAGATATTCGAAGACCTTAACTGCTGCCAGTGCAGCCTTCAATTTGCATGCTAGAGAGTATCTTCTTTTGTTGTTTTAAAGAATTATGTACTTGCCTGGCATGGATTTGAATGGATCAAAAATGATTTCAGCATCATTAGGTCATTAAAAGTTTTAGCATATTTTGACTTCTGCCTTATATTTTGGATACTTGTACCCTTGGCTTATCCCGTTCAGGCCTGGCTTCTTTCTCCCTCTCTACCCACCTATGACACTGATGAAGCTCTTCCTCCTCCTCTTAACTGTAGGTTGACAATCCCTCTAGACTTCACACTTCATGACATTTTACTCTATTCCTGAACCACTTCTTTCGGTTGGAGTGTTCTCCTCCATATTGTAAACCATTTAAAGAATCAAGGAATAAAATATGCAGTAAAGAACATGTCCCTTTGACCCAGCTAGATAACTTCATCATAGATTGGGCATAGGATGTAAGTCCAGGGCATAGGATGAAAGTCACTTTCCTCCGCTGTTATTTTGGTGCAAATGCTTTGAGGAAACAATTTAAGAAAAAATAGTTTCCATTGGGCTAGGTATTTAGTCTCTTGTAGCCAAAATGGACATTAAGACTACTATATGTATGACATCATAAGTTGCCAAGGACTACAGTCCATACAAACTTATGACATCAGACATTTGTAAGTCTTTAAACTGCCATAGAAAGCCTGCTTATTTCTGATTTTTTTTAAAAAATTAAATGATCCAGTTCTCAGTGGACCAGTTAATCAAAGTGAACTATGATGTTGTTTCCTGACACAGTGTGTTAATGAACTTCCATCTGCTTTGCCTTTGCTGCCAGA
Organism: Candoia aspera; assembly: GCF_035149785.1. Classification (NCBI taxonomy): domain Eukaryota; kingdom Metazoa; phylum Chordata; class Lepidosauria; order Squamata; family Candoiidae; genus Candoia; species Candoia aspera. Next base: position 98,474,759 of record NC_086153.1, read on the forward strand.
GTGCTTTGCTTTAATGAAAGTTGTCTGCTGAGTGACCTGTTCTTGACCCACAAGCATAACTCATTACATATTTGGCTCAAGATAGAATTGCACTGAGATATCTCTAATTAGCAAAATTTTATATTCAGATCAAGATTCATGGCTTCAAATTTAACAGTCTTTCATAGGCAGCTGCCAGCTATTTTGACACATCAGATGTGATGACCAGCATCAAAAATGTGCACCAAGAAAAAAAGAGTCCCTTTTGGAGGGCAAGCATTTAATTGCTTTAATAAAGACTCAGAGCTGCATTAATAAGATCTGTACTTGAGCATACTTACCACGTCCTTTCCAAGCCTCATGTTTGCCTATATGGAAAATTGAACAAAAATATACCTTACATATTACTCATAACTGAAACTTTGTGTGTGGTGGTGCTTGCCTGCTCGTGTGCACAGATGGACATGCATTTCAGTATGTCTCCCTGTACAAAATATATAAGAAATATGGGCATGGCACACAGGTTCCATAAAAGAGACAACAAACAGAGCAATGTGTTGATGAGAAGTCTGATGCTAGAGCCTTGAAGCCTTCTTCTGAATGATTTCTCTCCCACTGACATCCATGGGAGGTAATGCAAGGATGCCAGATCCAGGACTGGTGGGCAGGAAAAGAAGCAGGAGAGAGCTCAGTCTGTTACCTTCCCTGAATCACAACTCTGACATCAGGGAAATCAGGGCAGAGGGAATTTCCATAGAGGCTGGTAGGATGGATCCCCACACCATGCAGAAAAGGTATAGAACCATGGATCAATCATTGAAACATTCAATGATTCACTACAACTCATATTGTATCGAGCAAGGAATAACATTTTTTTCCCAGTCTAGCAGACCACCACCACCACCACCACCATCATCTTCATCATCATCTGTTGTTGTTGTTGTTGTTGTTATCATGGGGCATGGGCACAGTGACACAACAGCATTGGATGGCTGGACTGTTTTTTTTTCCTTTTCGCCTGAGCTAAGCCATTCCATACATCTAAGAGTCAAAATAGAAATGCTAGGTCCCAAAGAAGCATTACCTTTTCATTTTTTACTTTTGGTGTTGTGAATAAAGACTAATATTTCCAATTATGCCATCAAATTTCATCTGTGGGATCTTGGGCTTCTTTAATTTCTGCAATGTCTTCTCAGATTCTTTAGAAGCTGCAGGGGGAATCAGAGGCTAATGAAGCTCACAGGTCACAGATTGCCCAACCCAGTTTGAGAGAGAGAACACATTTAAAGCTCCAAAGATCCATCCAATTATTTCAGGCAGCTTGTATACAAAAGCCATATGATAATGAATACAAATGGGCATAAACTGTATCTTGGGTCCATATCTATTAGCATTTCCATTGTGTATTTGACTAAAACACTTCTAATTTTCTGTTTACTAATACGAAGGAACTTATTTGTAACTCTTTTTTTCCCTCAGAGGAATATTCTGAAATAACCGCAATTAAGAAAAAGAAATGTAAGTTTATAAGTGGCATTTGTGCTCACAGTATTTTGTGTCAGTTAATAACGTAGGAATAATGTGTAGTATTCAATCTCAAATTTGTTTGGAAAGGTAAAAAGTCTTTTTAGACTTGTCAAAAAAATAAATGCTGGACAAAATATTGCTTGGCATTTACTTGACTATTAAAAATCTTGATGCCAGGCCTGACTGGGAAAGAAAATGAATTAGGACAGTGATAAGCTACATCAGTCTCTGGATGTGTTTGACTTCAGTTCCTGGAATTTCTGGCTATCAAGGATTTGGTTTGTTGGCCACACATTTTGATAACAGGCTAAGAAGGCTGATCTATGCCTTGCTAGATTAGATGCTTCCTTAGTTTACAGCTACAGACTCTGATCTTTCTTTTTATTTTCCTCTTCTCAGCTGCTGTCCGCTACTATCAGTGTGTCTTTGTAAATGAATTTAATGGTTATACACCTCAATATCCTGTTACTCCAGAAAAACCTTCTGACCCCAAGATGAAGGCACGGAAACAATAATGTCCTGCAACCTGTGACATTGCAACAATTTTGCACTTTGCACCCACTTCAGGGGGTCATCTGAAGTCCACTTGGCATCTGTGACAATGGAAATATGATCCAACAGATCACACGTGCTTGGAAAGGTTGTCTCCTTGTTGTTAGAGCGCCAGAGGCAAACTGAAGACATCATGTGACTGAGGATATCCATACTACTTCCCTGAAGGAAAGCATGGTGCGGAAAGAGTACTTGACAGAACGTGAAGTTCTGTGTGAAGGTGTAGACGGGTGTATGTATGTTATGTCCATATATTCTTTCATGGTCTGTTTCTAGTTTCTGTTTTATACCTAGTTAGCATTGAAAACATTTTCCATGGAATCAGTTTCGGAAAATGTTGAAAACAAGATTGGTCATTTGCAGTATTGTTTGCCATCTGTGTTAGTGCTAAATGAAATGGCAAGTCAGTCCATGCTAAACTTTTAAGTAACCAGACTCTAATAATAAAATATATGTACGACATGTGTTTTTTTTTCCGTAAAAGCAAGTGACAGAATGTTTGCTATTTGCATATAAGAGAGATATTTGGATTAAGAATATCACCTAAATTTCTCTTTACTTCCTATTTGAAATAATAGGCTGATATCCCAGCACCAAAATGAAAAATATAATACTCCTGATGAAAATATCTAAAAATATTATACCTGCTGTCTATCAGAATAGGTCTCACTTTGTAAATAATAATGTGTCTTTGCAACTAGTTGTCCCTGATTTCTATTAAATGTATTTTGTGTATATTGTTTTATATTTCTGTTTGCAATGTCAAATTGAAGAAATTATTGTAGGATAACTTTTTACACAAAAAATACATCTGTAGTCTTTAACATGAATCAGTTTCATAAGTTTCCAAAGGAAACTGTATTACTAAATCCATATAACTAAAATGCTGACATTTATTTTGAGGAGATGGCACAAGATTTAGGTAACGATGCCTAAAGAGGTTCAAATAATTCATGACAATGTTGCTTTTTCCTCTCTGTCTCTCTTTTTCTCCCTACCTTTTTATGCCTTGGCCATACTAAATATGGCTGGAGTTGAATGCTACCTAGACAATCTCCATTACTGTATTTTCAGCTAATCTGAAAAAAAATTACCTTGTGAAGGTAATTTATTGGGAAAAACAGTACAGGTAAACAGAGTATTTGATTACTCCCAGCTGTGGAAACGGTAAGGTTCATTCTGTGTTAGACTGGAGGCTAAATCATAGACGAGTAATATATGAAAATTATGATAGAAATAAAAGATTGTTCTACTAAAAGAATAATCTTTTGGAAGTATAAATTTGTCCTCCTGCTTCCTTTGCTATAACTTGTCAATGGAGAAGCAAAATGAGGAAGGGTGTGTCAATAAAGCAGACAACTAAAGACTCTAGTGTTTTTTTAGAGTATTTATGAGATGTGTTTTTGATATGTCACAAGGTATTTGCGCTGATTCAAAGGTGATTGGCCTTGTTAGTATCATATCATGATTGATGAAAGCACCCAGACTTTTTATAAATGATGATACCTCATAAGTAATGTGAAGACTTTTAACTGTGCCTGATTATATGGTAGAGTTGTAGAGCTGGCATAGCATTAATTTTGTCACCAACTCAACCATATCAGGAATTATGATCCACAATGAGTGCAGAAGTTTCAGAACACAACTTTCTGATTTGCCTCTTTTAGGTGGTTCATATCTACCTCTGATCTTCCCAACACTTAAGGTTCTGTTCACTTTTCTTATAATTCTTATAATTCATTTATTATTTGCTATTCTTAGTATAGTTTCAGTGGCTTTCCAAAGGCCTGCTGATTTAAATGGGTGTTTTTAGTCAAATCGCACAAGGTTTCTTTAGAATTTTACTGAAATATTGCTAATTGTAGAGAAACTTTATTTAGATTATTAAAAACTGTTAAGTTTTATTGAAGCTATCCCAATTCCATGTAACTGGATAAAGTGCAATAGCTTGAGAAAACATTTCCCTTCAGATATCAAGGTGCCTCAAAGAAATTCAAAATATAAAAACTCACACAGTGGCCAATGAGCCCAGAAATATTAATCATTTGTTTAAAACACAAGTTTCTTATTGCATCCATACATACATCAGTTTAATAAAAAAAATCCTGCTATGACATTATTTGAATTGCATGCTTTTATCCAGAAAACCTTAACTATTGATTTGCAAAACAAAATGGGCAAAGGGTATCACAATAGGTACAGCTCAGTTTGATTATTTGAGGAGGTAATGCTTCAGGGTGTTGTTATTTATGTAAAGTTTTTAATAAGTAACTTGTCCATCCTGACATTTTAATTAATACCAAGAATCAAGCGGTAATTCCTGTGTGTTTTTCTTTGTGACACATGTTCATTGACTAGTTTGTCACAAATCCACTTAAAATCCTAAGCTAAAAATTCTTTTCCAAGTTCTAGTCCTTGATAATGCTTTGAGTGAGAAAGATTTATCAAGACTGAGAAAGATTGTTTACTTGGCATCCACATAAAAAATTGATGTTAATAGACGAAGTCTTTACCACAAAAGCAGAGGACCCATTGTGCTGTTGTGCATGTGTTTCTAGCAGCAGATAGGGATAAGAAGTACAACATTTTATGATATAGCAGACAAAATAACCCTACAGCAGATGGTGGGGAGACTTCCTAAATCCTATTGTGCTCATATTGATCAGGAAATGGAGGAGAGATCTATATTTTTTTCCTTTTTTGTAGATTCTATTTTTCACCCTTTTTTCAATTTACCTTGCCCTTTCTTTTATTGGGAATGGCAATTACACCAGCTCCTGGGCTAGCATATTTCCTTCCCATTCTGTGGTTATATTCAGAGAACTGGAAGATAGATCTGATAGCATCAAGGTCTTCTGGATGTGGCCATAACATCTCTTTTGTTCCCCTTTTCATTGGCTGGACAGCCACAAAGGCAGAAATATCTGCTGTCACCCACTGAGAATCCTCAATGAGAATCCTCATTGGACCTCCTCCTCTATGGAGGAGCTTCTTCTCCACCTACAGGGAGGGAGGCCTGCAATATCTTATTGCTTGTAGGACGCCACTCCGAACACTAGTGTTCACTAAAAGTACAGTGCTAGCTAAGCTAAGCAATATATTGCTTGAGTCACTTACCTACATCCACATTGCTCAGTACTTTATGTTGACAATAACAGTGGTATATTTTTAACCTGAAATGCAGGTCTTTTTTCACAGTAAAAATCAGGGCCTGAATATGTGACATCTATAACCTCTGGCTCCATTTCCTTTATCGTGAATAGAGTAAGGAAAAAAGGACACTGGCTAAATGACTCCTGTATTCCTTAGTTTTGATGATGACAAGGACATTATCTCTAACAGCAGTTTGCCAAGCCCTCCGTTGCCCTATAACTGCAACAGAAGTCTCCCAATTGCCCAAGTAATGTACCAAGTTATAAGCACTGAAAATAAGACTATCTTAAAGCTAAGAAAGAAGTAATGCTTTGGATGCAATTGTTTTTTTAAGACATCCCGATAGGTTCATGTGCATGCAGTCAGTAGAGGTGAACTAAGAAGATAAGATCAAACAGGTCTGGGAACTATTACAAATAACAGAGGCAGGGTCTTGTTTTAAACAAGAAGGGAATGAAATATTTTAATGGATACAAAGAGAAAAGGTGAATATACAGTAAGAAGGGCAAAATGAAGAGATATACCAGCATTGTGAAGGCATGTAGTAGAAGGAATGCTGAGGAAATGTCAAAAAAGGTGCTGCAGAGCAATGAATGAGATACAAAAGGGGAGAAGAAACATGGCAAATAAAAGTGTTTGATCTTCCATTTTGAGAGAGGAAGCTAAGAAAACAGAAAAGCTGATACCAATTGTTTTCTACAAACTAGAGAAAGCACTTTAAAAGGTACTAAGCTGGAAGATAGTCAGTGGTCTTTTATGACTGCCAAAATAGATTTATATTTAAAGACACAGTATAGCATTGTGGATAAGTGTCACAGTGCTTGTAGGTAGAGAATAAGGGGATGGGGTTGTTCCAATGAGGAAAAGTTACCTGCACGTAAATAGAGTCCTTGTGAAACATTACACTTTCCCCAGTCTTCTTACAATTGTGAGGCACATACTGTACTTGATCAATAAGAAGACTGGGAGACCCATATATTTTTAAAACATTTCTGATCAATATTCTCCCCTATTCTCAGTCCACAGCCATGAGTTCCAAGCTCTCATTCCTTAACCACACCAAGGGTGAGGGTGTGACTCTATTGCCATAGGGAAGATACACACACCTCTCCCATTCCCCCTGATATTTGATGAAGTGTCTTCCTATAGGCCTATCTATAAATACCAAGAAGGTAGAGACTTTGTTATAATCCATAGCAGAGTAAACAACATTTTGCTCATGGACTGTCCCTTGGTGCCTTCTAGAGTCTGGGCTGCAGATGACATTTTTATAGGTCCTTTAACTACAAAAAAAAAAAAAAAAAGAGAGAGAGATAAACAGAATATTGATATGTTACAAAGCACCATATGCCTTGCTAACATATGGATCCTATAGGGTGTTAACATATGGATCCCATAGATAGTCTTAGAAAATAAAAATGCTAGGTAGCTACAGCCTAGCATCCTGTTTGGAAGTATGCTCACCTGTCCAGGAAAAACAGAGAGAATGAGGGGGGATGGGGTAAAGTAGAGATCATCACAAATGACAAAATATGTATTTTGTGACTGGCTGTGCTGATTATGACAGCCATTTGTCAAATAGACAAATCTCTATGGCAGCCATCTGTAACAGCGTTCAGCAAGCCAAAATGATAGTCTCCTTCTGACCTACTCTATGAGTGTAGGTAGCCTGGATTTATGGCTGTATATATAGTTGTGTATCACATCATACTGACAACTTCATAAAATAAAATGAAAGGGGGAAGAGCAAAAAGTTGTGCAGACTGAGAATCTGGTGGTTGGTTGTGAATTTCTCCAAAGCAGATAGACCAGCACAAAAAGGGTTTTATGATTTCCTGAAGGAAGATCACTGATCTGAAAAGGATATTATTTAGAGAATCATTTAGACTTCAGTCCTATAGACTCTTACAGTATTAACACCTATTGAGTTATTGAAGTTATGAAATAGTTGGATCTTTATTCAGTGGTGTCTTGCCTTATCTTAGCAGAAAGTGCTTATACAATAGGAACTTATTTAGACTATCAAGAAATTCCCTCTTTTATTTCACAATTATGTTTTAATGACTGCTATATGTTAAAATGCTGGCACTTATTGAAAATCAAATAAAGGTTTTGAAGTAAATAACAAAAACAGAATGCCAAGGACAAGAACATTTTGATTTTTATATTTATGTCTTTGTGCCTTCATTTGCATTCTTACTTTGTACATGCTTTACCCGCAATAAAAAATGTTTCCCTTTCAAAAATTATTTCATTTTTGGTCTCCAAATGACATCCAATATAGATAATGTTTTGACATGAAGCCACTGCATTGACTACATATTGTAATTATTTATGTGATACTTCTAAACATGGAAAGTATAATTGTTGAATAGCTGAATTGAGCTGGAGATTTGAAGCCTCGTAGCAAGACTTTTCCAAAGAGAGACTGAAAAAACAAATGTGTTGCTTGGTTTCTTTCAAATTACCTGCTGTTTCAAACCTCGTTGATACTCTGTAAATGAGAAAATACCAACTCTTTTCAATAAAAGGGAAATGTTTTCAACCTCATGTTTCTGAATTTTTAAATACTATTCTCTGCTGCAGTTTTACATGTTTTTAGTTTCAGATTTTAAATGTCCCTTAGAATGTATTATTTCAAATTCTTAAATTGAATATCCACAGCTAAAACATTTGCTGTAGCTTTTTTACATTATTATTATTATTATTATTATTATTATTATTATTATTATTATTATTCTGTGACCATGCAAATCTTTCTCAGTCTTCCTCATTCTTCACTCATGCATACAGTTCATTTTATCTGAAATTAAGCAGAATTTAAACAAACGAGAGATGAAAAATAGGCAGGTGAAATGATGGAAAATGCAAGCTGGGCTGAGGGAATAATAATCTATGGAAAAAACTTCAATAGGATAACAGTACATCTTCTGATCTCGTCAACATTAGGATGCAGTGTCATCAGAAGCATGCATTTGCTAAGCTATAGGTAATAATTTTTGCAATCAGATTAAAAGAAGGACATTTAAAAATGTGTGTGTGAGAGAGAGAGAGAGAAAGAAAACTATGCCTTACCAGGTAATTCATTCCGTAAATAACAAAGAGGTGTTTATGATTTGCATGGCAACAAAGTCATTTTAAGTAACCCTGGCTACAAGCATTTATGTGACTTACAGAAGTCTTCATGCCTCCAGCAAGAAGTTCAGTGCTTGCATTTGTCATCCTCTTTTCATTGCCATCTGGATTTAGTTTCCTTTTTCTTTGGTAGATTTAAAAAGAAAGAGGACTCAGGTGAGTCCATGGCTTTCCAAAGAGAAAATTATTGGAAAGTAGAGAAGAGGATGAATAGAGGGTGTTTACTCTCAATCCCATGTGTCTGTTACAGCCTAAGCAGTATCTGAATGGTCATTTTAGAGGGATAAACAGTTGTGGGGAAAAAAGGTTGACCCATTCCTGGTAGGCGTTTTGCCCAGGTTAGATTTTTCTACTCCCTATTCGCACATTATTTTGGATCCTGTCACAACTGATGAGAAGATTGAGTTTCTATACATGTGAACAGAACTCTCACTGTTACTATTTACCAATGTTAATCTTTCTCTCTGCATTAGGAGATATCCTTCCAAGTTCATTTTACTTCTTTATAGACTATTTGGGTGGTAACCAGTGGGACTGATATCATTGATGTTAATTAAAAATGGGGTACTGGGAGAAAGAACCCCAGCAGTAATTTGAATATAATTACATGAATGAACAATACAGTTTTTTTTAATTCATTCTTGGGAAAGAAATTTTAATAGGATCTCTTAATGGAAATGAACGCACCAATGTGCATTAAAAAAAAGATGTAGTTTATTTTGTTCCCTGGATGAGATAGCCAGCAAAAGTCATCACTTTCCGCATTGATACCTATATGATTTTAATGAGGCCTATCTCTCAGCAAGTTGCTAATGATTTTCGTGAGCTCTCCAAGTAAAGTGCACCTCTACCAAGCAGAACCAATGCCATCAGGATTAAACCAAGTTCAAAGAACAATACATGGGACTTCAAAACTGACTATGGAGCCATCCCATCATGGACACATGACTGGAAAGGTGCTCTACCTCAGGACAAAATACTGACAGGTTCCCACAGCTAGCAAAAAGATTGACCTCTCTTATGCAGATCATGACCCTTTCTTTAAGAAGAATAAATAAATCTTGTTTGGTTTATTTGCATGCAGTGTCTGTTTCCTTCTGGGTTTGAATTGTAATGCCACCAATTTTAAGAATTTGAGAGATCTGATTGAAAGAGGCAGGGCTCATAGCTTTCCATTCTTTGTTTTTTGTGAGTTTATTCACCTAACAGAGACAGTAAGAAGCTAGTTCAGCCAAGCTTCATCAAATAATCAAACAATTTCACTTCCCTGTTGTTGTGGATTCTTTTGCAAATAATTCTCCCAGTCCCAGCATAACAGTTTGTTGTAAAAGTGTAGGAGACATTTTTTTTTCATGCACACTAATATTTAGCTCAAATCTATTTAAAACATGAAGGTCTTAGCAAGTTAAAACATGACCTTAAAATAAGTGTGAACCAACATATATGCACCTCTTTCATTTGCTAATATCAGAACTGCTTCTATCCAGAGTTAAGAATATGGAACTTAGTGGTAATTTTCATCTCTCACAGTCAGATGAACTGGCATTTGGCCTGGATCCAATAGTATCCCTCTGATAGGTCAACCTTTGATTATATTTTCCATCTCCCTTCTGGCACCACAACATCTGCATTGCTTTGTTATTTGTGGTTTTTCTATTGGGCAAATCTCCAGCTTTCACCCTCAGAAATGCTTCATGGACTTGGATTACTCATAAACTAAACTAAGTCTTCAGTGCAAACACTGTCCAGTCCCTTTTGGGATCACTAAGCACTCTTTCTCTTAATTAAAACCCATAGTTCATCCTCGACAGTCACTAGAGCTAAGTCCAACTTAGCCACTTGATCCGCCAGCCATTAACCTCCTCTTCCAACCTTCTGTCCAGGTTTCTCCTTCTTAAGGAAAAGTTTTTCCTTTTTAACTTGATCTCTAATGTTATCACGGCATCTGATGTGCATACCTGCCTACCCGCAGCCCCTTCTTCTCCTATGAGAGCTTTCCTATGAGATTCTTAACTAAGCCTTACTCTTAGCTCCTTATCAGCAAAGCAGGTGACAACTGTTTTGTTTGTTTTCTGCAAGGAGGTATGGATACATGAAGAATCATGTTTATTGAAAATTTTCATGTAATAATAAACCAAAAGGAAAAAGAAAAAAAAAACAGAAAAGAAAAAAAGGAAGTTAAGAAACATATATATGACTTCCAACCTTCTTTTCAACAAATAATTACTTTCTGATTGTCCCTCTTCCCTCTTAAGTATTTTACAAGTCCCTTCACCCCTTCATTTAGTCCTCTTCTTTCTTAGTCTTCAGATCCATAAATCATCAATTCATTTTTTCTTCTTTCAGCAAAAAATCCATATAAGGCTTCCAGTCTTTCAAAAATGTTTTTTGTGGTTTGTTCTCTGACCAAACAGGTCAGTTTCACCATTTCTGAAAATTCTGACATTTTCACAATCCATTCCTCCACTGTGGGAATTTCATTATTCTTCTATCATTGTGCATGGGTATGTGAAAATTCAGTGAGACACTATGACAGAGAGCAACTCACCAGAACCACTGCTTAGGGCAGTGTTTCTCAACCTTGGGAACTTTAAGAGGTGTGGACTTCAACTCCCAGAAGTCCCCAGCCATACTGGCTGGGGAATTCTGGAGCTGATGTCCACACCTCTTAAAGTTCCCAAGGTTGAGAAACAGCAGTTTAGGGAGATGAACTCCACCACCTGTGGCCTTGATCTCTGCCCTACCTCCCTAGTCCAGGGAAATGAGAGGAAGCTTGGTCCAGGCTATGGTGACTACCTCACTGTGGGTGGGGGAAGCTGATGTCCCTCAAGGGAGACTGGTGAAACTCTTCCTTAAGGGCCACTGACGGCACCCACTTAGAATGCAGTTACATAGTCTGCCTCCTTTTGGGGAAAGGAAATATATAGGTAACTATACTATAGAGCCTACAATTGACCTAACATCATCTTTAAAGGTAAGAACCCCTCAACACTCTGAAAAAGACACAAAAGCCTGTCCTCATCCCTGTGCATTACATTGATTTGCCTATTTTGCATCATTGCCTACCCATTGTCAGCTGCAGCCTCTGGCTATCAAAAAGTTTCCCACTTGGCCACAAACCGCCCTTTCCAAAATCCCAGGATAGATTCCAATGCTAAGGCCAAATAAGACTCATCATTTGTGTATTAATTGTCCTGTTTATTTCCTAGATGCATGTCCATCCTTTACTTCAGGGACTCAAGGAGGCTTACAATGGGATCTGCCTTTATATTTTTCCCCACAACAACAACCCTGAGAGGTAGATTGGGCTGAGAAAGAGTAACTAACCCAAAGTTGCCCAGTGAGTTTCTACGGCTGAGGGTAGACTAGAACTGAGTGGGTGTCCCTGCTCAGTCCAACATTTTAGCCACCGCATGACACTGACTTACCTCAGCATGTAGCCCACAACATTGAGCTGAATATATTTGGCACAAGAAACCCAGTACAATCTTCCTTTATTCTTTTAAGTTGCTAGGCAACACTCCTACAGCACTCCAATTAGCTATGCACCCTGCACGACACAAACCCACTGTCGTATCTTTGCGTCTTGAAGAATTAGCCCAACATTTTTACTTTCTTGGTGACTTCCTCTGCCATAACCATTCCTACAATGGCAGTCCTCCAAGAAGATGCTTTTTCTCCATATGTGTATATTTATTTTGTAACACATTAAAAATGAATGAGAATGGGGTCTATTTCACGATATTCATTTGATATGGAACATTTTTTATTTGCATAGCATCTGTTTACTCAGTGATAAAAGTCATAATAGTGTGATGCCAATTCCAAAGCTCAAGGCAGTCCATGCAGTACAGTGGGAAATACAGCATTATTGCATCACAGTTAAAAGAGTCAATGATAGAATTGCATCACAATTAAAAATCTCTAACTAGAGAACTCAGAAAGAACCTGTCTGATCCCTCTGACATTTGGCCTTCCTTAATTCACTCTCACCCAGGCCACAATGTCTCTAAAACTTCAGCCAGGCATTTCTCTCCTTTGTTCTCTTTAACTGTTCTTACTGCCCTGTGTTAAATGACAATGTAAATAAACCATTTTCTTTGTACTGTGAAATGATGGTGGATATTGGTAACTGTACTAATGAGACAGAGGTACTGCTTCAGTGAGATACGCAAAGTCATTGATCATAGTTAGTCACAGTCTACCTCCTTCCTAAATATAACTTACTCACTACAACATTTTTCAGCCAGGTAATAGTAGTCATCTTGTTACTCTGTAATAAACAGTATGGGACATCTTAGCATGATTGATGAAGGAGACAGAGTGTCCCTCTCCCTCTCCCTCTCTCCTTTTTCTAGAAACTCCTTATGGCTAAGGAGACACTGCCTCAAGAACTGGCCCATGCAAGCAAAGCCTTTTTACATGTGAGCTTTGCACTGCCCTGGGATCCACGCTATCATGGAGCGTTCATCAGTCTTTGCAAACTGTTTTGCTACATTTTGCAAGCTAATCTCTTTAGCTTTCCCTCCAGAGGAAACAGTATGAAGACATTTCTCTATGGAGCTGTAGACAATTGTTAGAATCCCTCGATCCTGGGATTTCTCTTCTCAAGAAGTCAAGATACCATTGGGCAGCACCATTGGGAGGCATATAAATTTAAGTTGTTGTTGTTGTTGTAATCTACAATTATATTCAAAGTCAAAGACTGGTGAAAATAATTGAAGTCCTAACCAAGGACTTGGGAGTGGGGAAAAAAATCTCTCAAGTCTTACCTTATTTCTGGTGGGAAAACAATCAATAAAAACAAACAGACCAGTAATCTGAACTGGTCACAAAGAGTAAAGAAAAGGAACAAAATAGTATAGTAGGATGGTCAGCTTTCTTGGGAAGATGATGACTGTGATAAAACCATAGGTAGCTGGACATGATTTATAGAGAGACTTTAACAAATTGTTGAGGTAAATGAGATGCTGAAAAGAGATGCCTGTATTATTGAGCGGTGTGGGATACAAAGCATCCAGCTTATTAAGCAGCTTAACTGTCCCACAAGAACCTTCACAAGGTGGCTTTGCAGAGCTAGAAAAAATAACGCAGGGACACATGGGCTCAAGCCATTAAGGATTTCAGAGCATTTCAGGTTTCATAAGTGGAAACAGAAAAAGGGACAGCGCACTGCAGCATATATACTCAACTAAATAAGCTATCTGAACACTGTACATATGGTGAAAGCTAAATAATGCATTGAGAGACAGCTATCTTGTCTATTTCTTAAATAAAGCATTAAGAAATCAGACAAATTTAACATTTAAGAGAATGGTTAAAATGGCTATCTCTAGGGAAACTGCAGCTAGAGATACTATTGAGTTACAGTTGGGAGCAAAGCAAATGTAAATAAGCTTGCCATAGCATACTAACAGAGAGTAACCAGTCAAAATGAACAGTATAACTGTTGTGGCAGAGATTTGTCAAACCCAAGCTATTTACTCTATGAAACTTCATCATAACTACATTTTTCAGCCTAAATGCCTCAGTAGAATCAGCACCTAAGAATAAAGAACAATTTGGGGGATCTAACAAAGTTTTAATTTTGTTGAAATTCTATCATAACTGAAATGTACTTTTCTAAAACTCCAAGTCATACATTGTTGACTTCAACCTCACTAAATAGTACATGCTTTGGATGGAGATCTAATATTTAACAACTATTACAGGTAGAACTGGAAAAACTCTTGTCTAAAATCATGGAAAGCACTCAATTACCTGGATCATCATCATCAAATGTAATTTTTAGATATATGCCAGTGTACCTCTCAACAGCCCCAGACTTCAGCCAACAATCTTTATTTATATATAATATGGAATGCAGTAATGGAGGCAAGCAATTTGTTATTTCTAATATCCCTTTTGGGGAAGTGGTACTTTTAAGTGCAGTGGCTTTCTTTCAGATAAACATGGTAAAATTCAACTACTTAAACCCCCACTCAAATAATTTTGAAACTGGATCGAGGGTATCCACAGCAACAGTCCCTGGCTTAACAATGGCAGACATGATTGAAGTGCCACTCCTTTTTAATATGTGTTGCATGCATGGGGAAAGAGTCAGGGCTTCAACAGTCTTGTGACCCAGCCACTTTGAAGCCAGGGAATAGCACTGAGTATGCCCATGAACTGAATGATTAAAATGTAAAATCTCTAACGCCTGAGTGATAAGGGTCTTAGTCTGCCAATACAGCAGCACTGTTGCTCCTTATGGGGAATGTTCCATACGCTGGACTCAAAACTAAGAAAACCTCCTCCTTTGTAGCCACCTGCTTAAAAATACAAACAATCAATACTTAAGAAGCCGGGTTTCTACTGTCAACCTTTAGAAGGACTTGGTCTTAATTGCAACAAAGGGTAATATTTAAATATTCCTTTTCAAATTTTTAGCCAATACTCAGGTCCAATCTCAGCCTCTATTACAGTATTATCTACCATACTGTGAACCAAACCCACCAAGGGACTATACAGTATACAAGATTTCCCCAGTTGGGCCTTTTTCCTTCTCCAGGACATTTCACCAGAATATTTAAAGGTCTGTAGAGGTACATGTGAAGACCAGTGTTTCTTTACCAAACCCGTTCTTCAAAAGGAACTTTAAAGATCCAAAGCTGGCACTTTCTAGTGGGTCCAAATGAAAAGGAACAGCTTTCTTTAGGACTTACTGGTTTAAAAATGATAATAAAATAAGACACAAGACAGCTGGGCAAGCTACATTCCCAGCTAGCTGAATTTTCTGTACTACCTTCCAAGGTAGCCCCATACACTGTGCAAACATTGCAGAAGCCTAACCAGGAGGCTACTCCACCTTCTCTGGACTAGCAGTAAGATTAGAGCTGCAGCGTCAAGTTTTGTTCTGTGCCACCTCTTTGCAGAGTTGAAACATCGGTCTGCCAGATGTATTTCCATCCATTCTTTCCAGTAAAACTAAGAAAACTACAGATTAAAAAAATCTTAAAACATGCCAGTTCACACTTGTGAGATATAATAAATGAAGAGGTGTTCTTATGTTGAAGAATATAAATTTGGAAATATTTTAATGTTTTTTTATATACCAAGATAAAACTGAAGCCTTACAAAAATAGTCATCTATATAGTTCTGTGCAGAGATCAGGACGGCCTTGTTAACATCCAAAAAGGCGGTAAAGTGCCACTTAGCATTCCTAATCCAAAATGATGCAATGCACACCAGAAGTTGCCTTGTCAGCTTTGTCTCTTAACAAAGACTATAACATACTGTGGAGGAAAAAACAGAATGCAATACTAGTTCGTCTGTAGGCACCCCCTTTTTCAGAATGGTTGGGCTTTATGCCATAGTGCTGTCAAAGTAACTTAACTGGGAATGACCTTGAATTGGCCCTGAGCTTTGATGTTTCCAGCATTAAGTGGTGTTTGCTGGGTATATCTTAACTGAAACTTTGCAGCAAATAGATTGACTGGATTGGTTACAAGTTTCAGGGGCCAACTGCTTCATCTGGCTTTTGTGCAGTATTGCAGGGGCTTCATTCAGTAGTATCGCTAACAAGCCCTGATGATGTCCAAATGACACCAGGTGCATCATGATGTCACAGTGCAAAGTTGATGACCACACAATAGAAGCCTTTTGTACATGTGTGAACGTTGCAGTGGGCAGGGGTTCAATTGTGTGGTCAACACCACTACCTTGACATTTTAGTCCCCCTCACTTGCAGATGAGGGAATGATATTAAAGGCCAAACTGAAATACTTTGGCCACATCATGAGAAGACAGGACACCCTGGAGAAGATGCTGATGCTAGGGAGAGTGGAGGGCAAAAGAAGAGGGGCCGACCAAGGGCAAGATGGATGGATGATATTCTAGAGGTGACGGACTCGTCCCTGGGGGAGCTGGGGGTGTTGACGACCGACAGGAAGCTCTGGCGTGGGCTGGTCCATGAAGTCACAAAGAGTCGGAAGCGACTGAACGAATAAACAACAACAACACTTGCAGATGCCACTGAGTTCATTCCATTGGCTACAATTACATGTATATACTAAGATTAAATTGAAGCTTTCAAAAACTGTCTTCCAAATAGTTCTTTATAAAGGTCAGGATGCCTCCCAACTGGATAACATTTAGGAAGGCAGTCAAAATGATGTTCTTTACAGAGCAATAATATTTATTGTAGCAAAGATACTAAGTCAAAGAAAAAAAATTCTTTAGAGAAGTTGAATTGCTCACACCACTATCACTGCAACTGCAAAGTGAATTCAAGATAACAAACATCCTATATACTTTGAAGAGGTAAGAAAAATAATATATATATTTATTGTAAACTGCCCAGAGTCACTCTCTGCGTAAGATGGGCAGTGACTAAATTTGAAGCATAAATAAATAAATAAATAAATAAATAAATAAATAAATAAATAATAAAGTTGCATGCTTAGCGATGTCACAGAGTTTGAAGAAAAATCAATGGACCCAACCATAACAAATAATATAAAAGAACCAACAGTGGTATTTTTAAAAAGAAATAACTTAAATTGCACTTGGCATAACTTTTTTAGCAAACAGGGATTCTTCAGGCAGAATTAAACAATCATTTTTGTATTGATGATGTGATTCACAATCACTGAATTACACATATCAAAGATAATAACCCACTCTTATAGGCTGCCCAACAAGAATTAAAACTCATACAAAGTAGCAACATTGTTGTTGTTGTTGTTGTTGTTACAAAGACAGATTATACATTTTACTGTAGTAAAATGAAGTAAAATATATATTGCCTGTGGAACAAATTTCCTAAATAGGATAGTCTGAATTAATTGGCAAAGGAGTATTAGAAAGGATGCCAGTTGGTATAAGTCATAGAATCATAGAATTGGAAGGGGCTTTAGAAGTAATTTAGTCCAATCCTCTGTTCAGTGCAGGAACTGCTACATCATCTGACAAATGAACATCCTGCCACGTCATGTGCAGCCTGTTCCACTAGCTGATAGAGTCAAGACGTTCCTTCTAAGTTAGCTTGGACCTACTTCCTTGTAGTCTTCACCCATTTGTTCTGGTCCTGCCCCTTGGGGAAATACAGAATAAGCCCACACCATCTCCTATGTGACAGAAGTTCAGCTATATGTAGATTGCTATTCAATCTCCCCTCAGCTGCCTCTTCTGTAGGCTAAACATATTCACCTTTAATTGTTCTTCATAGTTTCCAGACCATCGTGGTAGGTATTCTCTGAATTCTCTCCCATTTGTCACTGTCCTTTTTGAACTATAGTGCTCTGAATTGGACACAGTATTCCTAGTGGGTTATAACAAAGTACAGCAGAACAATTACTTCTCATGATATGGACTCTATGTATCAATTAATGAACACCAAGATAACATTTGCCTTTTCAGCAGCTGCCTCAGTGGTGCATGTTTAACTTATGTTTGACCAGGACACCCAGATCCTTCTTGCAGGCACTACTGCCAAGCCAGGTCTCCTTCATCCTATTTTTCATGTCTTATGTAGATGCAGAACTTTACATTTCTCCCTGTTAAATTCTATCCTATTAATGTTGGCCCTCTACTCCAGTCTGTCTAGATGTTTTAAAAATCTCCTCTCTGTCATCTAAAGTACTACTCATTCCTTCTAGTCTTATGGTATCAGCAAGCTTTATAAACATTCTCTCAATTCCCTTATCCAAGTCATTGATTAAAACATTGAACAGGACAGGACATAGAACACTTGATACTCCCCTCCCTACTAAGGTGAATTTGTTAACCAACTCTCTGAATGCAGTAATTCAGCCAACTGTTGAATGCATCCAATGGTGATACCATCTAGCCCATATTTTGCCATCTTATGAAGGTGAATATCATGATGCAGTCTGTAAGGCTTTGTCAGGTCAGGGTATACTATGCCTAGAACATTCTTCTGATCTATTATGGTAGTAACTCTATCTCTGAGATCCAGCAGGACCCCACCCTTTCAGCCTTCTGGAATGCCATGAAGAACTTGTTCTTCCCCCAAGCACTGGGATAGGGTGAGACTGGAGCCCAATAGTTGTATGGGGAAGTGTTTGGTTTTGGGCTGCCAGGAGATGCAGTATATAGTTTTGTTGTTAGTAATATCGTTTGTTTTTATGTTTTATTGTTATGCTGTGAGCCACCCAAACTTACTGTATATAAGATGGGCAGCCATGTAAGTCTTCTTAAATGAAATAAATCAGGTGATACATTTAGGCTGGCATGATATCATTGTGACAAACCCATGCTGGCTGCAGCTAATGGTAGCATGTCTATCTAAGGGTTCACAAGCATGCTATTTTATACTGTTCAAGGACTTAAACCCTGTAAAGATATCAAGCTGACAGGCCAGTAATTTCTCAAATGTATAATTAAACCACACAAATATTTTCCAATATTTAATACAGCCAAATGACTTGTTAAGATCATGTTCCTCTCACATCCATCTACATTCTGTCCACACAGTTCAGTTCTTTTTGTTTTATTGCCTGTTGCCTCTTCTCAGTAACCTCTGTATGTTTGTTAAACTCACACAGTTGAAGACCAGAATTTCTCAGCAGCTCACAATTGTTTGACCTCATTATTTTTTGTCATCTTTCTCCTATGATTTAATCTGATTCATGCAGGCAACCCACATAATTCAGTAGTGAAGCAGCTTTCTCCAACCTGATGCCACCAGAGGTTGGAATACAGTAGGTTCCCTTTTCCTCATCCAGCAGAAGCTTTGGGTGCTGTCACATGGTTTCTCACCACAACGAGCTTCATGCTCTGAGGTACATGAAGCAGAGAATTGCGAGGGCGAAGGAGAAAGGAAAAAGTAACAATGAGGATGAATCTTCTTACTGTGCTAAAGACAAAGGCACACTTCCCTTTCTGTTTTTGTCTCACTCAAAAATATTATACTGTGATTACTATTCAGACTTCAGCATGCAAGGAGGAGGGTGTAGGTCTCTCCTTTCTTCCCATCTGCCACGAACCCCAGAGGACTTCTCTTCAGAGGGCCAAGCTGAGAGCCAGAAGCAGGAAGCAATGCAGAGTCCGAAGCCATAGAGAAACCGCCACCAGGCCCACAGCAGCATAGATCCATGAAAGTACAACAGCAGAGAGGCGCGTCTGTACGGAACAATTTGTGGCTACGGACACTGGGTATCTCTGTAAAATTGGTAGGATCATATCAAGTGTTGAGCAGAGATTTTCCCAGGTGGATCCATGTCTGAAACCTAAGGAAATGGCTATCTCTATTAACCAGCAAAACTGAAGGAGCTATAAAAGATATAAGAAAACACTCAAAAGTATTGCTGGGAAGCAACGGACATTTTCTGCCACAGGGTAATATGGGCTTTCAAATGCAGACGTGAGATTTTAGGGGCCAATTCCTAGTTCCAATAATAAGCCTAAAGATACCAGTGAATAGCAGGCTATAGAAAGTGGCCCTAATGGAGTGCTTCCATGTATGTTGTCTTCTTTCAATAACCATATGGCATTTTCCCTTGGGGATATCACTGGAGAAATGTTTCCATTGGACACTGTTAGACTTTATTTATGTATTTACTTAGTTAAAGATTTGTATGTCTGCCCATCTGAAAGTGCAATTCTGGGCAACTCACAACAACAATGAAACCACACTTTTGACACTTGTCAAAAGAACTGATGCATCAGATTGTTAATGTCAGCAGCACCTCGTGAAAGCAAAACCACCATGATGGTTAAATTGCCCTAGTCCAGGACAGATACCATTTTATGGAAAGGTTGGGATCCTCATTATTAGAATATAATATAATGAAATAATATAATTAAAAACAGCATTTGGCCTGTTACTTTTCTGCATGGAAAGTAATGCTTCTGTTGTCAGGTTAAGACTAGACTTTGGTACACATTTTTGAAAACAGTTTCTCGGGCAAACGAGTTTGTTGCTAAAATGTGTCTTTTATCCTGAAACTATCCTCTAGAAAGCAAGGAGAAATAATCTGATAGTTTAACTTGGTGTGTGGGCATGCAGTTCCTTGTAAGTATGGGGTTTCCTTTTGTCAGTCACCCTCTGCAATGGATATTTTCCCAACCCAGCTAACTTCATGTGGTCTGTGGGGCACTTTTGGAACACTGGGAACCTATAGCTTACTATTTTGCCTTCTATTTTCTCCTGCTGGCATGAGCAGAATAGAACAGAACAGAAAATATTAAGTTCTTCTGCCTTTAATAGATGGTGGACCTCCCCCCCTTGAATAAAAGGGTGCTAGTTACATTGGATAATTAGGAAAAAAACAGAATGCTGAAATTCATTCGTCCCTGCAACTAGTACTAATATAGACATTCAGGCTTTCTTTACATATTTTTCATTCGATTAATGACAAACACTGGTACAGATGTTTCCTTAAGTAGCATTTTCAATCACATAACATAAGATTGTTAGAACTGATCTCCTTCCCACACTCTAGGTAGAATTTGTGCTTACCTAGAGGTTGTTACGGATTTTAAAAAATAAAAAGACTATTCACAATCATTTTGCATATTTCAGTAAGTTTAACTGGCTGCTGATGCAGAAAGGAACTCACAGATGGCAGGGAAACACATATTATAGCTTATTAGCATATTATAGGGATAGGAAAAGTCTAGCACCTAACTAACTACATTCTATAAGGAGGAGAGTAGAAACAAACAAATAATAAAAGCAGGTGCTCTCTGTACATGTGCCTGGGAAGAAAAGCAGAAGTAACCCACAGCTAGTGATTTCTTAAATAAGAAGCAGGCCAAATGGCAGACAAAGATGGGATATAGGGCAAATCTTTAACTCTCAATATGCACCCCACTGCCCGCTTATGATAAGTTGAACAAGCACTACTGAAGAATCAGTGCCACCAAATTCACACTTTCAACTAATGAAGTGGTTGAAGAAGGAAAACTGGTTTTCCAGTTAATATGCTGACAAGTTTTCTTGCATCTACATAGAATCAATGGCCTTTTGCTGCTGCTGCTGTTTTGTTTTGCACAATCAAACATACTGTAGGGGTGCTAAATCATATGATTATTATTTGATGGAAACTTCACAGAGTCATTAGTGGCAACACTTGGCTGAGCTTGAAAATACTAAGCAGCATCAGACCTTGGATGGAAGACCTCCAAGGAATTCCACAGTCAACAAAACGTATCTCAGAAGCCAGCAACGGCAAATCGATTCTGGACTTGGGCCAATAAAACTATATAAATATGGATATATCCATAAAGTCAGCAGGATTTTATTTTTACTCAAGTCAACTCAAAAGATTTTATTTTTCCCTTTACCTATTTCATGAGAGAAAGTATTATCTTCTATCCATTCCCCAATCTTTTCTCCATTAAAGTAGGATTTTAGTCTCTAGGACATTTAGTGCTCTTTAACTATATTGTCAAGAAAAGGAAAGAGATTTGCTGGGATAGTAGGAAGTATATAATGTTCAATGCCAGCTTAGATGTCTTTTGATCTACAGAAATTAAATAACCAGCATTAACTTGCTTAGGTCAGTATTGTGCATCCTTTGCTTGTTTTTGCTTTTCATCCAGCTTATTGTTTTGCAATTGTTTTCCATGTTTAATTGAGAAATTGCTTGTGGGATCAAGGTGAGGAGGATAATTGATAAACAGGCAAAATCTAGTAGGCCCAAAGTTTCCAATACTATCCTAAAGATTATAGTTAAAAGCTCTCTTAAATGGTATTGGAATATTATTTTTGGTTTTTAACATAGAGACAAATTTGAATTCTGATACAGCCTTTCCTTAGTTTCCATTTTCTCAGCCAAAGTGTCTTGGAAACTTTTGAGGTCTGGTAGCACTTTGGGAAATGCAACCCAGCAATACATTTGTTTTTGCTAATCAACTTTAGACTATGCAAGAACCAAAATAATCTTTTTTCTATTCTTATTACTCTAGAATGTGTTTTCTTCAGTGTAATTTAGAAAGTGTAATTTCCTGAAGCTTCTGACAGCTTTTCTAAATTCTTCAACACCTGGGGAGGCAAACTACAAGAAATCTCATAAAAATCTTAGCCCTGAAATTGGAAAGAATAATGGCATTTAGAATATGTGATTTAGATGTCTGGATAGATCTGCTGGTATATTCTAATTGTCTCACCCAGGTCTGCATGACTCTACTGCATGCTGGGGTCTTTTTGCATAATATAATAATTCATGTGGAGCTAGCCTGAAAGTTATTTCTGGACTGTTATTAATGGGGTTGGGGAGCTTACTCTTAAACATAAACAGACTTTTAACAACACAGTATTAATTTATAACATCACAATGTTTAGCTTATTTTAAAACATTAATTACAGAAACATACTGGTGCTAAGTATGAACAGATATGAAGTCTTTTATAATAATTTCTGGTCACTTACATTGTCTGAGCACAGTGTGTGACACATGCTGGTTTTACCCCAAATTTAGATTGGCATGCGTCCTTGCTGACTTCATGATGGTGTCTTTGAACAAGCACAGTTATAAAGTTAATTTTCAAAAACTCTGATTCCTTACCACTCTTGAAAAACCCATATGCTTTGTTTCGGCATTGCTTCTGAAATGGTTAAAACCAACAATATAATGAGTTTGCCTGTGCTTGTGACTGCTCATTTTACCATTGGAGGGACTGTCTGTCACCTCCTAGTTACAGGTAGTCCTCACTTAACAACCACAACTGGGACCAGAATTTTGGTTGCTAAGCAAAGCAGTCATTAAGTGAATCCAACCTGATTTTACAACTTTTTTGTTGTGGTTGCTAAGTGAATCATTGCGGGTGTTAAGCAAACCATGTGATTGTAAAGCAAATCATGCAGTTCCCCATTGATTTTGCTTGCCAGAAGCTGGCTGGGAAGGTTGAAAATGGTGATTACATGACTGCGGGACGCTGCAACAGTCAAAATGTGAACCAGTTGCCAAGCACCCAAATTGTGATCACGTGACCCTGGGCAAGCTGTGATGGTCGTGAGTGTAAGAACTAGTCGTAAGTCAGTTTTTCCAGCACTGTTGTAAGTCTGAACCATCACTAAACAAATGGTCATTAAGCGAGGACTACCTGTACAGTACTGTAGTCCATTTCTTCCCAGCTCCTAATTAGCATTTCACTGAGTTTCATTTACAGACATGCTGATCTTTGCTATTAGGAGCAGTCCTCAGGTGCAATTTTACTGACATTTACAAGTATTCTTACAGGACTTTCTAACATGCCATCTTTAGAGCATTCATTCTGTAGCACAGATCTGATGCCATAGTGAACAGAAAGCTTTTGAGGGTTCTCAGTTCATTTGTTAATAGTTTCAACAATTGATTTCCCCTTGTAACTTCTCTGTCAGGGGTAATGTTTTGCAGACTTACAGACAGATAAATGTACATAAATGCATCGAAATGCAAGAATGATATACGTATGGGCAGTAGAATGTTAGGGACCTATTTGCTTTTCTTTTTGTGAAGGGGTATTTGATAATTAATGGGCTGCTAAAAACTCTGGTGGCAGTAAACTAAACCCTTAGTGAACTTGAAACAGAAAGAGTCAGCATTATTTAGCTGACATGATCCGTTTTCAGCTATGGTTTAGCTCAGACCAACAAAGCATGAGTGATGATTGGCTGACGGTATTGTCTCCAAGCTCCAGGCTCGCAAGTATATAGAAAGCACCATCCTGAAAGGATCTGAATTTTTCAGGTAGGGTAATGTGGAGAAGTCACAGGTTAATTTTACAGTGTGTTGCTAATGACTAACAAACGGGAAGGCTGATGGTGTGGCAGACTTCTAGATGGTTTGAGATTTTTGGCTGGGAAAGAAGGTGACTGAGGACAGACATGACTAAGGTGTACAAAATCACAGCATGGGGAAGTGGACCAGGTGATTTTTTTCTCCCTCTCTTCAGTCAGGGCCTATCCACTGAAAGGATTAGAAGGTAATTTAAAACAACATAAGGGAACACTTCTTCACACAGTGTATAATTAACCTGTGGGGTTCTGCAATAGCACTACTGGGGGACAGATTATAGGTCCAGGATCCAGCGGTTCTATATATGTTGGAGCAGCATTTTCTTTTACATGTTACGAGGAGTTTGGCCGGCAGGCAAATAATGGGGAAAAGGAAATGCCACTCATTTAAAAAAAAAAAAAGCAAGAAGCAAGAAGCAAGAAGCAAGAAGCAAGAAGCAAGAAGCAAGAAGCAAGGCAGTGCTAGTCAAGCAGGCATCTGATGAATTGGTAGACAGAGTAACTTTGTAAAACTCAAGGAATATACAAGGATCCAAGGTAGCCTCTGGCACTGAAATTTAGTTTGGTGTGACCCTGAAGGAAGGGAGCAGAAGCCAGATAAGTAGGTAGACAAATGTCAAGCAAAGGGCAGTATAAAAGGCACCATCTCAATATAATAGTGAAGGAATGGAGATCAGGGTGATGCCAAAACTAAGGAACCAGCTTCAAGGTGTGAACTCGGGTGATCAGTTTACTGCTGAGGTAGAGTTGGGTGCTTTTTCTGCCTATGCAAATGTAATTAATTATTCCTGCTTGTTGCGCTTTTTCTATCTCCTCTATAATCCTTTGTCTATCTGGGGTTGGGGTCCTCAGTCAGCTTGGTGATCACTGTTTTAGGGTA
The DNA here is from genome assembly GCF_035149785.1 of Candoia aspera. Lineage (NCBI taxonomy): Eukaryota > Metazoa > Chordata > Lepidosauria > Squamata > Candoiidae > Candoia > Candoia aspera. The sequence continues at coordinate 98,499,710 of NC_086153.1, forward strand.
TTTTTAAAAAGAAATTTTGTTTCAGACCTCCATTGGTTTGGTTCATTTTTCAGTAGATCACTTTTTCCACAATGTTGTTACTGAAACCATGTCATGGATGGTGGGGTTTGGGGTTGTTGTTGTTGTTGTTGTTTTGGTGCCTTTGAGTTAGTGGACTAGTCCCTGCAGTTTTCTTGGCAAGGTTTCAGAAGTGGTTTGCCATTGCCTCCTTCCAAAGGCTGAGACTGAATGACTGGCCTAAGGTCACCCAGCTGGCTTTGTGCCAAAGGCGGGACTAGAATTCACAGTCCCTTGGTTTCTACCCTGATGCCTTAACCACTACACCAAACTGGCTCTTCATTGATACATTATCTCTCCTTAATTTTTATCTATCAGAAAGGTGCATATGAAAACCTTTTTGCAGCCTTCATGCTTTTGCACCACAATTCTAAAAAAGCTCACTATGAAGCCTTTTCAGATAGAAGCTAGTCACTGAGTTTTGTTTTCTTGATGCCTTCTTTTGTAAAGTCTTTGGTCTGCATGTTCAGAACAGCCAGAACACCTCACCATCTTTTCCCCCACTCTCTCTCTTGCCAGTCCTCCTCTTTTTCTCTTTTTCCACATTTGTGAATTCCTGATTCCTGTCTGCTAGCCCATTCCTGCCTTCACTTCATTTGTGGATTCAAGGCAAGTTTACAATGTGCTTCCTTTGCTTTCTTTAAACCTGTTTTCCTGGCCATTTCTCTAATCTAAACCCAATGTAGTGTGATGGTTAAGTTGTTGGACTAAAACTCAGCAAAACCAAGTTCAGTTCTATTCACAGCCATGGAAACTCACTACATGACTCTCTCTCTCAACCTAACTTAGCTCATAGGACTATGATAGTAGGTATAAAATGATGAGAATTCTTAGTGTAAAGAAGTACAAAGATAACTTTGAAGAAGGAATGCAAGAACCATTAAGTAAATGTCAATATAAACCTAGGGAAGGAAGAGTGGGTGGGAAAGAAGCTCAGGATAAGCTAGCCTTGCTTTTCTTTGGTATAAGAGGGGGCATAGGGAAACTCAGAGGCTTTCAAGATTCTGTTATGCTCTCCAGCAATAGAATAGAGTTCCAATAGTCCTTTTGGAGTCTGTTTCCTGACCTGGCCTATCTTAAAGGGCCGACACTTAAGCTCCTAGAGAAAAGGCAGGATATAAATATAATCAACAAATAAAAGAAATAAAATTTCCCCCTTTTCCCTCAGTATTACGTAGCAATAGTGAGCCATGAAACCACCATGCTCTCCTCTTTCCCTAATAAAACCTGTAGTCAGAGAAGAGCTATAATAACTTATTTGAGTCTGTAGGGGAAGGATTTGATCTTAGTGTTGCTTTAAAATAAGTGTCAAAGAGTTTCTTGAATAAATCAATATTATTTCCATGATAGTATATTTATCCAACCTAGAAATTGAAGGTCAAGCAGAATTGTTTGCAAGGTTCTGCCTGGTTTAATCTTTATATGCAAAAGAGAACTGGTCTTTTTTGCCAATTTCTCAGACCTTTCTCTTTCAAGGCACAGGGAAGATCATTGTGACTATATCTGTATCTGTATCTGCACCTGCATCTGCATCTGCATCTCTCTATATCTCTATCTCTATCTCTATCTCTATCTCTATCTCTATCTCTATTTCTATCTCTATCTCTCTATCTGAACTTGTTCCTTGTAATGCATGTTTGTTAGATGAACCTCAAGATAGCCAGTCTACTATGAAGATGAGTTTTAAGGGCAATGTCCAAATTGCCTTGTAGACTGCTTAGAAGAGCCCTGACTGAAGTTTTTATATATTAAAAAATGGTTGGAGCTATTTGAAACTATCTGAAACCTTCCATTAATCCTATTGAAATAAACAGCACACCATGATCCTACCTACACAGTGGTTCTGAGAGGCTAGTATAAAAAGCCACCAATTTCCACCTGTTTTATCTGGAAGTTTTCTGCCTCTGTGAATGCTACTTGAAAAATTTGAGCCAGTGTTGAAATGGACCTTTCTTGTCACTGAAATGTCCTTATTCTTTATGATGTTGTCTGCATTGTCATTGTCCCCTCTCTAGAAACAATCTTCTCTTTAATTCTCCAGCACACTGACCAACTTTATCCATTTGTGAATATCACATTAACTTCTTCACTGTCACTATATGTTCACTAAGCGTATAGCCATTACTTTTGTTCTCATAATCAGATCATTCACTTTCCACTTTATGTGTCATAATGAGACCTTACTTATTTTCAGCTAATAAATTCATTTGCATTTCTCAAATGGTTTGTGTAACAATCTCCAGTTTTGACCTGCCGTCTCTTCTAATCCTGCCATTCTGGTGGGATATTCACTGTGTGAGTAAAACAAAAACCTTTGTCATACTTTTCCCCCCCCAAACTTTGCAAATAACCTGTTAGAAAGGTGAGATATTATGAAGCTTGAAAAAAGTACTCTTTTTATCCAGGTGATTATACAGCTGGAGATTTATTGCACTAATTATCACATCCATAGGTAGGTGATGGCTGGATCGATGTTATTCTGGTGTTGCCTCTTCAGTCTATTCCATCTTCTTTTATAAATAATTTCTGAATATCCTTGCTAAAAAAAAGGGGGCCTGCCTTCATGCCAGATTGCTTTGAAGTGATAACTCTAATCCCAGTGGGAAAGTGCAATCATCACCATGCAGTTCTCTGTGCTCAGCTTTCCAAGATTATTGATGAATTCTGTAGAAATTCTGGCCTGGGCCACCTTCAATTATTCCTGGGTGATGCAAGGAGAATGTAGATGTTCCCATCTTAGAAATCTCATCATACATCATGAAGAAACTATCTTGCCATTTGCTGTTAGCCAGCCTTCAAATTAAGCATGCTTGCTGGGGAATTCTTGAAGTCCACACATCTTAAAGTTGCCACGGTTGAGAAACACTGAGTTAAAGTTTTCTTCCATTCTGTCTGGGTTCTTGCAGCCCAGATCTAGTACCTCCAGCAGCTGAAACAAATGGAGAAGGGATGGATCTTCTGGTAGAGAAAGCTGGATTTTGGAGGTAGGAACTAGAAAACAGACAAGCACTTATGCACGAAGTATTCCCATCCAGAGGCATTGTGGGGTGGGGGAAGAAAATGAGAAAATGAACACTGCATCATTGCAATCCATGTTCTGCCTCTTTTGTACATGCACTATGATGTGGTATACACAGATGAAAGGGATGGATTTTTCATCATGCTGTTATGCCATTCATTTCATCTCTGGTTCCACCCATGCAGCAGAGAACAAATGTGCAGTTGGGCAGCAGAAAACGCAGCAAAGGAACAAAGTGGGAAATGTGGAGTCCTTGGTGTTCTCTGAGATTGGTTGTTTTCTTGCAGATGTTTTGTTACCCAACAAGGTCTTATTTTCAGTGCAATAAGGGAGAGGGCTTTGCTCTTTATACAGTAGTTTGCCCTGTCAGTTTTGGTGGGGGTATTTGGATGTTCAGGTGGCAGAAAGTGGGGAGTTGGGCAGGGAGCAAATGTAGAAATTGGAAATAGCATGGCAAGGCAATGGCTAATGGAAAACATGGTAGGACTCCAAGATGGGCTAGAAAGTACTGTAAGGCAGTGGATCTGAGCTAAATCACAACAAACATTCAAATTCGGTGTGCTTGCAGAAGTGACTTGGGGATTTGTGCGTACCAAGTTTCAGGAATAAAATGCTCAGAAAATCCATGTGCCAGTGGTGATAAATCTTGCCAAGCCTCCCTGATGTCCTGGCAGTAGTTCAATTATACTTCTCTTTTACAATTGTCAGCCTTCTTTGGCACTGATGAGGGAGCCAGCTGTGAACCATCCAGCCTCATGAGAAGATCCCCATCAGCTTTGAATTGCCTTTAACCAAGATATAACAGAGTGCTGCAAGATTGGTGCTAATGTGGATACATTTGTTTTACTTAGTTTGGCTAATTACTGTAGATTTGGCTGTAAATGAACAAGGGGAAGTTGCTCCTTTCCAACAGTGAAACACAGTCTTGAGATTTTGTTTTTAGATAACAGTGTCTGAAAAGATATAAAACAGGAATACTTTCAACGTCACCATCATTTCAGTAAAACATTCACATAACCGATTCTTTACATGTTATAGGAACTTTGTTTTCTTTGAAGGATATAATCCAAATATTCATGGGAGCAAGTCCTAGAGGTAAGAAATAAGGGATCTCTCCAAGTGGGATCAGAGAGGGAGATCTATTCCACAGTTCTTTCCCCGTTAAACAACAAGGGGAAAATCCAACATTGGGGCTGTCTTGATTGTGGTGCAGAACAATCTTGCAAGGGTAAACTAGAGCTACTGCAAAATGGCAGATGGCTATAACAGGGTAACAGAGCCATAGACAACTCAAATTCATTGTTGTCAAGTGGTCATCTGGAGTTTAGCAGCTCAGATATGATATCCCTGTTTCAACTTCCAGCCTGGAATCCATCTTCCACCATTATTTTCTTTTGATGAATAGTGATTATTTGGATTATCATATCTGGTCTTCAGTAATCTAGATGACGACAAAATAGCAGCAAAGAGTAGAGTTTTCAGCATTCCTCTGTTCCCATCTAGTGGTGGTCCAGATTTTTGCAGACCTGATATGGTAGTCCTAGTAAAAGCAGAAAATAATACAAGGGTAGGTCAGATGTGAGTCACATGCAGATGTCACATGCAGATGTGAGTAGATTAATAGGTACCGCTTCGGCGGGCAGGTAATGGCATTCCGTTCAGTCATGCTGGCCACATGACCACGGAAGTGTCTACAGACAAACGCTGGCTCTTCGGCTTTGAAACGGAGATGAACACTGCCCCCTAGAGTCGGACACGACTGGACTTAATGTCAAGGGAAACCTTTACCTTTACCTAGGTCAGATTACAAATGACCAGGCTCAAATTATCCTACTTCGGACACATTATGCAAAGACCCAGCATTCTGGAAAAGGCTGTAATGTGGGGAAAAGTGGAAGGAAAGAGAAGAAGAGGACGACCAGCAGCAAGGTGGATGGACTCAGTTACAGTGGCAATGGGTGCACCATTGGAAGACCTGAAAGACCAGGTTAGGGACAGATTGTCATGGAGAAAATCTATCTATGTGGTTTTTAAGGGTCAACACTGACTTGATGGCACATAATCAATCAGATCAGGTTATGCATTGGATGGCTGCAAGCACAGATGGACGTAAACATATGACTTTATTCTTCTGCATGTACATTTTCATTCTAAAACTCATTTAACTTGGTAGATTGTATTTGGGACAATTAGGACAGCATATCTCTGTCAGAAGAAATAAAAGGACAGCATATGATAAAAACAGAATGATAAAACGTATCTTAAATAACCTTTAAAAACAATAAAACATATGTATAATAAGACCACAGGAGAATGTTAAAAAATTTGTATGTAATCCCCACTGTTACTTGTGAGCATTTGCTGGATTGGATCTTCTATTTTCTGGACAACTTTCTGATATATGCTGACACATTTGCCATATTGGTGCTTGTTTACCAAGACGAGAAAAGATTCTTTCAGAGCCGATGTAATCTGCAAGCATTTAATGGAGATGAGGAAAAGAGGAACAGATAAGTAAAAAGGAAATAGAGAGATAATACTGTGTAGATATAAGGCAAAGAGATTGTCTTTTCCAAACATGGAAAAGAGATTATTTGCCATCAACATTGCTAAGAGAGAAAATGAGAATAAGTGAAAATGGGCCAAATGTTCTTAATTCTGTCTTTTCTCCCGTCTCATTAAAAAAAAATCTTTTCTTCTTGTTATTAGGACAAACCTCCATAACACTGATGCAGTCTAAATGAAATACAGATAGCAGGAAATGGAACTGTTGTAATTAAGTTGCTAAAAATTACGTTGGAAAACTCCAACCTCAAATCTGGTTACTATCTCTCTACCACAGAAAACTGGATGAGAGTATAGTATAAACAGAGATGTCTGGGAAGCAGAGGGGGGTTGTGTCAAAAAAGTCAAGATGTCAGCCGTGTCCACATGACCAAAGCCTTCCCCCTTTTTTTATGTGGCAGGCCTCCAATTGTGCAGTTTGGGGGCAGGTGGCTGCTAGTTTGGCTTTTTTGATCCTCTCCCCTGCAGGCAAAACTCTGTAATATCGATGCAGTCTAAATGGATAGCGGGAAATGGAGCCGTTGTCATTGAAACTGCCCCTGACAGTAACATTGAACTTCCCTTAGAGAGTTATGTGTTGCAATATGGAGAAAAAAAAACTTGTTTCTTTCAAGGTCATTGTAGACATATCATGGAAATAGAATATGTAATTTTACTGCCAGCTTCTCCATTGACTCTGCTTGTCAGAAGCAGGCTGTGAAGTGTGCAAATTGTAATCACATGACTGTGGGACACTGTGATGGTTGTAAGCGTGAGGACCAGTTGTAAAGTTACATTTTCAGCACCATTGTAACTTTGGATGGCTGCTAAACAGGGCAGTCATTAAGTGAGGACTAGCTGGACTCTGTTGGAAAACTGGAAATCTAGAGGATTTTGGGAAATAAATCTCTTAGAGGCAGTGGCTCTTAATGCATCATAAGAAGCACCTGGACAGTAGGCTTCCGATTAAGAGACAACAGAGGCAACCCACAAGTAATGGGTCCTTCTAGCACCCCCTGCTGGAAGTGCTTGATTGGGAAACACTGACCTGATCCAGCAGAGCCATGATTAAAAGCAGCTAACAACTGTAACAAAATATGTTGTGTTACAGCTACCAAGGTGGCCCAAACCCTTGTCCTGTTGCTCCTAACCAGAGACAAATGCTTCAGCTTTTAGCATAGATATTGCATACAATTTATTTCCTTCCAGGCAAAATCACATTGCCCCTGCACCCCCTCCCCTTCCTTCCCCCCCAAGTCTTTGCAGTCCCCTGCCCTCAGCAGCCGTGCTTCTGCTTTGCCAATTCCTCGCTCCATCAAGAAACCCGCTGTCCTCACCTACAGCCCTGGATTAACCATAAGGCAAAATAAGCCCGTGCTTAGGGTACCAAGGGAAGGGAGGCCAACAGTTCCCCCACCCCCACCAGCTATCTTTCCCTTAACTCTTTCACTGCCACACTCAATTTCAGTCAATTTTTTTGTAATTGTCCTTATCTGCCATGTTAGATTTCAATTTGCATTGTTAAAACAACATTGTCTTTGGCACGGTAGGTGAGTAAAGTTTAAAAATTTGGTTTGAAGGTGTCATCAAATATCCCATTTGTTTCTGTCTCACAGCATGAGAGTGTCACTTTTGTCAAGGGGCACCACTGTTGGACTGTGCTTAGGGCATCACTTGGCCTTAATCTGGCCCCGCTCACCCACCATTCTCCTAGCAGTTTGCCCAGTAGAGGCCCAGCAGCTAATTTTTGGTTTTATGACAGGAAAGAACAACAGAATTTCAGAAGACTTGGAGAAGGCTTCTATTCTTACCTATTCAAGGGCAGAAAATTTCATTTGCCCCAGCTCTATATCTGCTCTACCCAGTGACAAGATTTACATATCGTTCTAAAAATAGCTGCATTATGGCTTGGTACGATCCATAAAGTAAGCAATAAAACAAAATCTTCTCTTTGCATAAGAAACCATAAAACGGGCATTTGACTTTCTACTGATTAGGGATTTTGCAATAGGTAAAGCAACTGTTTTCTAACATGGCAGTTCTAGGAAAAAGTGGGATTCCATTCACAACGTTGCCTTGTTTATTTATTTATATAAGTTTTTCTATCCTGACCTGCTAATGAATATTGATTTAATTTCATGTATGGGCAGTTCAGGAGGCTACTATTTCGAAAACTTAAACAGAAAATGCTGGTTTTCAGAAATAACCACATGGAAAGATTTGTGGAATTTTAAATGTCAAACAAAACCAGGATTCTCTAAAGCTTTATTTTTTTTTTCATCAAAGCTTTATTTTGACAAAATTGAAGCCTTCTGTACTCATTAGCTTCAGCAGTTTATTTCTGTTCAAATATATATTGTTTATATAAACAGTGAAAAGGCTTGTTACAATTTTTCAAAGTCTTGTGTGAATAAATGGATATGAAAAAGTTCCTTTCCATGTACATATACGGATCAGTTTTGGCACAAATGTAGTACAATAAATGCAATTCTTCCCAGACAGTACACAGAATAAACAAGATCTCTTTCAGCAAAATTCTCATCAGCTGTGTGGTTTAGGCCAATTCACACAAACATTCACAGGTCATCCATATCAACCTTCCCCCATGGGGCAACCCTGGGGGCCTGAAATCACTCTCTGCCATTTTTAAAAAATGTGTCAAATGGCACCACATGAATATGCATTTCATAACACAATTCACCTTATGAGCTTGAAAAAATTATGCAATTTTGTGATAGTTTTGTCTCATCAGATATAGAGGATTTGATCTCTGTTTGAAGTTTCATGTGAGAACAGATTTAATTTCTCAATCAGAGCATTCCATTTGATTTGCCAATGAAATGTTAGAACCTTTTCATGAAAATGAAAAGATATTTTTTCCCAAAAGGCATTACTACCTCCCACGCAGAATTCAGGATTTACAGGTAATTAGGGCTGACAAATGTTCTGCATCAATAAAATGTAAAAATTATTTTCTGTATCATTTGTTTTCTCTATTTGGCCCAATTCTAGTCAGAAAAAAATAACAAGGAAAAGTAACTATGGAAATCTTGGGGGCAGGGGGAAAGGGAATATCCACACGTATCCCAATGTCTTTCTGCAAATGACATGAATTATATATTTGCAGCAGAAGTGATGATGTAATTACTCAATTGCATCTTTTGCAGAATGACATCATGGCATACATGCCATATTGAAGTAACTGTGGCTTGTTAGGGATGCTACTGGATGCAACTAATGAATAAGAAATGACAGAAAATCAAACAACCATGAAAGGTGCTTGAAATTAGAGATTAAACTATGCATTATTAAATTATTAACTTGTAAACATAACAGAAGAAGTTATATTTCTTATTCTACCTCCCATTACAAAGGATTGTCTCAGACAGTATTTTTTCCAATTTACATTATGCTTGGTTTTCTTATTTTCTTTCATGAAGATTACCATGAAAGGCCTTTTCCTTGTTCTTTTTATATGATGATACAGGGGACAGATTATTTATTTTATTTATTTATTTTCTATCCTGCCTTTATTATTTTTATAAATAACTCAAGGCGGTAAACATACCTAATATTCCTTCCTCCTCTTTTCCCCACAACAGCAGCCCTGTGCGGTGAGTTGGGCTGAGAGAGAGTGACTGGCCCAAGGTCACCCAGCTGGCTCTCATGCCTGAGGTGGGACTAGAACTCACAGACTCCTGGTTTCTAGCCCATTATTAGCCAGTTACTAATGGTACCCAACTAACAACAGCTCTGAATTTTCCATGTTGTAAACTACATTTGTCACATTTGTCTCAATCAAACTGTCTTCTCTCCATGCACATTTTATTAGATTTCTATGCCACCTTTTCTCCCAGAGGCCAAGGTGGCTTACACAGGAGTTTCCCTTTGTTTTATCCTTGGCAAACCTGTTAAGTAGGCTAAACTGAGAGGAATTGGCTCAAATTTGGCCAGTGAACTGCCAGGGCAGTTCTAATCCAACACTTTAACTGCTACACCACACTGAGATATGCAGATGATCTGAGACGCAGTCAACAGAACTTTTGTCAAGCAGGCAAGAGCAGAAGTAAATCAAGTTGCTTACTAGTGAAACATAACAAAGGTAGCTATTGCCTAAATGTACAGTACATATTTATGAAACTTCACAACAGCTTGTTCTGGTACACAACTGCGATGGACAATATGTGAGAGAAATGGGTAATGGGTAATGGGTGAGGACCCTTCAGTTTTGAATTGGGCACAGAAATTGAACACAGTGCTTTACAAAGTAACACTAAGTTTGATATCTCCTTGGATACTTAGAAAGGTGATCACTGCTCAGAGTTACATGCAGAATTCTTAGATGTGGATAATCTGTAGTACTGTTTTCAAAACAGTGTTTCTAAAATTTGCCTGAGCTCTCTCCGTATTTCCCAATTCGGAATTCACATCAGAGTGTAATAAACATATAGGATGGGTTTAATTGGCTTTCAATACTGTAGTTAATGACATTGCAACTTCAATTTTCATGGTTGAGAGGGCAGGAAGAGAAGAATACGCAGTAGCTGTCCTCATCCACTCCTCCAACAGTCTGTTTTTTCAGTCTGTTTACTATCTGAAAACCAAATCTTCAAGGAGGTAAGCTTGGGCCATGAATAATGGCATTGATAGTGGTGGTAGGCTTTATGCTAATCAGCAGCGATCAAAAATGACCCCCAGTGAGAATTGGCAGGCTTGAAAGTCACAACTGGGGATACGTGGTGCTATGTAGCAAATGGGGGGACAGGATTCCCGTGTTGCTGCAGGAGGAAGAGGTTGCCCATGAAGTAAGGATCCAGAGTAAGGTCCTTGGATCACAGCTGGCAAGGTATGAATATATGTGCTGATGATATGCAGCTGTGGCTATTTTAGCCTGATTGAGTCAGCAGTAACTAAGACAGAAGTTGGGAGTACATAAAGGCCATGAGGATGGATGGCCACATGTGATCTACAGAGCTGCCCATCTACTTGTGGATTAAATAATGCATCATATTTTCTATTTCCTCAATCCTCACCATCTGCAAATGTGCTGCTGTTTTAAATGGGATGTACAATCCAAGTGGTATTTGCCAGTGCTCTCAGAAGATGAGATTTTCTGCAAGGGAAGTATTTCCCCTGGAATATCTCAATTTAGTTTTGCTAAAAGATAGAAGATGAATTATGCAAAATCAAACTGTTACCTCCTGAGAAGTCTTTCCAAATGCTCCTTATAGCAACTGATCAATTAGACATCATTAGGCATTTCATAAATTGCAATTAGGCACACATAGAGTTGAGAATTCAAATGCAAAAATAAATCCCAAACAAGCCACTTATCCGACAGAGGGCTTCAAGAAGTGACACACTGGTTCTTCTTCCAAGAAATGTCATAAAGAATGTCCTTTAAGGAGGCTTTAAGTGAAATTCAAGGTAGCAACTCTTCCATTTTTGTAAAGTTGAATTAATACATTAATAAAGCTATGTGAATCAAATCAGATGCAGTTTTGTCTTGGTCTGTGCAGAAACTTTCAAATGTGTTGGTCACTGACTATATTAGACTAATTAGTTCTGATCCATCTGAACCTCTTATTGCTGTGAATGAGAACTATGACACAGGCATCCTATTTTACAAGGACTGCATGCATCGGGGCGGGGGGAATCATGAAAAAGACCCTTGAAATACAGAACATTTAAAAAACCATTGAAATACTGCCTAGTCTTTTTCAATGAAAATGTTGTTTCTAGCATGCAGAAGTTCAACTTTTTTAAGAGAAAAGAGAGGGTGGATTTCTACAGTCCTATAGAGAGAGCAGATCTTTTGACGATGCTTTTGTCTGGTCCTCCCTCACTGCTTAACCAAGGTAATGCAAGACAGAGGATTTTTCTTCACAACAGTGAAGTTCTGCCAAGCTTGTGGGCAGCCCATTCCTGCATTGAGGGAGACCTTGCTTCCTCCCTCTCCCTGGATCCTGATCTTGATCAAGCTTTCTTTAAACAGAATGCTGGACTGACTCAGCAGGGGTAAAATTAAGAGATTTTTCTCTCCCCCTTCCTTTGAAGTAAATTGGTGCACCTAACTCAGGGTTGCTTGCTTTTGTTGGTGGTGTTTGTTTTATTTCTTTTGTGTGGACTATGGACCGTACAATGAAATCCACTTTTACTTGCCATGCTTTCCACCTGGAGCCAACAGCCACTACAGGTGCTGGGAGAAACATTGGGTTGAAAAATGGATGACGTTCTATCATGCCACCTTCACAACTCTTAGTGGGGCTTCTGATAATGTGAGAAATGATGGCCTGGTAGATTTTTCTTTTCTTTTTGTAAATGACCAGACAACACACCCTGAAAAGGAAGAGGGCATTTCATTTTGTTTCAGGTTTGTAGTGAGGGTGAAGAAGGTTTCTGTTGCTCCAAGACTGGCATGATCTTAAATGAGACTGAATGACATTTTTTTGCAAGCTCCTAAATGATCAGTTGGTGGGACAGCACTGACTGACTTGTTCTCAGTGTTTCAAGATTATAGTATGAGTGAAGACTACGGGCTGGTCCTCTTCAAACCACCTAGGGGAGACTTGGCTGCTGTATGCAAGCTCTCTGTAAGTGATATATCCCAAATCATCTTCAGAGGGAATTAAAAGGTTATTTGATCACATTTTCACTCCACCCCAATGATCCACAGAAGGATCATTCATTCCACTCCCTTCTGGATTAATCTTCACAACTGGCTTTTGAATGGCATTATTCCAAAAATTGGGCAGAGCCAGAATACTAAATTTGATTTAATTAATCTAGATGAAATGGATGAATTAACATGTAATTAAAATTAATAGAGTTAACTAACTAAACTAAATATAACTCCCTACATATTAAATGTTTTTCCCCTTCTGTTACATAAAAATTATGATGCAACTTTTGAAGGTATTTTGGCAGTTGCCCTCAAACTTTGCAGGGCCACGGGTAGTGCGGTGAAAAGCTGGGGGCTGTCATGTTCCCCCTTTCAATGTTCTGTTAACATCGTAACGTTTCACATGTCAAGCCGTTTTCCGTGTATACCCGCCTTGCTCATTTCTGGGTTTTTCCATTCCTGCGCTCTGCTTTGTTTTGGAACTTTGGAATGTATGTTTGGGTTTGCAATCCTACTCAAGGTTACTTTCCCAGGCGCGTGTAACGGTTCCTAGCACCTGGGAGGGGGTGCGTGCTGACGGGTGCTTGGGGCGGGACTGGATTGAAGGCAAGGCTTTTAAGTTTGTATTTGGCACGCTTTTGCTCATTCTCAGCTTTCTCTGTATTTGCATACTATTCCTTTAATAAATCAGTTATCTTTAAGCCCGAGCTTGTGAGACTGAGTATTTGGGATTAGGCAACCATTACAGGGGCCTTTGTTTTGTTCTTATATTACGGGGGGGGGGGGGGAATTGTATCTGTATAATTATTGGTTGTACAGATGAGCATTATATCCAAAAAGATAATTTTCCAACCCTCATAATTCTACCAGGTTATAGTACCAAAGTCCTAACTGTCCAGCTGTTTTTTTTTATTCCTATAAAGCCTTGCAAGAATATGTTGTTGGTGCACAGAAGACTTTTAAGTTCAAGAAACTTCAAAGGAGAAATATAAAAATAACTGACTCACTTCCAAGCTACTAGCATGGAATTACACTGGGAAAGTACAGACATGGGAAGTACTTCCATCTGATGGCGCAGAAGATAACAGAAGATAGAATGAAGCCAGAATGAGATGCCAAGAAACTGGTCATTTCCTTTTTCAGTATGCACCTAAAGTGAACGTGACAAATATGCTTCAAAACATGATTTATATAAGTGCCTGGCTAAAGGAAGTAGACTGACTATGATTGCCAGTTCAATCTATTCTCAGCAGTAATTCTGAATTGCCTGCTAGGTACTCTAATATCTCAGGAAGTGACCCCACATGGCAACACATGGCTGACCAGGGAAGCCAAGTAAGGTTGGATCTGGTTAATATTTGGATGACAGACCATCATGAAATCTCTAAGCTATAAGCTAGACTAGAAAACAAAAATGGAGAAATAGAAAAGAAAGAAGGAAAAGAAGGAGTAGCAGTGATTATTCAGGAAAATTTCATGAATAATCACCATGAGTCAAGCTCAATGTGAAGACCTCACTTTTTGCTTACTTTTTGTGATCCCTCCAAGGAAGCTGAAATATATCCTAATATAAGATGCAACTGTTGTTTCAGGGTCATGCCTTGAACTCTGATGTGATCAGCATCAGTCTTGCTAAGTCATTCCTATCAATAGCAATCAGTTCTGATGCACTGATTCCAACATTCCCACACTGAGGATTTTCTGCTTAATACATAGGATGTTCTGGATGTAGAAAGTAGACATTCCTGGTGGTACTTCCCCACTCACCCCTACAAGGGTCCTCCTGAGGACACAGCACGAGAGAGATGGAAGTTTCTGCTGTAACTCTGGATGTAGCCCAATGCTACCAGAATGAGAATGATTTAATAGCACAACCAAGTTAATGCCCAGAAGTGTTAAGAACACAACTGTCAAAATGTATGCATAATAAAGAGAAATGAACACAAATAAGCCTCTCTTATCTTAGCATCCAACTGCATATAAAATGGTCTCTTGTATACTACAGCCTCGTATTATATTAATAGTAGTTTGTAATGGAAATGACTCACCAAAAGACATGCTTCTGGTGAAAAGAGTAAGCATCTGAATCACACAGCAATAATAGAGCCAAAATGAGATGTAATACTCCATCCCTGAATCCTGTAGAGGTGGTCTCTGAATGGAGTGATCACAACACACTCATGCTTTTTTTTAAAAAAATCGAAGACCTCTAAAACTAAGATTACCATCAATCCCATCATTGTCAAGGATCTGAAGTATCTTTAACTGATTAGTAAGTCCTTGAAAGCTTATTCATAACACTTTTTGGGTTTTTTTTTTTTGCAAGAAAGAGATCTTGTCATTCCTGTTCAACTGTAATATTCAATCTTTCTGAAGAAAAGATAGTTGTAGGGTGCACATTCTTGTTTTGATGTACAGCAGAAATACACATGCATATCAGCACAATCAAAGATGAAGACAGACTCCTAAACTACAGTCCACTTTGGGTACTGTTTGATCTTCTGAGGTAAAAATGTTATTTCAGTCTAATATGGCACATAGCTCATCTACACAATTACATCACAAACAAAAGATGGCCTTAGCATGGCATCGCAGCACACCATTCTTCTAACAATTAAGTTTTGCTCCAAGTAGGATGATGTACTTAATATTTTACTAAGTTAACAATGACATTGCCTTAATATACAATATATAATAAACTCTAAGCACACCAAATAGGTATGATTTTTTTTTATAAATCCTTGATTAAATATACTTATCTACCAATGACACTTTATATGTATAGAGACTGGTAAAAATATATAGATATGTATCCAGACTTTTGTTTCATACAGTTTAGAAATCATTCATCCATCTGCCAAGTAGAAGGAGCAGACTGCAGAGGATTATGAAATAGGTTCCACAAGGATAAAAGTTCTCAGACATGGAACCAAGATGAGGCTTGTTTCATGTTCAGGAACCAAATAGCTCTCAAAATCCAGACTGTGTGTGAAAATCAGATGTCTCAAAAAATATACCAAGGAATGGCATTTAGCTTCTTGCCTCATATGAACTGTGGCAAGGCTTGTGGCAAACTTTTAAACCAGCAAATCTGAGTTACAATGTCTACGGATCTTATCTTGCTAAATGGAAACTGCAGGAAACTAATAAAGCAGTATGGCAGCTGAAATATGGCTTTGTATAAAAAGGATGACATCTATCTAGGGTCTGATTTTTATTTTTGTATGAGTTTGTTCCGTTCTTGTATAGTGCCTTCCACTGGCACGTTAATGGCCACTCTATGTTTTTTTTCCTGTACTATATTCCTATCATTACTTACAAATACAGAAAGAAGGAAAAGACTATTTACAAACAGGTTGGCACTTAAGAGAATATATTATTGATATTTTCTCCTGTTACCTTTTTCTCCCACCCTGTTTTCCAGCTCAGTGGTAGCTAGGATGCCTGGCAAAACCTGCTGCCTCATTACAATATGCTACGTTAACATGAAAAATAGGATTCCAGCTTGTACATTCTTTCTCAGCGGATGGCTCTGCAAAGCAATACATTCCACCCTAATTCATATTTGATGCTCAGGCTGCTAGTCAAGCGAAAGCAATGGCTGCATGTTTTCTTCTTCGTTTTTATCCATGCGCTTGAGCACTCCAGGGTCCACAACAGATTGAGACCTAGAAAAATATTAAGCAAAGACCTGTTGTGACTTATTTTAACAACAACAAAAAGGCAAGCTCCATCGCATTATAAAAAAGCAAGTCTGTAACCAGAAAATCTGCTTAGGGAATATGATGGATGATGCAAGTCCCTCTTGAAAAGAATCATGTTTCTTAAAGCAGAGATGAGAAAAGTGATCCAAAGGTCAGATTTGGCCAGCAGGCCTCTCCTTTCAGTCTACTGTGGCTTTTGCTGATATGCCTTCCCCACCTAAATGTCAACCTTCTTTTTTAAAGGCAAGCAAAGCTGGTTTACTTTGAAGCTGCCATGTCAAGATGAGTGGGAGTGATTTTCTTCCTAGTTACCTCCCTCACACCTTGGATTTGCTGTCAGGGGAGGTAAAGGCTAAATGAAGTTTGACTCCATGTTGCTAGGGAGCACTTTTCTGCCTCTTACAGTATTTTGTATGGCCCCTGCTCTTCATTTCCTGGAGTCCTTAATTCAAAAGTCTTCATTATAGCTAGGACGACTGGTTGATGAACTAAAACAAAGTGCATAGGAAGGTTTCCAACTAAAAGTCCTTAAAGGAATGGACAAGGGTTGGTTAGGGAGCAGCCTTTTATACCATCCATCTGAAAGGGGTTTTTTTGGGGGGGTCCATCAAACAGTTGGGCAATTGGCAGCCTGCACAGAGTGACATTCTTATGAAGGAAAGTCCCCAGCTAGTTGTATGTGAATAAGAAAGAGTTGCAAAGGGCTCTGTTACAAGGTAAGGCCTAAATGAGGGTGTTGCAGCACTTGCCTGGAGGGAAGTGGGCAGTTCAAGCAGAATTAGGCATGGACGCCATCCTCCAGCAAAGCTCAGCTCAGCAAACTTGGAATATTTCACAGCTTAGCAGCTCAGCAACAAACTGCAACCACAGTGGAACCATAAGGCTCTTCTATATTCAGATCTCAGCACAAGAGTGCAGGTCTATATGCAGTGCCTTTCCCAGCAATACTGTCTAACCTGTTATTGAAAGATTTGTGCAGCATCTGGATAAATGGGTGTGGGAGGTGCAAACTTGTCCATAGAGGCGGTGTAAGTTGGTATGATGAATGCACGCTATACCCTTGTGCATGCCAAGCATCGGCTTCCCTTGCTTTATGCTTTATGCTAGGGTTATGTTCCTTCAAAACCTTGCCTAAAGTGAATTCACCTACTGTAAAGTGAGGGAAACCTTGTCTATATATGAGAAAACATGCCTATTTACACAGGTTTCAACCTAACCCGCAGCTTCAAAGCCGACCTTTAAAATCATCTGATTTCCCACTCCAACTCATCCTCAAGCTAAATGGTTCCATCCACCAGTTTTATTTTCACTGCCTAAATAAATGATAACTGAGTTCTAATGAGGGAAGCCAGCTGGTGGATGCTCTGGCATCAACATTCAGAGGCTAGAGATCATGAAGTGAGAAATGAGTGATGGGTGTCAGCAAATGCAAAGGGAATAATAATCCACAATGAAGGGGTGAGGGGTGGGGTGAGGGGGGAGGGAAAGGATAAGCAACAAGGACAGACAGTTGAGAGTGTTCAGCCCAAGGCCTTGGAGGGCATAAATTTAGCAAGATGGGCATTCCTTAGTTCCTAATCCTAGGGAAAACATTCAGTGTGGCTTGTATAGGTACAGTAAATTTCCCAGATCTCACAAATTTGCAAAAGTTGTTTTTTTCCCTCTCTCTTCCAGTACTCTCTATTTTGGTGGAACTGTCTGAAGGATGTAAAGTGAATTGGTTGGTCTTCCCTCTGACTATGCACAAGACTGTCCCCATAGCATAATCATGCATCGATGCATTATAAGGGTATATCTAGAGTAGTGTGTCTCTATATCCAGAGAGGGAGCATCATCACACCATAACACTGCTCTATTTCCTTCCTCTGTATGGAGAAAGGGAGTTTTCATTCTTATAAGTAGGGACTGGGAGCAATTGTTCAGATCTGAACAAGACTGGGAGCAATTATTTCATGCTCCATGTAGAGAGGGAGTGGGAGGAGGGCTGAGCTGCCTTCCAAGCAAAGGAAGGAATACCAGAAGTTGGCATTCAAGGAGGAGAGAAGGGATTCCAGATTGCCATGTGAGGAATCTGATCCTGAATATGAACTTAGTTTCTCATCCCCAATTTCCTGGAATGGCCCCATGATGTAAGAAAGGCATCAGTACTTAAGAGCAAGCATTTGACCTGCTTCAGAAGGCATCATTAACTCACCTCTTCATGGATTTGGGTGAGAGGTCCTTTTCCACTTCTTTTGCAGAAGTGTTATAAGAGTCCACACTGTATTCACTGTCATCATCATACTCGTGATCTAGCAGTGTTCTTGCCCACGTGCCCATGTCATAAGGTGGAAGCATTCCTCCAAATTCAGAAGGGAGAATTTCAGGATGAATCAACTGGTGCAGGCTGTTGAGGTTGTTTCCATGGAGAAATATCTAGGGAAAAGAGGTATAAAATACATTGTAAAATTATCAGAACCTGTAATAATAAATATGGCTATCTGAAAAGCTGGATAGCTCACAGGTATGGTTAGATAGTCTTTACCACAGAAGATTTTCCAAATGTTCCAGAAGATACATAACATTCAATTGGTTACCTAAAGATGCTGCTTTAGGATTATTCATGTTTCTACTTCCAAACAGCATTTGGGATCCAATGAACATGAATCCTGTTCTATAATCCAAAAAAGCTCTAAGCACATCCTTCTCAAAGGACAAGATTGGAGCATGAGGCAAATTATGGGGAACATTCAAGGCTACTTTGTGCTATGACATGTCAGGGTGCCTGATGCTCAAAGGGGAAAATGGCATGCACCTAACTTGTGGCTGCTATCTAGGAACTCTTTTTATGCATCCGTAAGGTCTTCATGGATTACTACCTTGTATTTGTAAAGAGGCTTGTGCAATGATTCAGAAGAGCCAGGGTCAACCAAGGTCACAATGCAGTCACAAGAAGGTCAGAACGATGAAAACAGTATTGCATTGGCATAATGCAAGCTCCACCCCATTTGTGGTGCATCATGAAATTGCATGCATATCCAACAGGGGCAAAGCTTGAGGCCCAATGGCACAATGCACCTCTCCTCATTTTGATCTGAAGCCTTCAGCTGCCCATAATCCAATGGATAATGAAAAGACAAAAAAGATCCAAAAATATGACTTTTTATGCTTTATTAATTATTCAAAGATTTTGACTAGGTAGACCACAACGAATTGTGGACAGCCTTTAAAAGCAAGTGTATACCAGGCCACCCCCTCTGCCTATTGAAGAATGTGTATAATGATCAGGAAGTAACAGAATGGCATACAGAGCAACAATTGGAAAAGAGACTGATGGAAGACAAGGTGGCTAGATAATATCACTGATGACAGAAACAGCAGCCTACAAGAATTCAAAGAAGTTACTGACAAGACGATCCTGGTTGAATGGTGTCCATTGGGTCACAAAGAGAAGCAGTTGAAAAACTGAAGAACTTAACAACTGCCTTCAGCTTCTATAGCAGAATTTGGTACTATTCCTCCAAAGAGCAAGCCTATTAAATTCTCCATTTCAAGTTGCTTTTGAAATTTGGCTGCAGCTGAAAAAAAGACACCTTGAGACTGTAGTGAGCAGCATGGTTTTTGGGAGACTGTATGCACGTCTCTCTGTGTGTGGGTTTAATGGTGTTTTAATAAAGGGGACTGGCTTGTGCTGTTCAAGAAACAATGAGTTGAAAATCCATTTCTTTTGTCCTTTAGCTGTGTTCTAAAATTTGTTAGTTATTAATGTTTTATCTGCCTTATGTGTATAATTAAAAAAGTGACAAAACAAGACATTGGAAGCATGTACTTGTTCTTTAGTTTTCAAGGCTATCAGTCCTTTCAGAAAATTATAAAATATGATGGAAACACAGAAGAATATGATTACCCTCTTCCTTGTCTTTTCCTTTAAAAATGGACGTATAACTGTATAAAGGGCATGAATGTACCATGGCTGATTGACAAAATGAATTCCTCCAAATCGAGCTGGAAAACTATCCTAGAAGAGAACATAAAACAAATAGTTAGTAGATGTTTTATCTTATTTGCCACTCTATATCGTTAGCGGTGCTGTGAATACAGCATCACACAAATTCAGCCTCACAATAACCTTATAGCCAGGCCTCACTACAAGATTGTGATATGCACCATTACGGATGAGCTCCATGTTTAAGATCATTTCTTCTGCAAGCTCATTAAACAAAAGTAATAATGGTAGCCTTCTATTCCAGGATAGTAATACTGTATCCCTGCTATAAATTTAGGACAAGAATTCTAACAAAGAGAGAGGACATTTTCTGCCAAGCAACAATGCACATATTTCCAGTCTAGATTATTTGCCATCATATCATCTTTCCATTCTATATATCCAAATTTACTTGCACTTATCTTTATTTGAAAGAATAATGATGTTTTCACATACAGTATGTTCTTTGGCATCTTAGCAATCATTGATCAAAAACTGGAGGGAAGGAGAGGATTTAAATGTTTTAATAAATTAACACAGTGGCTTGATTATTCCATGTTAAATTATTTATGCATATAACTGTTGGGTTTCAGATGAATACAGAAGTGTGAAAACTGCATGCTTATTTATTATTTTATCAACATTTTGTTTATAGCTCTTCTTTCCTGCCAGAATACAAGATGGTTTGGAAATGGTTATATCCCATTTTATCATAGAATGTATGAGTTGGAAGAGATCTTAAGGATCACCAAATCCAATCTCCCTGCTCAGGGCAGAAATCCACTAAGCCCTCCCCAAATGGTATCTCTCTAGTATTTAGCTGAACACCTCCAATGAGGTTCTACATAGTGTGTTCCACTGCTCAACAGCTCTTAGTGTCAAGAAATTAATCCAAACATTTGGTTTGAACTTCCTTTTCATTTCAATCCTCCAATCTTTATTTTGCTACCAACTGAAGCGAATATTTGTAGCTCAGGGTTGAACTGTGGAGTCCTTGGGGCTCTCTGAGCCTTGTTGTCTTCTTGCAGACATTTCATTGCCAGACTACTGAAGCTGTTCGCACTGAAGATGTTGCCTAGTCTGGCAATGAAACGTATGCAAGAAAACAAGGCTCAGAGAGCACCAAGGACTCCACTTTATTTTGCTCTCAATTTCAACAGAGAACAGAACTGCCCTTTCTTGCATGTAGCAACCTTTTAGATATTTGAAAACTGCCACCATATCTTCCCTTAGTCTTCTGTTTTGAAGCTAAACACCCACAGCTTTTTAAAAAATTCAGTTGACAGCCTGATATCCAGCCCCCTCACATGGAGGTAACTCTTCTGTGAACCAACTTCTTCATGTCTCTGAAATAAATATGGTACCAAGAACTAGACACAGTACTCCAAGTGCAGATGAATCAGTAGAGTGCAATGGATCTATTGCCTCCTGTGATCTGGACTTAGTTCCCTGGCCTTTTTAGCTGCTGCATGACATTACCTGTCTGACTTCAGTTGGTTGCCTGCTAGTGTGCCTAGATCCTTTTCACATGCAGTACCACCACTGCACCAATGTACTTTTGCACCTGATTCTTCACACTTGTCACAGATGAACAACAACAACTGTTGGAGATGGCCCAATGCTCAAGGCTAGCAAAGTAATTTGAATTGTGACTTGTTGCTCCAAGGTATTAGCTAATCCCCTATCTTAGTGTTCCTTGAAAACCTAAGAAGCACCCCATCCTTTAGGTCATTGATGTTGAATAACAGTGGGCTGAAGATGGCACCTTGGAGTAATCCCACTTTCCTTCCTTCTAGGACGATGCAGAACTATCTAAGAGCAGTTTTGATGCAGGAGGCTTCAACCAGTTCCAAATCTACTAGATTGCAGTACTATTTAGTCTGCATTTATACATCTTGTTCACAAGAATATCTTGACAAACTTTGTCAAATGCTTTGTTTACTACAAAGTAACCTATATCTACAACATTCCCTTAGTCTACCAAACTAATCACTATGTCATTAGAAAAAAAAATAAGTTTAGTCAGACATGACTTGTTCTTTATAAACACTCTCTGGCTTCTAATAATCAGCATTCTTTTATAAGTGTCATAGACATGCTGCTGACATGCTATTTGACAAGCGCCATGCTCAGGACAGATGTTAAATTAACTTGTGTATAGTTTCCAAGATCCTCTCTTCTCTTTTTTGAGTACTGGGACTATGTCTGTGAGGGGGTTCTTTGGATTGATCAGACAAGATGTAGCCTGCCAGGACTTTCTTATCAATGAGGTCAATTCTCTTCTTTATTCATAACATTTGAAAGCTAGACAAGGTTTAGTTTCTCTTTTAGACATGCAAGACTAACTATGGTAAGTAACATTCAGCTAAAGCATACCATGGATTCCCCCCACCCCCCGCTTCTGTCTTCAGAAAAAAGTGGAGCGCAGAAAATTGATTTGTGGTCTATTTGCTTTACCATTCCAACTGTCTCCTATCTTCAGCAATAACACTTCTTCAACTTCAGGGTTCTTAACCTCAGCAGCTTTAAGATGACTGGACTTCAACTCCCAGAATTCCCCAGCCAGCCATGCTTAAAGTTGACAAGGTTTAGAAACACTGTTCTACTGTCTATCTTAGGATATCTTAAGGTATTGTTAACTGTGTAGTTATTACTAAATTCCACAATAAGCTAATCAACTCTAAAACATAGTGGCAATCTCTCTAGGCTAGCAAGGTCCTTCTCTTCTCCCTCTCTGGGCATCTGCACTGGGTGGACTGATCTATGCCACATCATCTTCTTCCCAGCATCGCAGCCTCTGTGCCAACTCATCTTTGGTAATCTTGAATAACCCAGAAACCTGCATCTCTTTCACAGTCTGAAGCTGCCTAATTCTATTCTTTTCCCATTAGCCACTTTTTTCTTTTGTGCTTCTTCTTTTGAGTCCCAAAACAACTCTTTCCCTATCAACTACTTGGTCCATTTCAATTTCTCCTTCCTACATGAAATTTTGTGCATGGGGGAAAAAAACCCTTATTCCCCCCCCCCCCCAGCTAATTTCTAGGCTCTGGTTATTAGCTGCAATTATAGTCTATATGTCTGGGAGATCATGTGACAGGATGGAGATGGTATCAATTCTCTATTCGGTCACAATGTTTGCTCTTCTCCGGTCTTCCAGCAACTTACCAGTTCTCCAGGTTAAATATTCTGCCTAGTGAGGAAGAGGACAGCCTCATTCCCAAGCTGCAGCAACATATGTGTACCAGTGGGGACAACCAGTGCAGGCAGCTGGGGGGAAGTACCAGAATGCAAGTAGTGAGAGTTCAGGCAGCGAGCAGAGAATACAGAGACAAGCAATCTAGCCTGTTAGTAAAGAACATAAGCTATCCATTCGACTTGTGCCTGCTGGGCCTCCTCAGAGGAAGAGGAGGAATTTAACAACCAATTTGCAAGAGCTAGACCAAATTTACCATATATTAATCCGGTTCAGGACATTCCAAACAACTGTGCTGTCATGTCATGTTCCCCTTTCTAATATATAATCAGGTGAGCCTTGTGTGGCGCAGAATAGTAGGTGGCAGTATTGCAGCTGAACCTCTCCCCACGACCCGAGTTTGATCCCAGCGGAAGCTGGATTCTCTCTCGGGTAGCCGGCTCAGGTCGACTCAGCCTTCCATCCTGCCAAGGTTGGTAAAAGGGGTACCCAGCTTGCTGGGGAAGGTGACAACTGGGGAAGGCAGTGGCAAACCACCCTACTATAGTCTGCCAAGAAGACGTCGCAAAAGCCGCATCCCCCCAAAGGTTCAGATGTGACTTGGTGCTTGAACAGGGGACCTTTCACCTTTCTTTTTTCAATATTAGGTCACCAGTCTGTGTCACAGGAAATTCCCCCCACTTCAGTCAATTTCATCAGTACTCTTGATTAGGCCATGTTGGTAAATTCTCTTCAAAACTGTCGAAAGTGCTGGACTAAACTCCCAGAATACTTAACAACATAGCCCTTGAGAATAAATTTTTAAAATTATACGGGATCTAGATTTCACATTCATTAAAATTTTACGATCAGTTTTTTTTTTTTGCCCTGAAGTTCCTTAGTTGTCTTTACATTTTCAATTCAGAATTGTTAAATGAACAAATTACTCAAGGATCTCTTCCAATTCTCTCAATTCCATTAGTATTTTCCATTCCATTAATATTTTTCTGAGCTAAGATAGAGCCCTTGACAGTTTTCCTGAATGGTGGATCATTTCCCTTCTAAGTTCAGCTCAGTCATGTATAAACTGTGTACAGTATATGTATGCAGAATGCAATTATAAGACACGAGTAGACTGGGTGATCTCCAAGGTCTCTTCCAACCCTTACAATCCATGAAAATGTTATATGTGACATTTTCTAACATTACTGGGAATGTCTTCCTTTTTCATTTTAGCAGAAGCTAAGTTCTGTCAAGAATGACCTTTATGATTTTTCTGAATTTACTAATGTTAAAAAAAGGCTATGGAATAGCTGCAGGATATATGCTCAGCAAAAACAGAAAAAAAAGCCACCTGATGAGAATATAAAAGAACAAACTCAGCAAGCAAGTAATCTGGCAATGAAGATTTATCTTTATCTCTATCTTTCTCTCCCTAATAAAACCTGGAGCCCATAGGTCTTTTGACACTATAGCAGTCTAATGGCTAGTTCATTTGCTTCCACTCCATGTTAACATTTGAGACATTAAGCACTGATGACTTTTGGGACTATAGGTTTTTACAGTACTGCTGCTTTGCTTTCATCCCAAAGAGTGCTGAGAAATCCATGAGCAAAATTCAGAAAATTGACTGATAGAAAATAAACTCAGAAAATAAACATCTATCCTCATGTAACTGTAAAGTAACAAATACAGGATTAGACGTTAACACTGAGCATCATGTACTCTTTTATATAAGCCCACTATTCACCAAATTATAATGCTTCCTGTCAGCATACATGAGATGAGAGGTCGTATCTTACCCTTGCTGCCTTGGTGGCTGCTCCTCTGGAGAACAAAACAGTTTGATGGTAGGGTATTTTATAGTGGTGGCTTTAACTTGGATGTAGATGAGGTTTCTGTTGGTGTCTACTCACACACACTTACAGAGCTGGCCAGTGCACCCTAGCAAACTTCTTTGTTGAAAATTTGAGATGAACTGAGAAGCTCCTTATTTACAATTCATTCTGAGCTGGTACACCATTGTGTTGGGGTAAGCAATGATGTCTAGCTATCCTTCTTCTAACCTACTTTGAATTACAGTGTAGCCTTTTGTAATTTATTGACACCTCAGATCTAGCACTCAGCAAGGAAACTATGTTAAAATACATTCTTCAGAAGTCTATTAAAGGTGAGCATTATGGACAGGACAAGAACAAGTGTAGCTGTCAATATTATCCTTTTGAAGCTTTTAGAAGTATCAGCCTCACATAGGCATCTGCTGCAAGCCACAATTATATCATGCATGTTGTGACATCATTGTGGAAATGTGACAAATTATGTCATTTAGTTAGTCGCTTCACACAAAAACCTGTGCAAGGCCACTATTTTCACATGCAAAATTACTTATGCTACAATAAATTGTATTCATTATCAGCCTGTTATTTTACAATTGAAATTTGACCTATAGTGATTGACATAATACCCATCAAACCAAGTAAATAAATTTCACATCCTTAAAAGAAATCTAGGAAGGTGTAATCTAGAAGGGCTGGATGGACTCCAAAATCATGTAAACAATATTCTATCTTCCATAGCTTCTGTCCCACCATCTGCTCTAAAGAACCCCTCAATCTTGGCAGCTGATTGTGATATCCCACCCCCTTCCCACTCAACTGAGGAAAGCAGTTCCCTTAGCAGGAGGACTTAATTGGATATCACCCATATCTGAAGTCATTAGGTCTGTTACCAGTTCAAGACTGCCTCCAACAAACAGCTGTTGTTGTACATTTTATTAGCTCTGGAACAAAAGCAATGTGTGATACATTTAATTACCTATGAAACACAAGCTTGGAAAGCTGAGTTGCATGAGACTCTGACAGTGACAAGCCTGTAAGAAATAGGTATTTTTGAAATTCTCATTTCCTAAAATCAAGTTTTCTTTTACGTACTGTATGTATGTATGTATATATATATATATATATTAAGAATTTTTACTACAATAGTAAAATCTAATACAAGCTAAAAGAAAGAAAGAAGGATAGAAAGAAAGAGTGCAAAGTGCAAAGGAGAAGAAAAAAAGTAGAAAATGGAAAGAAAAAAGAAAGAAAAGTAAGACTATAGTAAAGAAAGAGAAAAGAAATATATAAAGAAGTGACTTCCAACCTTCATCAGAACAAGTATAAACAATTTTTGTAACTCTTCACCCCCTCTTAGTTTATAACCAATGATTTTTTCATCCCATATCCTATCTCTTATCTATAGACAAATCCATAAAGCATCATCTTTTCATTCCTGGTCTTAGCAGAATGTCCATTAAGGCTTACCAGAAATTATAACATCTTATTTTAACCTTGATCAAATAAAGCAACTGGTTTATTTGATCTAAAATCATGTTTTCTGAATAAATTAATTATCTGATGTTTCTGTGAGTATGCCTGCATATTGCCCTAGATTTCTGTCAATAGGGGAGTTTGGCCTTCTGAGAATAATCCTGAAATAAAGAGAACAAACAGTGAAATAAGCAAGATTACATTCAAGGAGCCCACTAAGGGGTGGCCAGTGAGAAAAATCCCATCAGAGGAAGCTAGAAGAGAACCTGCTTAGTAATTTTCCAGATTCATTGCAAGATGTTACTTATCAAAGAACTAATTATTGATGGGCAAGGAGCCAGACTAACACTTGTAAGGGTAAGAATAACAATAGAGGAAAAAATGCTTCCTTAGGGAGAGCAAGGCAAGGATGGACAAGTCTTGGAAGTTTTTCTCATCATAAATGAAACAGTAATACTGGAGAAATAACACGTTTCTCCCAACTAAGATTGGAGGATGGATCAGACAGATAATAGGGAGTCCCGGACAAGCAGAATGGAGGCTAACGATCAATTTCCACGGAACAGGTTGCTAAGAAAGAGAACCACCAGACCAAAGATGTCTGCAGGATAGGTCAAATGACAAAATGACAAAAGCAGTACTATCATGAGCAGACAACAAGGGGTGTATGTGCATGAAAGAGAGAGAGAGAGATGGCAAACATTAAGGGATTTTATGAGATTTGTGAAATGAGGGAGATATTTTTCACTTGTTCAGCAAGTTATAGCTCAGGATTTGCTAGAGGCTTTTTAAAAAGCTTTCTTCTAATATGGAAGGAAAGTCAGATGAGGTTAATGTCTATCACTAAGAAAACAGGAGGAAATAATGAAGAAAGGAAGACAGAAAGGGCATCTGGTAGAATGTTTATAGCAATAAAGTATTAGATTTCAAGGAGAATAAATGTGGAGATAGGAAAAGTGGAGAACAAGGTAGAATAACTTCCTTTCAAAAGTAATTATGCAAGATGAGAAGCAAACTGGTAGTTACAGAGTCTGTGTGTTGGCAACCCCATGGCTAGTTGGGAGCCAATAAGATTCCTTAGAATTCAAAGGCAATAGGTTTAAACCAGGGTAAAATGCCAAAGAGGATTTTATTGAATAAATATTCAGAGAGTTAACAGAGAAAGATATACCAACCTTCATCCCTTTAGCATGCCAGGAATCCCAAGAAGAGCAGCAGACGAACCCCCTGAAGCTGCTCTTTGTGCAGGAGCCTCCCAGGACTTTGGGTCTACATTGAGATTCCAACTCTCTGGAGCATTTGCCACTTTTTAATACTTCTCTTAAGAGACATGGAGCATAAACAGTAACATCTGGGGATGGTTTGGCAGCACCTTTTGATAGGACTTTATCATAAGTCCTCTGCCAAAGACAGCATCTGGAGATGATCTGACGACATATCTGGTCAATATTTTGGAAAGCGACCCTTTGTTTATAAGAACATGATTCTTACACAACTATTGTTCCTCTTCCCCTTGGCAGGTGATAAATTTTCTTACATATATGTACTTCAGACACAGCTCTCTGGAGAAGGTTCTCCTGCTGGGAAAGGTGGAAGGAAAGAGATGACCAATAGCAAGGTAGATGGACTCGGTCACAGTGGTAATGGGTACTCCATTAGAAAACCTGAAGGACCATGATAGGGACAGATCGTCATGAAGAAAATCTATCTGTGTAGTCACTAAGAGTCAACACCAACATGACTGCACATAATCAATCAATCAATCAATCAATTTCTTGTATGTGCAAAGAGAAAAAGGAGTCTATAACACTAACTTCTGCAGTGCCAGGACAGTGTGAACGTGAGAGAGAAACGATAATGACCATGAACAAACGTAGAGAGAGATGAAGTCAGCATCAATTGTTTCATTCCAGAACAGCCAAGAGTACATGAAATGTAGGAAAAAGTGTATTATTTATTTTAAATATATAGTCTTATGACTGGCATTCAAGAGAATCTTCAGAGGTCTTATATAAGCATAGGTTAACTGAGAAGAATCACCTTGCATCTTTGATTATAGATTGATGTGTGCTTCTATTATTTGGGACCAATAAAAATATACCAAATTCCATACCTTTTTGTAACTGTAAAAAGTCTGCACTTAATATTCAGAAATAGTTTGATGGGAATCTATCAAATAAGAATGAGCTTATTGATTTGATTTATTCTTATAAATGTTGTTCATTCACAATGGATTCCAGGGTGATATAAACAGGTCAAACACAATATAACGCAGATAAAACGACAAGAAATATAACATTCCTCAGCATTAAATAAATATATCAGTTAGAAAAAAAGAATAAAAACAATTCCTGTTTGTAGGAAGGATAGATAACCTGAAAATCAATTCTACATGCAGCCACTGAACGTTCTTTTTTTGGTCCTGAAAGTCCCCTGTCCATAACAGCCAAAACTTGGCAGCCATATTTCCTACCAGTTTATAACTGGAAGCACACAAAAAATGTAGGGTATACCTTACCTTGAGCCTTGTGTGGTGCAGAAAGGTAGGCGGCAGCATTGCAACTGAAACTCTCCCCACGACCCGAGTTTGATCCCAGCGGAAGCTGGATTCTCGGGTAGCCGGTTCAGGTCAACTCAGCCTCCCATCCTTCCAAGGTTGGTAAAATGAGTCCCCAGCTTGCTGGGGAAGGTGACGGATGGGAAAGGCAATGGCAAACCACCCTGCTCTAGTCTGCCAAGAAAACATCACGAAAGTGGCATCCCCCCAAAGGGTCAGACATGACTCGGTGCTTGCACAGGGGACCTTTCACCTTTTACATACCTTACCTTAAAACAGGTAAGGTACCTTAAAACAAACTTAAGATACCTTTAAAGACCAAGAAACATTCCACCCCACCCCAATTTCCAAAACCCAGGAGAAAAGAAAAAAAGTCTCATCCCACTGACACACATTTCATGGCTATATCCACCCATCACAACTTTCAAGTGAATGAACGATTGTCCACTTCTATTCTTATATAATGCTTTGATTAGATTTCAAAGGGAAAGGACGGTCAGCAGAATTACCATCTTCTTGTATTTTATTTGACCTACATTTCAAAATCAGGGCAGCACAATCCTGCTTGCCTGTTTATCCATAATATAACATGGAAGGTATTGAGAGAAAGGCTTCCACTGAGCATCTTAACACCCTGGCAGAACAATGCAGATTTCAGCTATTTGGACAGCAGGCCATTGGTCCTTTAAAGGGAATAAGGAAAGGGTCTTGGCAGGATATGTAGTAGGTTGAATGGGAGCTCTGGAAACTACATCCTATCTACTGTGTAAGAGAATTTCCATACACAGGTTGTGGAATAAGGCTGAAATCCCAAGTACCCTTATTGAGAAGTAACTGCCATCAAACACAGGACTTACTTCTGAGTAAATCATGTTCAAGATCCATCAGCTGCAATTTGGGGTATCCATAATGTGACCGTATTTGCATATAGTGAGTCTGACTATCCTTTTCAATCATTTTTTCCTTATTGTTTTGTAGCAACTGTGGCTGGAGGTAATGATGAGCTCTCTCTTATGACCTGTGCCCAAATCTAGCGAGAGATATCCATGTGCAATAAAGTGGCCTTTGGCACACAAATAGAAACATATTCTGTTATCCATCTGTCACTGCTCTTCAGAAATGCATAGCAATGTATGAGTATCTTGTCCCAGAGTTACCATCTGTTTATATGCCTCTTTTAATATAGCTGTGATGTGGGGGTGAGGGCGTACTGTTCCTGTGTGTGCGTGTAACTGTTCTTCATCAATTCTTGTCTGATGCTTCCATGGGAATGTCACTGCTACAGCCTGACATGTTTGCTCTCTCTGATGCTTTCTGAGCATTTGCAGTTTTGTTTGAACTATTTTTATTCAAGGTCTGTTTTTAGTGTGTTTGGCAGAGAAGAGATCTGGAATGTTTTAACAATAAAGTCGTTGTTTATTTATTTTTTATGTATTGGATTTAACTCCTACCTTTCATTGCCGAGCACAAGGAGTCATATGTAATGCTTCCTCCTATTTTTCCCACAACAACAACCAAGCTGGTATGTTGGGCTAAGGCAGCGTGATTAGTCCAAGATTACCTGATGAATTTTCATGTCTGAGAGTGGACAAGAGCCTGGGTCTCCTCACTCCTAGCCTAACACCTTCATTGGTGCTCCACACAGGCCCTGTGACAAGCACAGGATTGGGACCTCCTGTTAAACATTAGCAAGCTGGTGTGATGTAACGGCAAGATCCATTCTCAGCCATGGAAGCTTACTGGATGTCTTTGAACAGGCACTATTTTTCAGCCCATCCTTCCTCACAGAGTTATGGGGAAAAAATTAAAATTAAAGGAGGGAGTGCTATGCATCCTCCCTTGACCACAGGACAGAAATTAGAATAAAATCTAAGGAATAAAGGGAAGACCCTACAGTGCTCCTTAAAGCTGCAGGCAAAACCTATTGCAGTTGACATTGGTATAACAAGGTATTCATGGAAAATTATTTATTTATAGAATTCTGGGGGACTATCAGAATTCAGTGTTTTGTTACATTACAATAGATTCCTCTTAACCTCAGCTATGCTATTGCTGTCCAGAGGCCTCTAGATGCTGAAACACATCAATATGTAGTTAATGCATTAAATCTCTCTCTGTTGACAATATAGGGCTCTCAAAAACTTGGGCTCCCTGTTGGCAATATAGGGCTCTCAAAAATCTCCGAAAGTTTTTTTCAGGTTTAGTGAATAAATCCAAGCTGAAGCCAAACCAAAGCTCCATTTTGGGAGGTATTTTATGAGAAGTCAAAGTTTAATTCCTGTTAAAATCCCTATATTTCAAAGAAGTCTGCTTAGAATTGCAGCCTACATCAAGTGTCAGTGACATGCAAGAGATGGTGTGAATGATCAGTGGGGGCCAGATAACAGCAGCAGAGCTGCATGCTGAATATCCAAGTAGGACTGAGAATGAATCTCATCTGAAACTCTAGAGAGTGACTGCTGATTGACATAGGTAATATTGAGTTTGTAGGACTAAAAAAGATCTAACTCAGTACACGGCAGCTTTCTATGATTCATCTAGGTTGTAACTGCTGTGGCAAACAGAGCTCAGCTACACAGTGTGAGCTGTCTAATCTTTATAGTATGTATCCATTCAGGAAACCTGCAGAGCATGTGATTTACACCAAGAAAGTCCCAGGCTTAATTCTTGATACTGAGGATCCAATTTAAATGATTTCAAGTTTCAAGGCTAGGAAATGGTTCTGCTTGAGACAATGAAAAGCCAGTGCCTGCTAGAGATGACAGACCGACAATCAGAATTGGATAAAGCAAATGTTTATGTTGTGTCCCTTCTTAAAAAGAAATATGCACTTCTGTCCCTGTATTAACTTGTGAGAACATGATCAGAATACATTCTTCTGCAAATGCCAAAAGATGAGAGAAAGAAGCTACTCTAATGTACAATGGTGGACTGCATTTACAGATATTTTCACAGAATGTCTGGGAAATCACAGCAGAAGGAATGCCCTTGCATAAATGCATTGATCTTGATGTTTTATGGGGGAAGACTGAGCTAAAACCTTGTAGTATAAATACAGTGGGCATACAATGTATAGTTTAAATTAATGAGCCTTGCTCAATTGACTCTGTTTTTCTCTAATTTGAACATGGCTTCTGACCCAAGCATTCTTCCGTAGCATTCCACTACAGGTCTCTTTCTCCCTGGAAAAACAGCTTGGGGGCAGTGTATTACGCTAACCCGGTGATCCTCAACTAATTTCCCAACACCTTTGTTTCATTCAAAACTGCTTTCTAGTTACTAGATGAATAGCATATACCTCGATTTATATACAGCTGCATGTCTTAATTAAAATGCCCAGAAGGTTATCCTTGCTGTCATACATGTTTGAGTATATGAGCTTTACTTCAGTAAACATTTCAAAACTTACACGGTATTGATTAGATAGCCATTAATGGCTGTTTTGGAACGATTTTAGCCTGCTGTTTAAATATGCAATTTTACAGGGTTTGATTGCTGTACCCGCCTACCATCAAAATGCTGATAAATAATAATAAAAACACATCACATAAAGTTATTCAAGATAACTGGTTACCTATTATGAAAACTTGTATTGAGATTTGCCCAACAAGAGACAAAGAAAATCTTGGCCCCTTGGTAATCATGCAGCAGTACTTTGGACTTGTGCCAACTTCAACAGTGAACTGCATTGTTTATAGTTGGAGCAAACGACTTACGTTGGAGAGTGTGTGTATTTAAACTAAACTGTTCTAGATGCTGAACATTCATAGTCCTATTTGTCTCTCAGGCACCATTCACAGACAAAATATGCATAATGAGCCACTGTAAGTGTCATATATGATGCTTAATTTTGGAAATGTCAAACACAACAGCCATGACGGATGAATCCAGGTACATTAGTGTAGCACTTATCAGCATAGGCAAATTTATCAAGCAATAATCCTATCTATTGAAGATAACGGCACAAAGAGTAATGCTGAAGACATCTCAGCAGTCAATCAATAAATAGGACAGTCAAGCTTTTTAATCAGCTGTTGTCATTGTTATGTTAAGCACGATGAAGTCAAAGTATCAGTGGCATAAAAGAACTTTATGCTAATATTGCACCCTGACTCACACATATATTCTGGGAACCAGCCTGAACTCAATTCAGATGACATGAGTCTTGAAGAATTTGGATATATATTATGAAAGGTTATAACCAATGAAGGTTTTCGCTATTGTGTGTTCCATATAATTAGGGATGTACAACTGCTTTTCTTACACATACACATGACAGAAAGCCCTACTCTAGTATAAAGGTTACATGCTTTGCTGGGTGAAAAAGCTCTGAAAGCAAAGGAATGGAAATTATTCACTGATGGCCAACTTTTTTAGTATACTTTGTTTCATGCCTTCTCCCCAGACATCTCCTCTTGAAGAAAAATTAGGAAGCTTCCTGAATTAGAAAATTATGAAACAACAGCTACAGTAGGTTTCTATTCGCTTGGAAGACAGAGGCCATCTCTGATACAGATCCTCCAGCTGAGACAATACTAGGGAATATAGGTTGCAAAGAAATTCCTTCTGGATTACTAATACAACTCATCCATGGCCCTCCATAATAACCTCTCACAGAACTGGCCTTTGAATAAGTCTCTGAGGGTTCAAGTTTAAAAGTACTTGCTTTCAGAACAATTGTTGGAGCACTTTATAAGCACTTCGTTTGTTGGTTACTAGCTACCTTTTCCTTTTTGGACCCTTTAAACTTGTTTCAAATGTGTTACTAATGACTAGGTGCAGCTTTATCCTAAGCAAGACATCTTAACTATATTACTGTAAATACGTTCTACCTTATCTTTGAAAATGTTCAAAAACTATAGATACTCCAGAATGCCATGGCTTTTAACTAGTGCCAATTATTATGAGAACTTTGATAAATATTCTGATTTCCATGTGAGAACTTCCAATCTATTTCCAGGCTTAACTAAAATTTCTGGCTGTATTTTTCAAAGCCTTCCCTTACTTAAGACACCCTATACAGCATTTGAGAGAGGCTTTTTCTTGCATCTCATAAACCTCATGAGATGCATTTGATGAGTGTGTGAGGGGTTTCTGAGTGGCTATGTCTCCATTTAAAATTCCCTTTTGCAAAATAATGTTCTAGCCCCCTCTTCAGTGGCATAATGCCATGAATAACTTGTTTACACAGTCTTTAACTGGTAGGACCAATTGCTTTGTCTTGGTTCTCTCTGGAGCTTAGTTCATTGGCAGATTTTTAAAACGTATTTTACATATACCTTTGATGCGCCTGATTTAATTATTTTGGAATGTGATTATATTAAAACCCTATTCTTTACTGTTAGCTGTATTGGTGCTTTGTATGTATATTTCCATATACATAAGATCCCTAATTTGTAATCTCCAGCTCTGTACTGCATCCCTACATATTTGGGATGCAGTCTATCATGACCATAGCTGTTATTTCCATAACTTCATCTCCACCTCTGATAAAGGAAAACTATAGGTATGCAGAGTGAGAGGTGCCCAAATGGTGTGCTGGGTAGTGCTAAGACACACAATAAGATCTTTAACAGAAAGTATCAATTAAAATTATTGATAATATTAATGATAAAACTTCCAGTAGCAAAAGCCTGGCCATGTCACGGCAGTGTCCTTCCTGTCTCATGGCTGTAAATGCTCCTAGCTAAAAGAGATTGTTGAGTGGAGACCCCCATGTAACAAATCTGAACTGTGAGGGTCACGGAGAGGGTTATATGGGAGCCACTGACCAAGAGAAGAATTCTACTTCTCTTTATACCTAATGAAATCCTGGTCTAAAACCAGTGGCTGGAGAAAAGCAGGCTGTTCCTTTGCAGGAGGTTTCATTTCTATTTTCATGTTTTCTATTACATTTTGAAACCCATACCTGCTGCTCATCAGAAATAATACAGGTTACAAGCAATCTTGTTCACATGGTCCATGTTTGCCCCTCCCATAAGAACCTAAGATCTGTCTTCCTTTATACAATTTAATGCATGTTTGCATACTACTGTAACTGAACAAGGCTCACCATGGTAACTGTCAAATTACTGAAGAACTGGTTTGCATTCAAGTACATAGAAAACTACATTGATAACTGGCCATTTTTCAGGGATGTCTCTGCTGTAATTTTCATCCCTGATCTCTAGTACCTAAAAGTAGCACCCTTAACTGGTCTGGCTTGACTTGCAGATGGGAATGCCTGTAGAGTGGTCCTCCATGCCGTGACTGAGGAACAAGCACCAGCAGTGAACTGTCCACAGACAAGAGCAATGATTAGTTCTCTTTCCATTCGGTAGACATGGAATGCATGAAAACCTGAGGATGCACATGCTTGATGACAGCTTGCCATTTGGACAAAAACAAAGAGGCAGCGACGCTTTTCAAAATTATGCATTTTAGGCTTTTTTTTTTTAATCTAGGAAGTAAAAGTCAAAACATGAGTATACAGTATAAACTGTATCTTTCCATTAATAGCAGGCATAATGTTCTTTCCAACATACTGCCTTTGCTATCTTTTATAATAAATTACTGTGTTTCTAGTCTGACTAGAATTACAATGACTAACAGCAGGGAGAGTTGCCATGGTGGTGCATTGGTGGTACTTTTCTCAACATGAAAAACTCTACCCCACCTGTCAATTTGTAAATCATACCAACAATATCAGTGTTTTCTCCAAAATAAGCTGCGTGGTCAGAGTAAATTGGCCCCTCCTATTTGGTGTGCTCCAGGTGCAAGAGACTGTGACTCCTTTCTTCCCCAGCCAACAGCTAGAGAGTTGTAGCCCAACATAGAGGGAGTGACTTTGGTGTAGTGGTTAAGGCAGCAGACTAGAAACCAGGAGATTGGGAGTTCTAGTCCCACCTGAGGCAGGAAGGCAGCTGGGTGACCTTGGGCCAGGCACTCCCTCTCAGCCCTGGGAAGCAAGCAATGGCAAGCCACTTCCGAAAAACCTTTCCAAGAAAATTGCAGGGACTAGTCTAGGCAGTTGCCAGGAGACAAGACTGACTTGAAGCCCCCCCCCACAAAAAACCCCAACACAGACAGCACCAAAACTGTTATATATGAACATCATTTCCCCCCACCTATTTGGTATATAAAATTAAATTTATGTTCACTGTAAACACTAATATTTTACTCTGCTTAGATGTGTTGATTTTGCTTTCACTAGCTCTGTGTATTCAAATTATGTTCCATCCTGCCAAACAAAATAAATAAAATTATTTTCCCTTGGAAGAAACAAATCATTTTTAAAAGAGGTTGTTCTGCACAGTTCTTCTATCTACCCTTCAACAGGTTTAGTAAAGGTAAAGGTTTCCCTTGACATTAAGTCCAGTCGTGTCTGACTCTAGGGGGCAATGCTCATCTCCGTTTCAAAGCCGAAGAGCCGGCATTTGTTCGTAGACACTTCCGTGGTCATGTGGCCGGCATGACTAAACAGAATGCCGTTACCTGCCTGCCGAAGCGGTACCTGTCAATCTACTCACACTGGCATGTTTTTGAACTGCTAGGTTGGCAGGAGCTGGGACTAGCAACAGGAGCTCACCCCCTCACGTGGATTCGAACCGCCGACCTTCCAATCGGCAAGCTCAGCAGCTCAGCGGTTTAACCCGCCGCGCCACCGCGTCCCTTATCAACAGGTTTACATGGAGCAAAAACAGACTGCACATTAAGTAGTACTGTAATGTAAATGTGGCTATTAGAAAAGGCAGCTCTTTTTCTCCCAGGAATTAAGCTCCAAAAATGTGTTATCGACTTGCTATAATACATAGTTGACATAGCTGACAGTGGAGACAGTTTTGGCGGAACTTATTCTACCAAACCAGCTTGGAAAACACGCTTGAAGGCCTCTATTGCTTTTTCTTTAAACCAAAAATCTGAAAACCAGTTTTATTCTGTACCTCTTTAGTTGCATGATACCACCAATAATATTCTGAATGTGCTATGGACCATTTTGAGTGGCTTCTCCCAAGCATGACATTCTCTGCCGGAGATTACACAAATTCCCATCCACAATCTTTCCAGCAGCAGGCATTTTAAAGCAGGGAGCCTTTTGGTATATAAGCTTGCTTGTTGCTGAGTTTGATGTGAACTGTGCCTCTCATGAATGCATCTTAATCTTTTTTAAAATCTGTATGTATATCTCAAAGCTGGCAAAAGACATATGAAGAGCAACAGAACCTCCAAAAGGCCTATTAAAGAAAGGGAAGTCTTTGAGGTTACTGGTGAAGGGGAGATGTCATGTTAAAGGTCTACCATCCAAAATTAGTTTGGGGACAAGAAGCACAAATCTTCTCTCTCCACCCCATTAAATGTTCCATCCAACATTCCATCCCTTGAACAGTCACAGAATGTTCAAAGGTTGTCTACAGAGATTCTTCTCCTTCTGTCATAAATAAAAGCCAACAGCACCGGCAGCTTGGGGGTGGGGTGGGGGGAAGGATGCAAGACCAAAGAGGGTGCAGGAGGAAGAGAATAAATTAGAATTTATAAATTAGAAATTTTTCAGAAGAACTCACACTTAATTATGCATGGGTGGATTCTTCTGATAAGTTTCTACCTTAACCTCTGCCTAACCTTGGCTGCTGATACTTGTTGTTTATTTGTTCAGTTGCTTCCGACTCTTCTGACTCTTCATGGACCAGCCCACGCCAGAGCTTCCTGTCAGTCGTTAACACCCCCAGCTCCCCCAGGGACGAGTCCATCACCTCTAGAATATCATATTCTAGCATAAATAGCTATTTAGGTCCTGAAAATTCAAAATGACTGAAAAAGATCTGTAAGGTATTGAAATAATCTCAGGGAACACAGATAATGTGAAAAGTAGAGGAACCTGTTCATCTCACATACATACCCACATACTCTATATATGTAACCAGCACACAAGCATATGTAACCAGCAGGCCAAATCTTGTCCCCTAATGTCTGTGCCTTACACACACACACATATTAACACACAGAGACACACACACTGTGATGGACAAGTTGATCATCCTTACACAGATGAAGGCATGAAATAAAACCTGATATAGTATAGTATGGACTGAATAATCCCAGAAGAAATTAATTAGCAAAGTACCCGACATAATTTTTAATTGTTTAGAAGCGAGTGGGTTACTTCTAAGTCAACCCAGTTTTTTTAAAGTACAAGACAAATAATAGACGAATGAAGAGAACACACCTGTGAGAATTATGCATGCATGAAAACTGTACTCCTAATTACGGCATCTGAGACTCAGAAGCGTGGATTTAGTTCCTTCAGACACTTTAGTTTCCTTTCAGAATGAAAAGATGGCACTTGCTTATACATTACATTTGGCATCTGCAGTATCAATCCATGGCAAGGGCAAATTCTTAAAAGAAAAACTTGATGATTACCAGTAGAAATACCTAAATCAGATGATTTGAAACTTAAAACAGAAAACTGCCAAACAGAAATGAGCATTTTCTGGAGGAGAAGGAACATATGCTTAAAATGTAGTCTTCCAAAGAAGCAGAATAGCATGACACTTTTTTTCCCCCCTTACAGTTGAGGAATGGTTGAAAAGAAAATGAAATAGTGCGCTATTTTGAGTAGAGTGCAGGATAAGATCAGATTATTCTGGAGGGAAAGCAACCATAAACTCATAACCACAAATTGCAAGATACATGAATTTGGTGTACATATATCAGGATAAGATCTCCCCCATACTGTATTGTCTTTCATAGTGATGATTCAGCATCTTCCTCTATTAAAAATGAACCTAAATTAATGTTTTAGCCTGGTCTACATTAAGAAGGTAATGAGGGAAGCCATTTATTTTTGTAGGTTTGATTTTTTTCTTCCTTGATGGAAAAGAAACACACTTCTAAGTTTTACTGCATCAATTTTTTGCCTTAAAGGTCATCTCCCTCTTTCAGGCATATTGATTTCTAAAATGAAAAATTATTATCCCAAAAGGGAGTTTCTTCAAAAGCATAAACAGCAGCAGCTCCTATCTTGTTTTTTTTAGGTTTTTTGTTTTTCTTTGTAAAATATCCATGTGATCCCAACTTAATGTTGTGATGGTCACATTTAGATCTTAGTCTACAAACAGATCTAGGAATAAAAGCTCAAAAAAATGGCCTTAACTGGAAAGTATTATTTCATTGTCGCCTTTACCGTGGCTACATAGACAAGTGCATAGATACATATATAGAGATGGATGGATGGATACATGGATGGATTGATGCATGCATGCATGCATGGATATGCATGGATGAATGCATAGATGGCTACATCCCAGACCTTGGAACAGATTTACTATATTCTTTCATAATAAGAAGATATATCCATCTTTTATGTCGTAAGTTAATTTCATTTTTCTTCAGAGACTTTTTTTCTGCCCAGTTCTTGCTTGTATTTTACCCATCTATTAGAGAAGAATGAGTATAAACTAAATGTCTTAAAGGTTCTCTATCTTTACATAAGTTGAACAAGTATGACAGAAACCAGGCAGCTTTTTTATATAAGAAAAACCAAGAGTCTTGGGAAAGGGATTCCATATCCATCAATAGTAGTTGGGCCACTGAGAATCTTCCTGCCTTATCATTGTAAACGGCAGCCAATGCTCATGGCTGCCAATTACACTCTCAGAAAACATCTGTTGAAGTCTAGACAGATGTAAAGAATCAACTCTGTTGTCACTTCTGAAGTTTGCTTTGGAAGGAGGATTCCATAAGGGCAGCTTTGTGACTTCTCTCTGTGAACGGCTACCCACTTTATAGTTTAGTATTAACTTTGCCATACGTCCTTCCTTCCAGCCTTCTAACAAGAGGGAAGAGACCAATGGATTTATAGAGGAATTATTATCTGAATTGTACCTTATGAGATCAGATATGAGATCATGCAGAAACACTTTCAGGTTCCTATGGAACATTGTCCCTCTGGAGATTAGATTGGCCCCAACCCCACTGGCCTTTCGCAAGGCCTTGAAAACATGGCTGTGTCCCCAGGTGTGGGAGTCGGAATGTCAGTTAAAGCTCTTGAGGGGGTTGTACCATTTGCTGTTTTATCTCAGTTGCCACTAATGTGTTTATTTTGCTGCTGATATGTTGCTTTTAATTATTGTTAGTTGCCCAGACTTCCGGTGGGGACATGGCGGACTGAAGAGCTGTGCCCGTGGGCTCAGCAGGCAGAACTGACGACGCAGCAGTTTTTTCGGGCTCAGGCAGGTTTTTCCTGACGCCCAGGGGTGTTTTTCCAGAAAAAGGAAAACACCTGGAATCACCCCATCTGTCCCCAGACTGCTGTTTGCAGCCAGAAGATTGCAAACAGCATTCACGCTCAACTGTAAGAGCAGCAGGGAGGCTGGGATGCCACCATTTCCAAGCCGCGCTGTAGCCTTAAAGGGACACTAAGACTGGCTACCCATTTCTAAATCACCCAATTTATATTTCTTTTAAGTATGCGTACCTTCTCCGCAAAGGATCGTTACCTTGTCGTGGTGCTGGAGCTTGAGCACCTCAATGATGCCATGAGCTAAACCGTGAAGGGCCACCCAAGACGGGAAGGTCATGACAGAGAGGTCAGACTAAATGCGATCCCTGGGGAAGGTAATGGCAACCCACCCCAGTATTCTTGCCGTGAAAACTAAATGGATCAGTACAACCAGAGATATGTCGGTATACCATCGGAAGATGAGACCCCCAGGTTGGAAGATGGTCAAAATGCTACTGGGGAGGAACAGAGGATGAGCTCAACTAGCCCCAGTCGTGATGACGCAGCTAGCTCAAAGCCGAAAGGACGGTTAGCGGCCGACGGTGCTGGTGGTGAACGGCGAATCCGATGTTCTAAGGATCAACACACCATTGGAACCTGGAATGTAAGATCTATGAGCCAGGGCAAATTGGATGTAGTTATTGGTGAGATGTCAAGATTAAAGATAGACATTCTGGGCGTCAGTGAACTGAAATGGACTGGAATGGGCCACTTCACATCAAATGACCACCAGATCTACTACTGTGGACAAGAGGACCACAGAAGAAATGGAGTAGCCTTCATAATTAATAGTAAAGTGGCTAAAGCAGTGCTTCGATACAACCCCAAAAACGACAGAATGATCTCAATTCGAATTCAGGGCAAGCCATCTAACATCACAGTGATCCAAATATACGCCCCAACCACAAATGCTGAAGAAGCTGAAGTAGAGCAGTTCTATGAGGATCTGCAGCACCTACTGGACAACACGCCTAAAAGAGATGTTATTTTCATCACAGGAGACTGGAATGCTAAGGTGGGCAGTCAAATGACACCTCGAATTACAGGTAAGTATGGCCTGGGAGAACAAAACGAAGCAGGACATAGGCTGATAGAATTTTGCCAAGACAATTCACTCTGCATAACAAACACTCTCTTCCAACAACCTAAGAGACGGCTTTACACATGGACTTCACCAGATGGACAACACCGAAATCAGATTGATTACATCCTTTGCAGCCAAAGGTGGCGGACATCTGTACAGTCGGTAAAAACTAGGCCTGGAGCTGACTGTAGTTCAGACCATGAACTTCTTCTTGCACAATTTAGGATCAGACTAAAGAGATTAGGGAAGACCCACAGATCAGCTAGATATGAGCTCACGAATATTCCTCAGGAATATGCAGTGGAGGTGAAGAATAGATTTAAGGGACTGGACTTAGTAGATAGGGTCCCGGAAGAACTCTGGACAGAAGTTGGCAGCATTGTTCAGGAGGCGGCAACAAA
Source organism: Candoia aspera (assembly GCF_035149785.1). Classification (NCBI taxonomy): domain Eukaryota; kingdom Metazoa; phylum Chordata; class Lepidosauria; order Squamata; family Candoiidae; genus Candoia; species Candoia aspera. The sequence continues at coordinate 98,541,405 of NC_086153.1, forward strand.
ATACATCCCAAAGAAAGAGAAAACCAAGAAGGCAAAATGGCTGTCTGCTGAGACACTAGAAATAGCCCAAGAAAGAAGGAAAGCAAAAGGCAACAGCGATAGGGGGAGATATGCCCAATTAAATGCAAAATTCCAGAGGTTAGCCAGAAGAGATAAGGAATTATTTTTAAACAAGCAATGTGCGGAAGTGGAAGAAGACAATAGAATAGGAAGGACAAGAGACCTCTTCCAGAAAATTAGAAACATTGGAGGTAAATTCCAGGCAAAAATGGGTATGATCAAAAACAAAGATGGCAAGGACCTAACAGAAGAAGAAGAGATCAAGAAAAGGTGGCAAGAATATACAGAAGACCTGTATAGGAAGGATAACAATATCGGGGATAGCTTTGACGGTGTGGTCAGTGAGCTAGAGCCAGACATCCTGAAGAGTGAGGTTGAGTGGGCCTTAAGAAGCATTGCTAATAACAAGGCAGCAGGAGACGACGGCATCCCAGCTGAACTGTTCAAAATCTTGCAAGATGATGCTGTCAAGGTAATGCATGCTATATGCCAGCAAATTTGGAAAACACAAGAATGGCCATCAGATTGGAAAAAATCAACTTATATCCCCATACCAAAAAAGGGAAACACTAAAGAATGTTCAAACTATCGAACAGTGGCACTCATTTCACATGCCAGTAAGGTAATGCTCAAGATCCTGCAAGGTAGACTTCAGCAGTTCACGGAGCGAGAATTGCCAGATGTACAGGCTGGGTTTAGAAAAGGCAGAGGAACTAGAGACCAAATTGCCAATATCCGCTGGATAATGGAAAAAGCCAGGGAGTTTCAGAAAAACATCTATTTCTGTTTTATTGACTATTCTAAAGCCTTTGACTGTGTGGACCATAACAAACTGTGGCAAGTTCTTAGTGGTATGGGGATACCAAGTCATCTTGTATGCCTCCTGAAGAATCTGTATAACAACCAAGTAGCAACAGTAAGAACAGACCACGGAACAACGGACTGGTTTAAGATTGGGAAAGGAGTACGGCAGGGCTGTATACTCTCACCCTACCTATTCAACTTGTATGCAGAACACATCATGCGACAAGCTGGTCTTGAGGAATCCAAGGCTGGAGTTAAAATCTCTGGAAGAAACATTAACAATCTCAGATATGCAGATGATACCACTTTGATGGCTGAAAGTGAAGAGGAACTGAGGAGCCTTATGATGAAGGTGAAAGAAGAAAGTGCAAAAGCTGGCTTGCAGCTAAACCTCAAAAAAACCAAGATTATGGCAACCAGCTTGATTGATAACTGGCAAATAGAGGGAGAAAATGTAGAAGCAGTGAAAGACTTTGTATTCCTAGGTGCAAAGATTACTGCAGATGCTGACTGCAGTCAGGAAATCAGAAGACGCTTAATCCTTGGGAGAAGAGCAATGACAAATCTCGATAAAATAGTTAAGAGCAGAGACATCACACTGACAACAAAGGCCCGCATAGTTAAAACAATGGTGTTCCCTGTAGTAACATATGGCTGCGAGAGCTGGACCATAAGGAAGGCTGAGCGAAGGAAGATCGATGCTTTTGAACTGTGGTGTTGGAGGAAAATTCTGAGAGTGCCTTGGACTGCAAGAAGATCAAACCAGTCCATCCTCCAGGAAATAAAGCCAGACTGCTCACTTGAGGGAATGATATTAAAGGCAAAACTGAAATACTTTGGCCACATCATGAGAAGACAGGACACCCTGGAGAAGATGCTGATGCTAGGGAGAGTGGAAGGCAAAAGGAAGAGGGGCCGACCAAGGGCAAGATGGATGGATGATATTCTAGAGGTGACGGACTCGTCCCTGGGGGAGCTGGGGATGTTGACGACCGACAGGAAGCTCTGGCGTGGGCTGGTCCATGAAGTCACGAAGAGTCGGAAGCGACTAAACGAATAAACAACAAAATGCGTACCTTAAGAGAGGCTTTTCTACAGCAAGCAGAAGTGGGTTCTCTTGGTGCTCACCATTATTTTGGGGATTATTTTTTTAAAAAAAATTCTTTTTAAGTTTTGGACTTTGTTTTCCATCCAAATACTAAGGAGGCTTGAGAGTAAATACTTGTCTCCCTGTTATTATTTTTGTACTAAATTTGAAGATATTAGCATTCTCCTACACATTGAATCAGCTGTTTCAAACTTTCAGTTTTCTGCTTCTACTTTCCCTGGGGAACTGTCTGCATATTTCACTTTCACTCGTGTAAACACATTCTAGAATTCTTTCACATCTTTCACTTTCGCTGGTTAAGGTCCTAGGGGGCGCCATAATCTACTGCATAAGACATGGAAGATTTTAAACAGACTTTCTCTGACTTCCACCAAGATTTTAAACAGATTCTTTCTGATTCCTACCTAGTTTTTATGCAAGGCATTCAGGACATTGTGGAAAATATGAGGTCTAAAACGTGTCATCTGGTTGGGGATGTTGGGGATGAAACTGAGGAATTTAACAACAACAGAAATGTCTCTTCTAAGAGTGAGATTGGGGCTTCTGTTGAAATGCTGGATGAAAATCGGATAGTCGAGTTGAAGAAATTAAAGGGAGAGATCGAGTTGCAAGCCATAAGTGCAACTGAACTTCTGATGGAACTCCATGGAAAAGAAGAGGTTGTACGGGAGGTTTTCTAAAGAGAAGTCGGAGTTTTTGAGTGGGGCAGTTGGGTTATGTAACTTTTTAAAGAAAAAAGCTCTGTGCATATTGTGGGGATATGTAACTGCTTTGGTTTATTTTGAAGTGGGATATGGGTTTAAGAATATTTACCTGGATTGCTTTTAGGGTTTGGTTGATTCAATTTATCTTTAACAAATTGGATTAAGTTTATTAAGGTATAATAAGAAAAAAAATAAATGTCTGGTTTTGGGTTTAATATGATTAAGATTATTAAAATTGTTGTATTTTATATGGCAGACAATTTATATGCTTTTTAGTTTGATTTTTATTATAGTAGACAGGAATGTATAGAATAGTAGTAGGAAGGAAATAAATAAATATTATCTTTGGGGAAGGGGGAAGTTGTTTAGAAGGTTTATATGTATTTTTCTTTTCTTTTACTATAAGGGGAGGGAGCAACTGTATTTAGTGATTTTTATAATGTGCCAATGGAATGGTTTATAGAAATAATGTGGTTTTGGTTTAATATAGAATAAGGGATTGTTTATGGAGAATTGTTGTATATCTTTGCTGTTAAAAGTCAGAAGTCACCTCTTTTTGTAATTTTGAAAAAAATGCTTCTTTGTGTTTCTACACTTTTTTAGTTTTTTAGTTTTTTCTTTGTAGTTTTTTGTTTTTCTGTAGCTTTTATCTTTGCTTTAAACTTAATAAAATTCTTAATTATTGTTAGCCGCCCAGAGTCACTTTGTTGAAATGGGTGGCCATACAATGGAATAAAATAAATAAATATTTCATTGAAGGTTTTGATCTGGGAGCCTTTCTTCTGATCAAAGAGGAGTTAACAGTAGGGTCTTACAGTAGAGAACCTACAGGTTTCCACTGAATTGAACTTCACAGTTAGTCCAAGTTATAGTTTTGTATTGGTTGCACCAGTAGCTAACAACATTCATGGAAGGTTTTTGAGGATGTGTGAGGTTTCAGCCGGCTTCTGACTCAAAAAACAAAACTCATTCTGAGTCAGAAGGAGAAACAGAAATTTACCAGGCAGAAACCAGGAAAGTAAAACCCAGAAGTGACTCAGCAGCACAGAAGAAGTTACAGCAGCTGATTGGCCAGTCTTCGGAGGAGGATTTAAATCCTCCAATCAGCATGCAGGAAAGACATTCAGAAAAGCGCGCGAAGGAGAAGGCAGTCCAATTGGCTGCAGATGGAAACAGGCATGTGAAGGATCAGCATAAATGGCAGATGCGCAAAGAGCAAGATGCCAGAGACAACTGATCATTCAAGCTCTCAGCCCCAGCAGAAGAGTCCCTATATGCGTCAGAAACTTCGTCTGTGGCCAGAGGAGAATCAGAGCCTGCATTTCCTATTGTTGAGGACCTACCCGCTGTGCAAGCTGCCATAGAGGATCTTCTTCCTGCCGATTCTTGCCATCTCAGCCTCACGTCTAGTTCCGGACCTCGCCGCCACCATTCAGCACATTCCAGGAGTGTTCCTAGCCTTGTTCCTAGCTCTCAGCCTTGCCCAGGATCTCCAGTCCAGCCTAGTTGTGCTCCAAGCTTCCAGCCCTGCCCAGGATCTCCAGTCCAGCCTAGTTGTGCTCCAAGCTTCCAGCCTTGCCCAGGATCTCCAGTCCAGCCTAGTTGTGCTCCAAGCTTCCAGCCTTGCCCAGGATCTCCAGTCCAGTTTCATCATGCTCCAAGCTTCCAGCCTTGCTCAGCATCTCCAGTCCAGTCTAGTCATGCACCAAGCATCCAGCCTTGTCCAGGAACTCCAGTCCAGTCTTGTCATGCCCCAGGTTCTCAGCCTAGTCCAGAATTTCCAGTCCAGTCCAGTCCTGCTCCTAGTTCTCCGTCTTGTTCGAAATCTCTAGCCCAGACAATTCTGGTTTCAGGATCCCAACCTTGCCTTGAGTCTCTAGTCCAGCCCAGCCTAGCCTCCATAACTAAGCCTTGTCCAGAGGTTCCAGTTCGATCTTGCCTAGCCTCCACGTGCCAGTCCAGTTCGATTGGTGTTCCAGATTGCGGACTCTCACCTTCAGTTCCAGTCTTGCCATGCTTCCTAGAATCATCCAGTCCCACAGCTTCGGTCAGTGAATCCTGCCCTGCGGTTCTGCCACAGTGTGATCCTGCAACCTCGCCTGTTCTTCCGTTGTTGCCTGGGTGGTCTTGATCGGAAACAGTCTTACCTCATTTATCACATGAACTTATTGTTGTAAATAGTTGTCTTAATAAAGAGTAGTTTTGATAATAATCCTGTCTGGCCGCCTCACAGTCTGAACAGGACAGGATGGAGTTCAGTCTAAATTGTTAGAACTGCATTTCTTATATGGTGTCAAACCTCTAATTGCTGCTCACAACCAAGAAAACTAGAAACTCACCAAGATTCATTAATCACGTTTAGTGAAAGGAGCGGGGGTTAGGTTATAGAATCTTGGACATTGGAGATTAGGATGTATGTTAAGGTGGGGCCTCTTTGATCCCTCTGATCCTCTAACTCCTCAATGCAGGAGAGATGGTGCCACCCATTTGCCTATTAATGGAGGACTATACAAATGTTCCTGCCCTTCAAACCACGCTTTCCATTCCCATCCTCTGAGAATTCCATTACATACTGTACGGCCTTAGTGTTGGACAGAGCTATCCAAGTCAAAAGCGACTATAATTTGTGTCAAGTAGCTCCTCACTGATGGCCAAATAGGTATATCCATCAAAGAGTCCAGAATATTACAATTCTACTCCTTTGTTATATTTCTTTCCAGGAGCAGCCAGGTATTAAAATCATAATGGTTACGCAGGTAGACTTTGCAAGTGGTTAGCCAAGGTATTTTGTTTTATAGAAATGAGATCAGATCTATGGTCTTGTTCTCTTTTGCTCTTCTGGGTCTCTCTCTCTCTCTCTCTCTGTGTGTGTGAGGTAGAACAATTTTAATTTCCTTTTAAAGTGCAAAAGAGAATCCTACTATCCTGAGTGACACCTATTCCCTTGCAGGAATTTTAAGACCACAGCTTCAGTTGGATCACTCACATTTTACTTACCGTCACCTTAACACAGAAACAGAAGTAAATTAAAAATGGTATTGTGTAATTTTCATCCCACAGGTGGCCATTTTCCCCCCCTCCACACTGCAACTGTTATAAAAGCCTGCCCCGTGGGCTGACTGATGAGTCTATCCCTAACTCTGACGTGAGAACGTATGTCTAGCCCCAAGGAAGTAGCTCATCAAAACGAGTCAGAGTCTGGGGAGCTGCACTGGCCGTTCTCCACTCTGACCCGCTCTTTAGTTTCTTGTGCTGAAGCTCCAAAGAACTGCAGTGCTTAAACATGTTCAAATCACAAGCCTGCTTTGACAATTAACGGGGAGAGAATATACACACAGGACTTTCTGGGAATCCGAACACCATCTTCACCTGATAGGAGGATGAGTTCCCTGCCTCCCCGCTCCAAATTACCTGTGAGTGGGCAGGAAGGAGAGATTCATCTTACCTTCACTAAAGAGAAGCTGTTGTAAACAAAGAAATCAGCAGGGCATGGAAATGATTTGCAGACGTTGCTTCTGAAAAGCATAGAGCAGTGTTTCTCAAGGTTGGCAACTTTAAGATGGGTGGACTTCAACACCCATAATTCCCCAGCCAGCATGGGTTAATTAAATAAGGGTTAATTGTTCAGTCTTTTGTGTTTATTTTTAAAAACCTTGCCCATGTAATTCTGATACAGGTGTATCCACATAGAGTTGTTCCATACACATTTCCACATAGAGTTTTGCTTAGCTATGTTGCCTTTTATTTAGAGAGAAAAAATATTCTCTGTATTAATTCAGAATCCCACCAGGTAAACAAGATTGGATCTGATTGGGTCTTGGATGAGAGACCACCAAGAAATCCCACAGCTGCCCAAAAGGAAACAGCCTGGGCATGGGCATAAGTTCACCAGGAGGTGAGCTTGACTTGAGAGAGATATTACCTTCCAAAGCTTAGTTCTATTATTTTAAGAATTAATTGATTTAATGAGGCTATTTGTTCTTTGTTTTCTATATTTGCTTTCTATTTTCTATATTCATATTTCTATACTTTATTATTTTAAGAATTAACTTGATTTGATGAGGCTATTTGTTCTCTGTTTCCCTTATTTGCTTTAAAGCAGTGTTTCTCAGCCTCAGCAACTACAAGATGTATGGACTTCAACTCCCAGAATTCCCCAATGCTGGCTGGGGAATTCTGGGAGTTGAAGTCCACACATCTTAAAGTAGCTGCGGTTGAGGAACACTGCTTTCAAGTAATCATTCAGCCCTGTGAATCTTTGTTATTTGAAAGTACCAACTTAATAAATATTTCTCTTCTCCATTCATTCGGCCCCAAGTATCCAAATTCTGCTTAGTTCAGTGGAGTTGGAGAGGATCTAAAACTTGAACTAGGTTCTGCCATGCTATGACTCTTGCCTTTATTCTTGCCTTTAACTTCCAACTATCTTGCTGGTCAGACTGCCTTCTCAAATGCATGAGCAATAAAATGTGATGCAAAACAACAGACTGAAATGGTGGGAGACAGAGTTGCTTCTCCCTACCCAACTAAATTCTGTGAGCCAAAGACAGACAAACTAAGACTCTTTAAGAGGAAGTTTCAGGAGAAGAATAAATAGATTAGGAAATACAAAAAAAATATTGAGAAGGACTGACATGTTAGAATCGTAAGAAGGGTTAAGACAAGGATTGGGGTGAGAAAGAATTGATGGCATACAATAAGAAATATTTCACTCACTAAGATATTCTCCACTGCATATTCCTATTTGTTGAATCAATCTAGCAAAAAGCAGAGGGAGCAGCAAAGCCCTCTAAAGATTCAAGCCTCTGAATTGGAAAGCCTTGAGAAAATGTTCCCTGTCAGTTCCTCTCTCTTCATCTTCTCTCCTGCTTCTCGCCCCATCTGGTCGTTGTCACATATGGAAAAGCAAAAGTAAAGAAGTGGAGCTAAACTACAACTTTCCCCAGCTCTTAATACCCACCTTCCCAAAGCTTCTGGGAAGTTCATATTCCATTTTGGTTGTCAGTGGTGGAGAAATCCTTTTTCACACCAGAGAACCTTGTAATCTCTTGAAGCAGCCCAATCTGACCTGAGATTTCTGGTATGTTGCTTTTCTCCCCCTTTGAAGAGAGAAACAAAGAAGCTGGCCCCCAGCTGTTTTCCTTTTCTTTCCCTTCTGTCTGATGTGTCTGGTCTCGGTGGCAGCTGGAAGAAGAATTGCACCATGTTCCATTGTGCCTTTGTCTTTTCATTAGTAAAACAGTGTCAGCGAGAGACTTCTGACATCACTATTTACCTCTACAAAGCCTTTGGCGCTACCCACAGAGCAAAAACAAAATACCAGCCATTTTCATTTGGGCTCAATAAGGGGACTTTTTAAAGTTCCACCAGTCATCTATATATTTGTCTCTCTTAACATGTTCTCAGCAGCCTGGTATCATACAAAGATTTAAACATCTGCTCTGCACACCTTATTTTCCTAGTTCATCTATGAACTCAGCTTAGAAAGAGGTCCTATAACAAAATAGTTAGATCCAGTGGTTAAGTTTGGTCTAGTGGTTAAGGCAATGGGCTAGAAACCAGGAGACAGAGAGTTCCAGTCCCACCTTAGGCCTGAAAGCCGGCTGGGTGACCTTGGGCCAGTCCCTCTCTCTCAACCCAACTCACCTCACAGGGCTGCTGTTGTGGGGAAAAATAGGAGGAGGAAGGAGTATTTGGTATGTTCCCCACCTTGAGTTATTTGTAAAAATAATAAAAGTGGGATAAAAATAAATAAACAAACAAACAAACAAATAAAAATTTATCTGAGCTACTTAGTGATGAAAATTAGGAACCATAAATCAATATTTTATGTTGTGATTAGGGGTGACTAACTCTTCAGCAGGAGTGCCAAGAAAGGAGCTTTGGGGTTACACACAGTATAGCTCAGCAGGGTGGCTGCGTATAGCCCCTCACCTGCCTCTCCTGTGCCCACCCACCACTCCATGTCTTGCCTGCCTTTCACGTTCACCTCCAAAGTCTTTCCATCCCTCACTCTTCTCCCTCTCTCTGCCTTGAAGATGTAGGGAGGAGTTTCAAGAACCTGGGAGGTTCAGGTTGTGTGATCACCCAAACTGCCAGTCTAGAACAGTAGTGCCTGTGAAGCAACTTTCTGATCCCTGGAAAAAGAACCTGCCAGGAAAGGATTAGCTCTACCTCTTCTAACTAGAAGGAAGGGCTTTAGACTTACACCTGTCTCAGGGTAAACCCCCTCCCTTCAGTGCATGCACCAACTTCAGCTGAGTATAATTCATTTGCGTTGAATATTTCACTGTAACAACAACTCTTCTCACTGGCATAAAACATGTAAGAGATGGAAAACCAATGTAAAAAAACCAAAGGGCAGTAATGGTTGCTTTGACCCTTGGCCATTTGAATTTTTCTGTCTCTTGCTTTTCTGGTGACGTCCAGAGCGTATCTTCACTGAACTCTCTCTGGAACTCATCTGACCTTGCGTGCATGGTTCCAGGTCAGCAGAAGTTTTGCAGGGGTACCTCGGAGGTGGTGGCATTTACCTTGGTACTTCCCTCCTCTGTCTTGTCTATTATATGTATTTCTGTTGATAGGACTGGGAACTCCAGCAATTGTTTTCCTGTGTGTTCCCTGCCAGAAAAAGGGTCAGGAACAAGAATGAGGATGAACTCCTTCTGTATCTCCTCTCTTCCTTCTTCAGGTCTATGAGCTAGGATCTTTTTTTTCCCCCTTATTCTTACTTTCCACTGGGACTGGGTCAACTGCCTCACAAATTAACTTCTCCCCTGAAAGGGCTTTGCTGTCAGTTGGCTCTCAGTTGGGTGGTTTACCTCCTAGTGCTTACCTCTGTATGGAATAAGTTCTGAGTGGCCTTTACTTCTGCTTCATTACAGGTGAGCTCAGTGTTGGCACTGTCACTTGCTTCATTCATCTTGCTTTGCTGATTCTGGAGGCTGTAATTTCCTGGCTCCAACATTACTTCTTCCACTCCCTGGTTTCATCTACATCCACCACATGTCATCTCATCTGGGGCCTATTGTTGAATCAGTTGGATTATGGTTGCTGAGAGCCACTTCATTCTTGTGCATTTTTTCCCCTTGTCTGTCTGCAGTTGCAGAGTTTTCCTTCTTGGTCCTCAAACAGGAAACTTACTGTTGCTTCCTAGAAGGCAGAGCTAAAGACTGAAGGAAGATATTTCCTTCAAGGGATGGAAAGAAGTCTTGGGGACTTCCGGGGGAGGCGTGGAGAACTAAAGACAGCTCTGGGAAAGCAGAGCCAATGACTGTGGCAAAGACCAAGGAACCAGTGAATAGCTCGATTCCTTGGAACCTCTCCAGATAAGAAGAAGATGGGAGATCAGCCTTTTTTGCTCTGGACTGATGCTCCTCACAAGGAGACCACAGGACAGTGGTTTTCTATAGGTTTGAGCACTGGGAGATGAAGGGATTAGCTATCTTGCTTGCAACCGTGGTGGAGCCTTTTAAAGGATGGTAAGTTCGCAAACCTCACTTTCTAATCATTTTCAGAAATTGCTCATTAACTACTTCTGTCCTGGTCAGACTATGCAACCAAAATACTCTTTATTAAATAACTATTTACAGTAATTAAGTCCTTAAAGTATGAAGAACTGGATTCCACAAGCCCAACTGGCCACAACTTAGTGGAACAGGACCTTCTAACAGAAACTGGGAGACTGGTAGAGACTGACACACAAGGTGCTGCCGAAGCTGAAGACTCAGATCTTGAACTGGAAACAAGGCTGAACTCGACTAGGAACTCTGGACTAGGTTGGAGACTTGGAGCAAGCCTGGAACTCGAAACAAGGCTGGACTTGGCTGGAACCCCAGACTAGGCTGGACCTTCTGGACTGGAGACTTGGAGCAGGGCTGGAAACGCGGAACAAGGCTAGAATCTACTGGAAGCCCTGGACTGGGCTGAATTCTCTCGACTGGATACTTGAAACAAGGCTGCGAACTTGAAGCAAGACTAGACGCGGCTGGAAGCCCTGGACTGGACTTAATTCTCTGGACTGGAGACTGGCAACAAGGCTGGGAACTCAAAGCAAGGTTAGACATGGCTGGAAGCCCTAGACTGGGCTGGATTCTCTGGAGACTGGAAACAAGGCTGGGATACACGTTCACAACAAGGTAAGTGTGAAGCTCCTGAGCAATGCTGGACACCTGAAGCATGATTGGGCTGCACCGAAGGCAAGCCGTGGAACTGCTGATCAAAGGAACCAAAAAGTTGCACAGCAAAACGCGGCGCTTCAAGGCTGGAGGCAGGGCTGAAATCGCTGGGCATGGTAGATGCAGAATCCTCAGTGACCGCAGAGGCAGGAGTCAAGTCCTCTTCAGAGCAGAGCAAAGGCACTGATTCCTCTTCAGCCACAGACACCATCTCCTATGCAGGTAGGGACTCTTCCACTGAAGCTGCAGGCTTGCAGGATCAGTTGTCTCCAGCAGCTTGCTTTCCACACGTCTGCCTTTTATCCCGATCCTTCTGTAGCCAATCGGGCTGTCTTTTCTTTTGCATGCTTTTCTGCCTGTCATTGGCATGCGCTGATTGGAGGATTCAAATCCTCCCCAAATCTTGGCCAATCAGCGCCTTGGACTCTTCCTGCACTGCTGGCTCATCCTTAAGTTTCATTTCCCCAGTTTCAGCCCGGTAAGTTTCTATTTCCTCCTCTCACTCAGAAGGAGTTTTGCTTTCTGAGTCAGAAGCAGGCTTGACTCTGACAACTTCTAAGCTATTAAACACCTTCGAAACAACAAGTTTGAAAATGCCGGGTGAGTCTCCCTTCAAACCTGAATGAAAGAAAATTTTAATCATAAGTTTAAGAATTTAAAGAATCTGAAATAGACAGCAAAAGACTAAATAAGATTTTTATCTCAGAAAGCTATAAACGGACTAAGGGTCCAGATAAAATTGGAATACTGAAACTTACAATAAGATTTTGGAATTAAGTACAAAGAACAAACAGTTTCTCATGGGAAACAGACTTATTTTGGTATAGTAAGTCATAACAAAAATAAGTGATGGTTTTAGAAACTGGACAATAGAGGGGACTAAAGATTCTAAGGAGAAGAAAAAAAATACAAGCTTGTTTTTGATGTCAGTTAATTAATACTGGGACTTACAAAATGACACAAAACATTATAACATTAGAGGAGATCGTTGAAGAATGGAGCCAGAAATTAGTAGCCACAGTATCAACACTGTCAGTAATGATGTCTGCTTCTTTGGATAGTCTATATCTAAAAGAAGTTAATGAAGGAATGACAGATATGGAACAAATTTTATCTGACAAGACAGGGAAAGTACTGAAAGTGAAACTACAAATGACAGGTCAAGAGAATAGTTTGGAAAAGGACGCATTACTGGATATACAAAAGAAACTGGCTGAAGTTTTAAAAATGAAAAGGGAAATACAAATGATAAACCAAGAGAATGACCCAGAAAATGTTTTCTTATTGGATCTACAAAAGAGGCTTTTTAAATCCTTGAAGAAATCTGTGTATTGGGATAAAAAAGTATTGAAGAAAAATACAACATTTGATCGAATTAAAGATTAAGACTGTCAGAAGTAAAAGGAAGGAATATAAAGTTGGTTTATTTGATCAAGGTTAAAATAAGATTTCTTTTCTCCAACCCTTTATGGGCTTGGCTGATACCAGGATTGAAAAGTTGATGTTTTATTGATTTCCTTATAGATAAGGGATGGGATATGGGATGAAGAGATAAATGTTTGTAACCGTAGAGGGGGTGAAGAGTCACTAAATTTGTCTATACTTGTGATGAAGGTTGGAAGTCACTTCTTTATATATTTTTCTTGTCTTTCTTTCTTTTTCTTTTTTTTCCTGCATTTTTATTCTTTCTTTCCATTCTCTTCTCTTTCTCTAAGTTTAGTTGGTATTAGTTTTTCCTATTGTAATTAAAATTATATTAAAAAGAAAGAAAGAAGTCTTAAACTCTGCCTTCTAGCTAGAAGAGGTGACACTGACTGCTTTAGCATGAGCTCCATCTTTGATGACCAAGAACCACACCCTCATTCTTTATTTTATACATATTCTGGAAAAGGAATGAAAAGAATGAGGAACCCATTCTGCATTCCAATCTTTTTCTAAGATTGCTGGGTGAACTGTTGTCCATCCAAAAGTCAAGTAGACCTCGCAAAGCCTTAGAAAGCCCAATTTATTTATTTATTTATTTAACAAGCTACCTACCTACCTATTTCATACAATGATTCTAGGTGGCTCACAATAATCCGTAAAAACATTGCCATCTTTCCTCTGAAGCCCTCTTCAAGAAGTTTGAGTACCAATCCTTGAACAGTTTGCACAATTCTGCAGGGTCTGCAATTTCTCAGCACAGATATATCTCTCCCTCCCGCCCTCTGATAATCCTGAGGCAGCTACCAATTTCTGCTTCCTTTTCCTATAAATGCAATTAATTTCCAGGAATGGTAGCCTTTTGTATGCAGCCAGCCATTTTGAGCTGTGCAAAGTCTTGTGAGCCAAATCAAATTTAAATTAACTGATGAAACAGTGTATGAGTTTATCAAGGTAGCACTATGTTCTATGCTTGTATTAGTTATGTTCCTCTTGCAGCAATATTTGTCTAACATGCTCTGTTATAGAGATGGACAAGTTTCTCATGTACATGTAAAATGCTGTGTAAAAAGAAACAATATCAGCTGTTCCCTCTGTTTTCTGTCTCTCATCAGTGTTTTGCTCAGATTCAGCAAGTGGCTCTTGAAATGTAAGGTCATAGTTTCACAATACACTAGTGAATGAGAAGACATCACAAGTGACTCTTAATCAGATGGATTCTCCTGATCAGTAGGTATCAGTACAAAAAGCAATTTTGAAAGGATTCATTGGTATTTGATAGTGAAAATCCTTTCCTTTTTAAAATTGTGGGAAATGGAAAGGACTATAATTATCCTTGGAGGTATTTTGAGGCAGGAGTTTAAACATAACTGATGGATAATGATACAGAAGAGTTCGATATCTTCACTGTTGTTAATGTTGAATCATTTGTGGTGGATCAATGTCTTGGGAATAGATTTTTTTATCCCACCTTTATTATTTTTATAAGTAACTCAAGGTGGGGAACATATCAAATACTCCTTCCTCCACCTATTTTCCCCATACAACCCTGTGAGGTGAGTTGGGCTGAGAGAGAGTGACTGGCCCAAGGTCACCCAGCCGACTTTCAGGTCTAAGGCAGGACTAGAACTCACGGACTCCTGGTTTCTAGCCTGGTGCCTTAACCACTAGACCAAACTGGCTGGCTGGCTGGCTGGCTCTCTCGCTCTCTCTCTCTCCTTCATTCTCATCTATCTATTCTTTAGTTATTTCAATTGTTCAATACTTGAGGGCAATGTTTGATATTTTTATTTAAAATATTTATTTCTAGAATCTTTGTGCATTACATAGTATTTTTATTTTTTATTACACATATTCTGCTTTTCCTCTAAGGAGTTTAAGGCAGCATGTGTGAGATCACTCCTCATTTTTACCCTCACAACAACAACCTTGTTAGGCTGAGAGTGTGACAGCTGACGGAGGACTTGAACCTGGCTCCCTCTTGTCACAATCCAATCACTACCCCACAGTACCCGATAGGTTAAGGTGTCCATGAAATGGAAAATGTATTTTGCTGCAAATTCAAAACAAAATGTTGCATTTCCAAAGTTCCATTGACCCATTCAGGGTTGGCCTTGGTCTGGATGAAACAAAACCAATTCAGTCAAAACAAAGCAAAACCCAGAACAGTTTTGGGTGTTTCAGTGATGGGAAACCGTGAGATTCTGAACAAGCCTCTTGGGCTGCAAAAGTCTGACTGACCACTAGATGGCAACAGTGAGATGCAGAAAATTCTAAGATTTCTGCCCGTCCATCTAGTGGCCAAATAGACCTTTGTAGCGCAGATCTGTTAGCTTTAACCCTAGTCTTTGAACTGGAGCAACAATTTGCCCTGGGGCTATTAGTATTCAAGCTGAATGGAATGTAAGGGTAGGGTGGCTCTGTTTTTGATTCCTCACACAAGAGGAATTTCAATCAATTATCTCCCCTAGAGTAAGAGGTCATTGTGACAGGAAATATTAAATCAATTCTAACCAGTCCATTAAAGGGTTAGTTTAAAAAAAAGTTTTAAAATAAACCTCTTCTTCTAAATCTATGTTGTCTATGCCTGTACCTAACCTTGCAGACAGTCAGAAACACAGATTATCTCCCTCCACCCTAATATTTAAAGATTCCAGAAATGGAGGGGGTAGGGGGAGAGAAGGAACTGCTGTTCAGAAAAGAAGCCCCACCCTGGAAAGTAGAAAAGATCCAACCAGCAGCCATCATTTACCTCAGTGGCACACAGAACAAAAGAATAATCATGAGTCATGCACACACCCTTGCTCAGCAAAACAATTCTTCTTTTTATACTTGAAGTGGTAAAGAGAAACTGCAGCCAACAGGTCTACATACTTCTTTGCTGCAAAAGGCAAAACGGGCCCTTTTGTGAAAGGAGTCACTAACAAGGGAATCCGTTAACTTAACTCTGGGTACTGTCCACAAAACGTGTATCAAAGCGGTGTTAGATCGGAACTCTGCAGAAGCACAATGAACATTCTAGCACATCCTCTTAAAATTACCGTTATTAAAATGCATAAATGCTCATACAGATGGTTTTTAATTTGCTTCATAGAAGTTCTAAAACATTTCATTGCTTCAGATGTGAAGAAAGCATTTCCTTCCTTAAAAGCAGACAGTTTGCAGTAAAATAGCAATATTTGGATACTGTATTAAGGTTGCAGCTTCACCATGGGAATTTTTCTTTCACCAGTGGTATTCTGTCAAAGAACTATAACTCCCATCATCCCCATGCTGTGTGAGAGTAATGCAAATGTAATCCAATACATCTAGAGAGGGCCAGGTTGAAATCTGGTTTTTCACATTATATCGTGCCAAAATAAAATGTACAGCATGGTCATCCGGCAGATTACTTAAAAGAGCAATGGTGAAAAAAGGACATGTTTCTGAAAGGAGATTTGGAAGAAACCAACACACCATCCTCTCTGTCTAAGCCTTTCCTTACTTGCATCTAACCATACCATAAACATGTCCATTTCCACCATATCCCCTTGATGTTGCCTTCATCTCATCCTTTTCCTATGAGAGAGCAAGGCTTTAGTCATCCTCAACTGGACTGGTGTTAAAGAAGTATTTTCCCCCACATTGCAAGGGAGCCTCAAATAGGGGCTTTGTCTCCCATTACCTTGGAGGAAAGTTAAGTGACTGTCAGTGAATGGGAAACCACTGTATGTATGCAAAGATATTATTATTATTATTATTATTATTATTATTATTATTATTATTATTATTGTTTTACTACAACACATAAGGACAACAAAATATGCGAATAGTTGGATACATATTTTTTTAAAGGCAATATTGAACAAATCAACCCACTAAACAAACAAAAACTAAGTAAAATACACGATTATATGAGCATCATTACATTTTAGCTTTTAAATAACAAATTAAATCTTCACCATCTAGAATCATATTGTAAGAGCCATTTCAAAGACTGAGAGTTGACACATTTCATCAAAGGGCCCCACGGCAGGCAACCACACCCTACTTACGAGCAACTAGCCTTTCTCTGATAGTTTGTCTTTATCATTGCCATGAGATTAGTTTTTCAACAATGGGGAGACCAATTTATGGCCCCAATTACCCAGTGGACTAAAGATCTGTCAGTCCTTCAAGGTAGATCAGACTAGCAATCCAATGTCATGTAGTACTACTTTTATTGTAAAGCTATAGTAACAGAATCTTGCAAGTCTGCATATGCTTCCCCCCTCCCTCCCTTTACCTTCATGAGAACTAGGGTGGGTCATGTCTGAGACATTTACTCAGGTTACATTCCTGCCCTGAACTCAGGCCCCTTTTATCTGATGGTTGTCTTAGTAGTGGCTCTTCCTCTTGTCCCTCAAGGCCATTCCCTCTTCCCTCTTCACCTGATGTTACAAGTTGTCCTCAGACAAAAATTATGCATGGAAAATTACAATGAAATATAGTTAACAAATATCTGTTTGTTAGCTGCCTAACAAATATACAAGTGACTGTGTGTGTGTGTATTTCAAATAATTACAGTTATAATTATCTCTTATTGAAACTGTTATATAAAAATGTGTATATATGTATGTATGTGTGTCTGTATGAAGCCCATAGATATACATGAACACATACAATTTATCCTGTAATTGTACTGTTCTTTCTTTCTTATTCTTTTTTCTCTTGTTTTCACTTGTATTTTTTCTTATATTCTTTCCTCTCTGTTCTATTCAATAAAGAGGGAAAAAAAGGAAGGGCTGCTCCTTGTTCTTTGCATTTTTAGCTCTACACATGAATGTATTGCCTGAATAGGGCTAGTAGCAATGTACAAATGTCTGTTCAGAGTTTCACTGTTCCACAACATATGCTACTTGATTGTAGGCCTCACTGTACAAGGAATAATTACACAGATAGTAATATATCTAACCAGCATTATATATAATCCAGTAGTATATCTGCCTTATTGCCTGCTTTGTTATATTCCAACTCTTAATAACAATTTAGAGCTACTAAATGTGAAGTAATCTTCAAGTAAGACCTTCAGACTTTGAGCACTGTAAGCTGAAGAGCCACTTGGCTACTAAACAGATTCTTTACCCGTTCACTCACAAATTCCAAAACATACATAGACATCTAAACTCTCAATTGCTAGACTGCTAAAAAAGATTGTTAGATTGCTAAAAACATGAAACAGTCAGGAAGAACTGAGGAGTGATGCTTGGGGAGAGAAGAGTAGAAGAAATATGAATAATGCTTAAAACCATTTTACCTGAAGGCCTTCTATGGCTAATCGAAGCATACTTGGTGTCAGCTTAGAAGCCTGTTTGAAAGTGAAATTACTCCAGTCTATAATCAAAACAAAGCCATTTACTTGAAGTTCTGGGTCCTCGATCATGGCTTCTAACGAAAGAAGTATGGCACGTAAAATATCCACCAGTGTGTATCTGTCAACATATAAAAGCAAAGATGGGCTTAAGCTAACCAACAATGTTCAGACGATAGAAGATAAGCCATTATTTTGCTACTACTTTGCAACATTTCAACATTTCAAGTGATCAAGTATAGCACAGATTTCATGAAACATGGTCACTGTAGCTATTGTAAGTATATACACATGCAGTGTATCTTTAGAATTAATAGTGTTAAGACTGGGAAAGATAAACAACAAGCTATTCAGATGAGACCATACCATAGCAGTTACTGTTCCAGATGGTCCAGCCCTGACATAGCTTGAGCAACTCAGTAGTTCTTTCCTTCAAACTGCATTACATTTTGTTCAGTAAACAGAGTCAATATCCATCCAGAAAAATGCTAAATATAGAATTGACAAGTCAGTGGAGAAGGTATATATATGAATATGCTTATATGAATGTGTGCATTTCAAAGCTAAGGTCTTGGAATCTTTACGGTTATGTAAGGATTGAAATTATAGGTACCACTATAGTCATTTTTATTATGAAAATGGCAACATAGAATGAATTATGATGAAAGAAGCTGCATTAAAATCTTTGCCCAGTGATGAACTAATTACATAAAAGCTCATCTCATATTCATTGTAGATCTGTAATATCCAACATTTATTGACCTGGATAGGTGAAAGCAATCATCCTTATTGTTATTTATGCCTGCAGCACAGTAGTGGGGGGCAGATGTAAACCTGAAGTTCTTTCACAAGCTTCTGACAGATTTCATTTTTTTTTTCTGACTGAACACAGAACCACAACATACAGTATACTCGATTTTGAACTAGACCTTAAGGATTTGAAATGTTATGAAGTTTTCATAACAAAGCTTTCCACATATTTAATGTTTGTAAAAATTTTAGAGTTTCAATTTTAAGGCACCTTCCATTTTGCTTACAGTGTTTTTGAGTCTGAAGTAAGTGGGAATCTGAAACTGTTCTCTGGTTTTCAAAATGGTTATAGCCATTACACTAATGAAAGGCTTTTTAATAAAGTAAAATAAAGAGTCCTTCAAGTTGACTTTGAGACTGGATGACTACAAAGATGCATTTTGGACCAATATTATGGAAGCGGTTTGCCAGTGCCTTCTTCCAAGATATCATTTTGACTTCTCAGTTTAATTTACAACCCTTGTGATCTCCCTTCCAAGTACTAATTACATCTGACCCAGTAACCTTTTCAAGATCGATCACAGTAAGCTGGATGGAGAGAAGGAGCATAAATTTGAAAGAACACATATTTAACATCTTGTATGCAAACAGGAATTAGGTAAATGCTCTTGAAAATTTTTCTCCAGAGCTTGGTTCAGATCTAATTAAAACTTACTGAACTTTTACTTCATTTTATCTAGTTTTCAGATTCTGACATCTAAAGAAATCTGATGTTTTCATTCTCAAGCTTTAATATTCCATTCTTTCCTCATGCGATATTACAATTATTTCCCAATCCATTCCAACTACTTTACTTATCCAGTTCCTTCAGCTGAGCTTAATAAAAACTGAGCATTATTAACAGTTCTATCCTTCTGCAATAATATCAATGTATTTATTTTGATCAACAATCAGATTTATAATTTAGTAATATCATGCACCATGCCCAACAAAGTACAAAAGGGAGTATTAAGAAGGATCCTACTAGAAAATTAGCCAGTTTCACATCCCTATAAATAGCTTTTATAAGGTATAAGCTTTTGGTACTTTCCTTTACCAAGAACTCGGTTCTGGATGCTTTCCTCTGCATTTCTCAATTATTTTTCAATGTATTCAAAATAAGCAGTCTGTATTTTTCCACATCTGATAGTATGAACATGTTACCAAAGAGGTTCTCACTAGGTGAATTCCACAGAGTGCTAGATAAAACACCATGTTCATAGTTTAGAACAACTATATTCTGTTTTTGCCTCCTTCAGATCTGGTCAGAGAAGTGGTAGCAGATATCTGCGGCAGGGGGGAGATAAAGTGGGAGCCATGACTCTGCAGTAATATGTAGAAGATTAGTATTAACAGCCAACAAAATTAATCTCTACTTTAAATCTGGCTGACTTCAGTGAAACTTAGCTTTCATGCAGAGTCTCATGGGTCACATTGTAAACCCGATGGTGTATCACTAATGTCTAAAGAATAATCTAGGATTTACAATTTATTTAACAGTGTCTAATGCCTCTATTTATGCATGCTGTTAGAAAACCTCTGTTTATGCTGTTTCTAAAATGCTTTATGCCTTAAGAAAACAGATACAATTACCCAACTGGAAAATAGTTAGAATATATGCATGCAATAATAAGTAAAATGTTCCTCTTTCGGTTCCAAAATTCAAAGTAGATTTACATGCAAATTCTTACAATCAAAGGTGCAATCTTATAGATGTTTCTTAGAGTAAGTCTTACTGAACACAGCAGGACTTACTCCAGAAAAAGCATGTAGAGAACTGTGCTATGAATTACTTCTATTGATATAGTATGAGGCTATGTCCGTGACAATGGAAAAACGAGAACATTTAACAGATAGACCTTTGTTAGGTTTCATAGTTCTGTTCAGTTGCAGAAAAAGCTCCAAGCTGGCACTGAACACAGAATCGATAAGGCTTAGAATTTCATTATTTTTCTTCTTTAAATCAATCACTTTTAGTAGTGCTGGTGTTATTTAATTTTAATCTTGGGAATGGAGTAGCGAGTACTTATTTCCACTATAAACTCTCAACCCAACCCACCTCACAGGGTTGTTGTGAGGAATAACAACAACAACAACAATAATAGTAATAGTAATAGAAAGCTGTGTTTCATTGTATTTGTAGCTACCTGATCCTGAGGTTTTTGTGACATAAATTCTTCATTCTGCTAGAAGTGTGCTATTGTCTTCATTCAGAGATTAATTTGTGCACCAAACATTTCAAATGAAGCTTCTGGATGTAAGAATTAGGTTAATGGTAATTCAACCTACCTCTTCAGTCCATTTACTCCATCTGATTAGTTGCACGGATAGAAATCCATGCTACAGCTACATACCTCAGCAATTGTCTTTAGTGCTCATCATCATAATTTATCATAAACTAGTATGATTTCCCCTCTAAAACTTTCCGAACATGTTTCAATTCAACATCATCTTGATCAGAGAATTAGTGAAACCTACTATTCCAGCTCAATAGCAATCTACCACGGCACCTTCCTTGTGAACAGATGAGGTTGAAGTTGCCCTTAAGTAATCCTGTTCAAATATTTTCCCTACACATAAACTGAAGGGCATCCACACCTATTGCTCTGAACCCTGGACATTCATGCTTTCAGCAGCAATGGGAAAGGGAAACTTTCTGGGTTTTTTATCATGATTCTGAATTGTGTGCTCATCTACAGCTTTATACACACGGAAGCCCCTTTCATACTTCCCACTGAATGCCCAGAATGTGGAAATGGGGCCAAAGACTATCCTCCTCCTCCTCCTCCTCCTCATTATTGAACTTATTATTCACCTTATCAGTGAATGCAGTCCCTACATGGAGGGAACAAAACAGCCAGGCTTTTGAGTTAGAAACTGATCCCACTGAACCCTATGGTCTATTCCTGGGTCAACTTTTCCATGCATCTTTTAACTGAAGAGGCTAGGAACTGAGCGAGATAAATTCTCCTAGGTAGCTCCCTTTTTTCCCTTCAGAAATAGCATCAGGAGTAAAGCTACCCACCACCAGAACCATTTATCTCAAATAACCTATTTTATCCTTTCTGTGTTCTACCTATTGGATGTAGATGTAGACAGCTGAGAGACAGCATGGTGTGGTGCTTAAGATGATGGAGGAGGAGCAGGGAAGACCCAGCTTCTAGTCTTCCCTTAGACATGGAAGTCAGCTGAGGGACTTTGGGCCAATCATTCCTTCTCGGCCCTAAATCAGTGTCAGGCCAACAAGCCAACTGATAAACAAAATCTCTTGTCGCATCATGCATTGATAGTTTTGCTATAACAACTAAGTGAGCATAGTGCAAAAACAAGTGGCCAACCAAGTGGGACCAATGGTAGGAGAAACATCTAAATCTATGGCACTACAGGATGTTCTGCTCAGTCTGGGTTCTGCAAGAGGGCTGCATGAAGAAAGTGTGTGCTATCTTAGTGAGGCACTTTGCACTGAGGAGGCAACACACATCTGCCCCCGTGAGAAGTCTTGAGATAGGGCTCAGCTGCCTGAACCGCCTGCCTAGCTCATGGACATTCAGACAGGTGAAATACTGGGATTGCTCAGGCCTGCTAGTTGAAGGAAGCATGTAAAGGTACCCGTGAAGGGGTGCTTTGATCAGAAAAAAGCATCTCTTCAAGGCTTTGCGCAGCAGCACTGTGACTGTTATACACATAAACCTTGGTAAGTGAAGATTTCTTAGATTTCTCTCACTTAGGTTTTTTTTTAGCCTAGTAGGTTCCCTGCTATGTTTTTCCAGCATAGAGATGTATCGGTAGGAGAAACACGACCTGTTGAATTCTGCTTCTTGTGCCATTTTTGATAGTTATTTCCATGTTAAAGGTACATTTTTTTCTCCCCCTCAACTTGGATTTTAAATGTTTAGCACAAGGACATGTTTTGCAATATATGTACGTGTGTGTGAGAGGTAGAACTGTTCTACAAAATGTATTTCCAACTTAACTGGAATGGGAATTTATGAATTGGACTTATTTAAATGAGAAGCTGATAGTGGCAGCAGTAGATTGTAAAATGAATAAGAACCATGATATAGACAATCAACTGTCACTTCAGTATAATTATGACCCCACTGATTATTATGCATGCATAATAAATTTACAGACAAGCACATTTCTTTTATCTTAGATATGAAAAGACTGGAAAAAGTTAACTGATGGAGCAGAAACATCTGAGCTGCCCCAACTTATTCAGAAAAAAGGAGGGAGTTATGTCAAGCGAAGTGTTAGTGATAAGAGGGCAAAGCCATACCATACACAGTCCTCAATTTAGGAAGGATTTTATTTCCTTTGAAATGGCATTGCTAAGGCATATCCACCCACAGCAAGGGAGACATTCCAGTGAAATAAACCAGGATGATCCACTCTCTGATTTCACCCATCTAATATTCCAAGACAAATAAAGGAGCAGCATGAGGCAGAAGTCTGAATGCAGTAGAGATTGGACTGATCTTGGCAGGACTAGAGAAGTCTAAAGACATTGCTTGGAGCTGATGGTTCAGTTCCCTGCTATGAGGTTTTTTGTTTTTAATCTAACAGCTTTCTGTTGATCATGACTGAAGTATGTTTTTAGCATACTGTTTTACTGGAAATGCATCAATATATTTTAAGATAGTTACAGTGGCAATGGGTACACCATTGGAAGACATGAAAGACCAGGTTAGGGACAGCTCATTATGGAGAAAATCTATCCGTGTGGTCACTAAGTGTTGACACCGACTTGATGGCACATAATCAATCAATCAATTCTAAGATAATTCATTGGTAGACTCTGTGCCTCTGAGACACAGTTCTTGCTTTTTCAAGAAACTGGAGAGTAGAAAAGCCAGTGCAACACTTGTGCATATCACTAGCATTCTGTCAACAATGGTTTCTTGCCTTTCATACAATAGATCCAGACCAATCATCTTCCACTGAGCCAAATGATGACATTATGAAAAGGTCCAATTCAACAGTTGTTTTCGTAGCATGCATTTTACTCTGCTACAAGGGCTCTCATGTAGGAATTGCAACATTTGAATTTAGGCATCACTCTGGGTAATTAATTCTGATCCCAACTTCAGTAGACCTCAGAGGAGGTGGAACCCTATTTTCAGAATTCATGAACTGTTCAGGTCATCCAGCAGCCAAGTTATGCCGATGTAAAGTGAGGTATGATCAGAAGAAAAGAGCAACTATACTATAAAAGAAACATCTGAATTGTGTGCAGATAGAACAAATTTTAAATTGAGCAGTGTAAACATCAGAAAGTCAGTCTAGGATGATCTGGGTTCAAATACTACTGCGGTGACAGCCATGCCCATAGGGGCTTGCTACTTGTGTTAGAATAATGGAAGTGTCTTTACTGGATACAGGACCAAGACAGGTCAGAATGATGAAAGCAACATCATGGCATTGTGCCACAAGCTTTGCCCCTACTGTCCGTACATGTGACATCACAATACAGTCCAAAATGGGTGGAGCTATCTCATGGCTCTCTTTTCATCATTCTGACCCTCTTCGCTTGTCCAATCATGAAACCCCTAAGTGGGCCATTCATTATCTTTCACTCTTACAAGATAGACTCTACCTCTAGGTAGTCTAAGGCAACCCTCTCAGGTACTGACTTTTGTTGGTAAGAAAGGACAGCATATTATTTGTTAGTTACTGCATTTAATTTATTGTAATTATATCGACCTCAAAGAGGAAAGAAATAAGCATTTTGGCCCACAAATACCCAATTAACTCAAACACTTTGAGGCACAATGTACCTTGATGGGGAGCTGGTGGGGGAGAGGGAAAACATGACATTTACCATTTCATTTCAAGCAACAAACTACCATGAGCCAGCTTTGAATGCTTACCTACTTCAGGAGACTATTGTAAAGGATAAAAGAGGAAGAGAACCATGTACACTGCCTTTAACTCCTTCTAGGAGGTATAAATGAAAATGAAAATGATATACAATAAAATATATCCATGAGAGGTGAAAATAGGATGGCATAAAAGTCTTCTTCATGAATCAGAAAAAGCTGTTTTCTTTAACTCACTGGTGGACACACCTTAGGCTGAGTGACATTCACAAAATGCATCATGTTGCTAGAATAAGTTGGAGGGATATTAAAATTAATAGAAATTTTGTCAAAGCAGGTTTGAGCATTTCACTTTTCTGTTTCATAGATAATTTTTTCTATATGAAAATTACTGCCTCTGGTAAAGAAACTGATACTGAGCCCGCCAAGGATGAAGAAATATAGATTTGCCTTTAAATTTTACAGCTGTTGCTAAAAATTGGGAAATCACAGTTCATTTGGAAAAGTGAGAACAGCAACATGGGAAACATCATTGTCAAAAGTCACTGTCTCTCTCATATTGTTCTTGGCTTGATGGCTGAGGCCTAATTCAAGAATGAACTCAACGATACACAACTGGCACCAGCATTACAATCTTAAATCAGAAATATGTTTTAAGGGTGTCCACTGTCTTAGACTGCTTGCCAACCTCATCCTTTGTTTTCTTTTAATTTGCCATTGCCATTGTTTTTTGTACTTGTACTTTTGTTTCAATATTTTTTGTTGTCTATTGGCCTGGAATCAGTTGGATCTAGGGGAAGTTAGAAAGATTTTAAATGACTAATTAAGTTGGCAAAACCAAGTTAGGGGACGAATGGCTAACTGTATTAGCACCTGCTGTTCAGGTCCTTGAAAAGAATAATTAATTGAGAGTGAACGTCTCACCAGTCACTGAGATGAGTCTCTAAACAAATCTTCCCCCCAAAATTTACAGGAGAAAGATTCTCATTAAAATCAGTTTCCATTCATTGTTTTCACCATCATATTATGGATCAAAGCTCCCAGATCTGTGTATGCTGATTCTTCCCATCACAGAATTTCAAGTTTGGAAAGAACTTTTTAAAAATTAATCTAGAACCTTCCCTTGAATTAGATCACAAAAATTTCAATTTAGCTTCTGCAAATCAGAACCAAATAAACTATATTTATGCCATACATATCATAAATTTGGAACCAAATATTGTTGAGATCAAAGGGATTTCAACTCATTATGATGATGTCAAACATATAGACTGAAGCACTATGGTGGATTCAAATGAACACCTTAGCCTACCCCACCTTCCCACCATGAGTTAAAACCTTTACCTGCTTTGGTCCCAGTTGGCAGCAAATAGAACCAGGATCTTCCTGCCATAATGATCAAGGTTGGCCAGCCCTCCTGGGAAGCCATCCTTGAGTGCTTGCTTGATGCCTGGGTCAGTGGCTTTGAAGCTCTTGAACATATCAAGGTTCTGCTGACGATACTCAAAGTACTGGGCCAACAAGCGAAACGCTTCAAAATGCTGGAACTTTCTGGCCCTTAGGAAGCGAAGAATAAAGGCATCATCTGTGCGAAGAAAGCCAATGTCGGGTCGGGTGATCACCATGTCCCGAACCTCCTGGATGTCTTGGTGCAGGGTGTCTGGGTTCTCATTCAATTCCAGTCGGGCCTTCTCCAGGGTCTCTGGAGACAGACCTGCCTGCAAATGAGTCATTGTGCCACTTGGTCCAATACTGCTCTTGGTTCTTCTTTTACTGAAGAAGAGGTGGAACCTCCAAGCTGCCACAAAGTCTGGAATCAGGTCCCTTTTTTGGATTTGCCTTTAAGAAATCCTTCCTTCCATTTCCAGAATCCAACAAGTTTGGCACTCCTTTGGTACCAATCTCTCCAACAATAATCCCTAATATGGTTCAATCAATATGTCTGGCTCAGTTCCCATCTGCCCTTATCATCTCCCCCAGTGACCCCCACACCATACGCACACACTACGCTGCTGCTCTCCTTTCTCAGCCCAAAGTCCCACCCTTCCAACACCTGTCCACAGCTTGAAGCTGCAGCAAAACTACAGCTCACATATAATTGAACCCAATTACTCTCTTTCTGCAGCAATTGCCTGCTGATTAATAGAAATAATGGCTCTGACAGGGCCCAAGTAGACAGAATGGAGCTTCCTCCTTCCCATTCAATAGTGGATTAAACAGTCACGTTCGCCAAAACATAAAATGCCTTGATCAGCAGATACAGATCAGCATTATGATGCCAGAGAGAACAAGGCCAAACAGCCATACAGTGACTTTGCCTGGAGTGCAGAAGAGGTTGAGGTAATTAATTCCCCCACCACAGGCACACTCTAATATTTCCACCCACTTCTCCCTGCAAATTGGAGATCTTCACCTTGGTGCTGCTGAAATAGCTAAAGAACTGCAATTTCAATAAACAGGAGCTAATTCCAAGCTTTCAATAAAGGTGTTTTTCCTGCCTCCCTCACTCTCTCTAAGCAATCCCTGTATAGCATTTAAAAATCAATGCGAGGCAGGGTTCAAGAGGCATGTGCTGATCAGCTGGATAAGTTGGATTTTTTTTTAAATCAATTAGCTGCTGCTTCTGATACCCCCAAGCTGTTTAGTCTCCGGAGCCGGGGATGGATTTCATTACCACGTCTTCCACCCCCACTCCCCACTTACAGAGTGACCTCATCTAGTACCAGCAAGGCTGCCGTCTGTCCCCCTCGGTCGCCTCTAGGGAAGGGGGAAAGAGCGGGGAAAGGCCGGGGGTGAAATTTGGGTTCTTTTCCCTCACTGCCGAAGCAGGTCTGGTCGCCTCGCGCGGATCCCAGCCATCCGCCGGAAGAAAGGCATTCAGAGACAAAAAGGAACAGCCAAGTAATGCCTACCAGCGAAGCAGCCGACAAACATACACCAGGCAATGCGGCACCTTCCGGCATCCATCAGCTAAGGCAGCAACTCCTCTGGATGGGAAGCAGAACAGGCAGAAGCGGTCAGAAAGGCGCAGCCGATCGATCAAGGACGGGCCTGTGGGCTCAGGGCTCCCCTGTCCCCTCCCGTCCCCCCCGCTCTTCCCCCTTCTGCAATGGTTGTCCAGGCATCAGGGCTTGGAGGCGGCGAGTCCTCCTCGCCGGTCTCTTCGGAGGGGCAGAGCTACTGCCAGAGGAAAGGTGAAGCTTGGCCGGGAGCCTCCCCGCTGCCCGCCCGCCTTTGTGTTCCTGCAGGAGCGGCCGGTGACTTCTGCTGTGGCTCTGCCTGGTGATGGATGCGCCGCTTCGAGCAGGTCTACGTCAATCAAGCCTCTCTGGGCGGCAGCCGCTGGGGCAAGTTACTCCAGATCAAATCCCCCGCCCGAGCCCTTCGCATTGTTATTACCCAGCCCGCTCTTTCCTCTCTGGCTCCGGAGGCTCGGGTGCGGGGAGGAGAAAGCCTCGGCGGAACGGCGCGGGAGGGAGAAGAGCGGTTCTCCAATAATAGCCCCCGAGTCCGACCACAGCTTGGCCTCCCACCGCCCTGGTTTCTCCAGCGCTTCTTGCTCGACCAGCAGAGCGCTAGAACATCTACCACCAACCCATGCTCCTGGGCCGCCCCGATTCCCCCTCCCTCGCCCATCGACTTTTCCCCCAGCCCATTTGCTTGCAAAGCCCAAACTGCAAGAGATCTAGTTGCTTACGGCTGTTCGGGGGCATTTGGTGAAGTGAGGCCTGGGCGAATAATCTTATAGTGCCGTTTCTAATGAGAGAAGCAAGTCCCCCTCCCCCCCCCGCACCGTTCCAATATTGTGAAGTGGGAGGTAGATGGTTCGCACCGATTCCAGCCAGCAACGCAGGTGGAAATATGACAAGGAAAACGGTCATAGACAGCGTCCTATTTTTTCTCCTTCAAAAGTAGTATCTGGGGCAAAGCTACCCACTGCCACCATAATTCAGCCCAATCTACTTTGCCCTTGCCCCTTTCTGTGTTCCATGCTGTCCACTCTCTGTCAGCCCATCCTACCTTACTGGGTTGCTGTGGGGGAACAAGAGGATGGAGCGCTACGAATGCTGCCTCAAACTCCTGAATGCAACACAGGATATACCTCTGAGAAATAAAAACATTCAAACACTGGATTCTGTGACAAGCCTAGGCAATGTGGGCTTATTCTGGGTTTATCTTCACCTCCATCCAACTGCAGCACAGGGATTAAATAGCACCCCAGTTCAGCTCAGGGTTTAAAGTTTGACTGTAGCCAAGCCAAGAATAAAATGCTACTAAAAAGGAACAAACTTGACTTTCCACCCTAAGGCTGTTTAAATATCCTCTCAACCTCGTCATTTGCATAACTGATTGTTGAATTACAGTATAGCAAGACAGTGGAAGATTTAGCAGAAGGATATTTGCATGCATTAAGTAAGGAATTAAACAAATATCCACATTCTCTGACTATCCTTTGTTCATGCCCAGAGGAAAAATCTTTAACCAAAGCAGATGCTACTGAACTCTGTTATTTATTATGCATATCCCTACATCTTCCATCATATGACTTAAATGTATGCTTTTTTCATTGTGTTTTTGTAATTTTAGATTCATTTTTAACTTTGTTCTAAAGATTGTCTTTAGACATCCTTCCAATATTCCTGTAATATTCCCTATTTGATGCATGTTAGTTCTTGTTGTTGTTTATTCGTTTAGTCGCTTCCAACTCTTCGTGACTTCATGGACCAGCCCACGCCAGAGCTTCCTGTTGGTCGTCAACACCCCCAGCTCCCCCAGGGACGAGTCCGTCACCTCTAGAATATCATCCATCCACCTTGCCCTTGGTCGGCCCCTCTTCCTTTTGCCTTCCACTCTCCCTAGCATCAGCATCTTCTCCAGGGTGTCCTGTCTTCTCATTATGTGGCCAAAGTATTTCAGTTTTGCCTTTAATATCATTCCCTCAAGTGAGCAGTCTGGCTTAATTTCCTGGAGGATGGACTGGTTGGATCTTCTTGCAGTCCAAGGCACTCTCAGGATTTTCCTCCAACACCACAGTTCAAAAGCATCTATCTTCCTTCGCTCAGCCTTCCTTATGGTCCAGCTCTCGCAGCCATATGTTACTACGGGGAACACCATTGCTTTAACTATGCGGACCTTAGTTGTCAGTGTGATGTCTCTGCTCTTAACTATTTTATCGAGATTTGTCATTGCTCTTCTCCCAAGGATTAAGCATCTTCTGATTTCCTGACTGCAGTCAGCATCTGCAGTAATCTTCGCACCTAGAAATACGAAGTCTTTCACTGCCTCTACATTTTCTCCCTCTATTTGCCAGTTTTATTTGCCAGTTATCAATCAAATATTAGTTCTACCTACCCTTAATTATCTTCCTTCTCATCCTTACCTACAGCAAGAGAAATTTAGAGAACTAGGAATGGGGACAGTGATAGAGTCCATCATATTTTAGCCAAACTAATTAGATCTTGATGAAAACTACTTCAGCTTAGCTTTCTCTGTCGTAGTTTACCACGGTGGTCATATGTGGTCATAGAAGTGATTATAGGGGGAGGTGGGAGACCTTTGGTCTGCTGGATCGACAACAGAGGGAATTGCCGGGAAACTGCCAGACCTGTTGGGTAAAGATAGACAGCAATTTAAAACAGAGGCTCCACTGTGGCTTGGCAAAAGCACAAAGCTTTGACAAGGATTCACAACTTCTGCCCCCACCTGCTTTCCTGAAAGTGCTTTCTTCCCTGTGAGTGACACTTGTGAATTTGAAGATGGTATTTAAAGGGCAAGAACTCTACAAGTTACTATGAAAGATCCGTAAATAGCTAGGTTGTTATAATGTTCTGATGCCAGAATGAAGAAACCAGACTAGAGATATTAGATGATTGATAATTCCGGGGTTCAGTTCGTAATGTCCAGCTGCTGTTGATCAAACAGTACCATTTGTTTGGGGTCGTCATTAACCATCTCCTGCCTCTCACCAATCATCATGTTAAAGAATCTCCACCTCTTTCCCTCTCTCCTTCAGCCCAGGAAAGAGAGGGGAGGAAAAAAGATTTCTTCTTCTCCTTTCTGCCTGGCCCGTAATGTTAATTTCCCAAATCTTGGTGAGAAGTTGGTTTTGATTTATTTTAATTTGATAAATTGCTCAAGAAAAGTATAACAATGGTCCTCAAACATTCAGAATGGAAGAGGAATTCTTGTTCAGTTGAACAACTCTTTTTCTTAGGCTTTTTTCCCCCCTTTTTATTTGAAAGAAGCTAAGGTATCTCCCATCACAAGCCAGCAAATGTATTCCAGTGCTGCAAAAGAAAGGGACTGTAATTTTTTCTTTCTCTTTTTCTGTCTCTTAAACCAGAAATCCTTTCCCACTTTATTTATCAAGAAGGCAAGCTTTTTCTTCTTTCCCAAGTTAAACTGTGCCCCACAACCTGCTCAAAAGCATGTGTGTGAGAATGTTAAATCTCTTATCTTCTTTGAGTGACAAGAAATTTTAAACCTTTTTTCCTTATTGGCTGCAGCAAGAAGCTTTAACATTACTTACTTACTTACTTACTTATTTATTTATTGCTTTCTGCAGCTATAGCTGAACTCCATGTATGCTTCATTAAAGTGAACCAGCTTTCTTTGAACTCAGCCTTTGTTTTTCTCTCACTGAATGTATTAAATTCTCTATAGATTATTTACTTCTTCTTACCTGATTGCTTCCCTTGGATATTCTTTGTGCTAAATTTGCTGTAAGTTGTCAGCTGCTTATTGAATGCCTTGTATATAATTAGTCTCAAATATTATTTAATCAAGTGCATTGATTGGTTATTAATAATTAAGTATAATTTCATGTTTGGACTGCTGGAACGCATAAACCTTTGAAAAACCCTTGCTAGGATCCCAGCCTAATTGGTGTTGTGAGAGGCTCCAGTTCATACAGACTTCTAACCATTTTTAAAGGACATCTTCATGAAGTTGCCTTCTTCTCAAGACCAATCCACAGCAGAGGAAGAATCAGGTCTTTTCTGGCTGTTCCAGTTTTAAAATAGTGTTTTTCCTCTTACCCCCATACAGTTTTTGTCATGGACACAATCTAGGACCCATCACTGACAATGTGGTTGATGACACAGACAAAAGCTAGGATG